>NC_089685.1:69632627-69935657 GCF_031753505.1 Anomalospiza imberbis
GCAAGCCCCTGCCAATAACACCTTGTCAAACCTCTCTGTTCAGCAAGTATAAGTAAGGGCTGGTGATGGTGAAAAACTGAGCAGATTAAATCTAAATGCAAATCATCTCATTATTCACTCTCAGATCAAAATGGAATCCAGTGCAGAACCAGATGCAACTTCCTTTTACGTTCCATTCAGAGACTTTTTTGTAGCTTTCATAAGGTTTTATGTTTTATTTTATATGAAGTGAGTATGAGCTAAGACATTATCATTTACTCCAGTTTATAACAGGTTTTATCATATCTACATACAAACAGCAATATAGTAAAAATGAATATTTAGGGATTGAGCTTTCTAAAGTCATGATATGATTTGAAAAAGAAAATGGGGATGTGAAATTACTAGAAGGAATTACTAGATAAATGTGGAATTACTAGATAAATCTTAGAACCCCAAAGAATCAGCCCAAAAATATCAGGTATCTGATATTTTGAAAACACTAGAACCAGGAATTTATTCTAAAAGAACCAATGCAAGTGAGAGCAGTTGACACTTTTTCTTGCCCTCTATTTGCAGGTGTGATACTTCTACCTGTCACAATCCTGGGCATGTTTCTAGGAGGCTTCCTGATCAAGAGATTCAAGCTCCACGTAACTGAAATGGCCAAGTTTGCATGCATCACCTTTATAGTGGCATATCTGCTGAACCTCTTGTACTTCACGTGCGGCTGCGAGGTGCTGCAGGTGGCCGGTCTGACAGCGCCCTACTCTGGGTTTGTACCCCCTCCCTTTGGGGGGCTTGAGTCATTTGTCACCGCTGCTTCTCTGGGGGTGATGCACAGAAAATGATCCTAGGGCTCGGGGCAGAACTGTCAGTCTGATAACATACCTAAAGCTGGGATGGGGAAAATATTCCAATTTTATTTTCCAAATTTGTTTAAAATTTCTTTTAATTTTCTGGACATTTCTTTTTCCTAACTTCTCTGTTTCTGACAATATACCTATATATTCCGGCAAACTGCTAAAAAAAGATGGCATTTATTACAGGCAAATTAAATTTCTTTAATCTCTTTCAAAGCTTTGATTTAAGGTATTGTGGGAAATGTAGGACTCTAGTATAATTGACTAATAGGATCAAGTAGAAGTTGTTTACTGTTTACATTATTTATATTTTTATAGATTTTATAAACTTTTAAGTATATAATTTTTGATAGATGCTTTTGGTTTTTGTTTGGTGTTTTTTTTTTTTTATTTCCATTTCTTAGCATTTGTGATTGATTAGAGTTTAGGTGTTCCATAGTTTTTTGTTATTTAGTTCTTGTGATTTTGGTATTTGGTTTCTCAGCTTCTTCGTTCTTATTTTAGCTTAGTTTATGTTTTAGTGACTTTGATGAATTCCACAGTGCCCAGAGAAAATTCTGATGAGAACACCACTGAGGCCCAAGTTGTTCAGATACATTGCTACAGGGTGCTTGAGTCATTTGTCACAGCTGCTTCTTTGGGGTTGATGCACAGGAGAAAATCCTAGGTTTTGAGACAGAATTGTCAGTCTGATATCATACCTAAAGCTGGGGATGGGGAAAACAATTTTATTGTCTGAATTTATTTAAACTAGACATTTCTTTTTCCTAAATTCTCTATTTCTTTTCCCTAAATTCCCTGTTTCTGGCAATATATCTATATATTCCGGCAAGCTGCTGAAAAAAGATGACATTTATTGCAGCCAAATTAAATTTCTATATTCTCTTTCAAAGCTTTAATTTAAAGCTAGCCTTTTTTTCTGTTACATGGGGAGCAGGATGCAGAAGAAGTGTTGGAAATACCTTCCCCATAGGCACTGCCTCCATCACTAGATCAGTAGCTGTGAGCCCCCGTGGGGGATTGCCAGCCCCTGTGCTAGCTGGAGTTGCCTCTGAGCCATTTCTCACCTGGAAGGTGAAAGTGCTGCTGGACTGTGTGCTGCAGAGGTTCCCCCTCCCCTCCCAGCACCATGGGAGAGCCTTTTCCAGGCTCTAGCAGCCTGCCACAATTGCCTGCTGTAGAAATCTAGCCCGCTCTGGTCCAAATTTCAAGGGGTTTTAAAGGATTAAACTGGACCCAGCAGGACTTGCTGCATTTTTAGTTCAGACAGAACCTCAGCCCTGTGTTTTTTGAAACCGAGCCTATGCTCAGGGAAATATCTGAGTTGTCTTGGTGAACCTGATGTCCAGTTCAGCTTTGAGCTTAGTTTTTGCCATGAAAATATTTCAGGGGTTTGTGCAGTGGAGATAACCCTACATCTGATACCACAGAGAATTAAAAATAAGTATAAACAGCAAGAGAGCATATATTGAAACAGCATTTACAGTTTCTCCAAGAGAACTGAGTCTGGAGGATTTGGGCACATGCCAGGGTTGTTTCTGATTAAGTGACCCTTTTAGTGTTTTACCTATTTAACAATTTCTATTTTGAAGACAAGGAGCAGCCTAATGAGGGCTAAATCCCTCCGTTCTCTTCCCTTCCAAGAGACTTGGGGGAAATGTAGCCCACATAATATGTGCTTTTGGCTGAGGGAAGGAAGAAGGAGGAAGAAAAGGCAGGTTTTGAACATTTTTACCTTACATTTGACTTCACAGCAAGGATGATTTGTAGCTGGTGGGTTCCTAACACTTTCTGGAAACTGAGCACTGCTAACGTGTGCTCAGAGTGTCCTGATACAGTGACCTGGATCCAGTGAAAAAAATGTCAAGTGCTGTTTTGGTTTTATGTACTTTTTTTTTTACTCTTACACCCTACCTCTATCACCTGGATGTGGTATGATATCCATGATATCTGCTGCTGAAGTTTTTACTTGGGCCATGTCTCTGTGATAAGAGATTCTAGGTAAGATTTTCTTTTTCTCGGGGTGAGCTTTCAAAATGCAAAATTAATACCACATATTCCCACCCAGCCTTTTCATTTCCATGCCTTTTCAATGACACTCCACAGAATTGTTAATGCTTGATGAAAAATCCCAAGAGAACTTTGCTTTAGCTGAAATCCCCTTAGTGTCCATATGACAACTTCACAGTGCAGATATCTGTTCATTTTGATTACTTTACTTTCTCCACGTTTTCCCTGCCTACTCCCTAATATATTTTATTTTTTTTACTATAAAGTTCCACTAAATAATTCCTTAATTTCTTCCTGTTGTCCTCCAGAATGAAGCACCTTTCCTCCAGCAAGCACATCTACATGGCCAGCTGCAATGCTGAGTGCAGCTGCAAGGTGGACCAGTGGGACCCTGTCTGTGGGGATAATGGCATCACATACATGACAGCCTGCTTTGCAGGGTGTAAATCATCATCTGGGACAGGAAGGAATATGGTAAGGATCCAGGGGGATAGATGACTCTGCAATAGGACAAGGAGCAATGGTTTTAAGTTAAAAGAAGGCAGCTTTAGATTTGATATAGGGAAGACACTTTTATCAGCAGCAAAGCAAATAATCCTACCTGAGCAAGACTGATAAAAACACTATGTTTGCAGAAGAGTGTGCAAATGCTTCTATCTTCTGACAGAAGCAGAATTGTCTTCATTGACATTTCTTCATTTCAATACTGAAAAAGACAAGCAGCATTACCAGGCTTGTATTTAAACATCCCATCAATATTGTCTGGCTTCACTTCAGGGAAATTGGCCTTCAAAGCCATGTCTCCTGCTAACTTCAAAGCCCACTATCAATCCAAACGCTGTTTAAGCACATAATGACCTACACGCATGATGCATATTTGGTCCACACCTCTATTTTTTCTTGTTGCTGTTGTTACACATCTTCATGGGATACCTGAGCAGAATGGCTGCATAGCAGTTCACATCTGATTTTGGTAGCTTGGCCCCATGTTAAACACAGACAGAGCACCTTCTGTTCTAGCAGTGGCATGGCTGAAACTAGAACTCCAGTGGCTTTGTGTCTCTGGGGCAGCTCAGAGAGGCTGGAGCATATCAGTGACCTGGCCATCAGTCTGCAGAGATGAATCCAGAAGTGTTTTCAGCATCAGCAACAGCCTGGCTGGCAGGGGGAGTGAAAAATCTAGCTGATGAAATGATTGTTTATTGATGCTGAATTGTGAATAAATAAATTCTTCTCATCTTCTCCTTTCAGGTGTTTCACAATTGCAGCTGTGTGGAAGGACAAGGGCTCGGGCTTGGCAATTCCTCTGCAGTTTTGGGACAATGCCAAAGAGAAAGCTGTACCAAAGCCTTTCCCTATTTTTTAGCATTACAGACTGCATGTGCATTTATTTTAGCCTTAGGAGGCACTCCTACATACATGATTATGTTTAGGTGAAATACTTTACCTTACCTTGACCATAAAGCTTGGGGAAAGAGAAACAGAAAATGCTATCTACTGTTTCATTCCTGCTGTGAGGAATGGCATGTGGATCAAATTGTGCCCCTGAGGATTTATTTGCCTGTACTCTGAAATCTAGCTCTTTTCAGAGGCAGAGCAAAATATCTGTCCAGAAACTTAATTCTAATTTGATGCTGAGTAGATACTTTTGTGATGAAAGGAGGGGGGGCATTATACTGATCCTGAATGCTGGGTTTCAATTCCAGTGCTGGGGATGTTTTTACCAGAGCATTGGACTTGCAATAAGATGCAATGCTAAGCCATAGCCAATGCTGTTCACATTATTCAGAGATAAACAGGTACCTTTGTTAAGCCTTAAGCCACAATATCTTCTGTGCTGGGAGAAGTCTGAAACTCCCATTTTTTTGGTCAGCTGGTAGAAGCAGAATTATAGCAGGAATATTTTTTTTTTTACATTTTCCTTCCTTCACTTGGAAAGCAGCACCCCCATTTTACGCTCAGAAGAAAAGACAATGTTTTGTGCCTGTCATGTGGAAGTGTCTTTATCCTCCTGCTCATGGGTGAATCACAGTGCTCAGTGTACATGACCAAATAACTTGGCTAAGCTGCTGATTTCCAGCAGTATTTCTAAGAGCAGTGCACGCCTGGGTTATGGGCAAAGCTCACCTGGCTGGCCAGTTTTCAGAGCCCTAATTTGTGTGATGAGAAGCCTTTGATGGTGATGCTGAAGAGACAATGTACTGGTGTATAAACTCCAGTGCAGGGGGCAGGCTGGGCACAGCAAGGCTCCCTCCTGTGCCTCTGGGTTTTGTCAATTCTCCAGCTCACCTGATGGACACAGGCTGCTTTCCACTGGTAGGAATGAGGTGTTTTTTATAGCCAGGTCACTCACATTTGCTGTCTCTCTGTAAAATGCTGGAGGCAGAGGTGGGTTTCATCAGCAAGGACTGCCCACCCCTGTTCCCTCTGCTCATCACTGCACAGTGCAGCCCTCATAAAGCCAGGCTTGAGCTTAACTTATGGGCCTGAACTATCTTCTTTTGGTGGGTTCACTTTCATGTCCCTGAGCATCATCTCCCAAAAGTATTCGCAGCCTGTTTTCCTTTGGCTCAAGATGAGTTTCTGTAGATCCTTCCATTTATTTCAATGGGTGGGTGTTGTTCTGTGGAAGGAGACTCCTCATCTGAGCTTTAACGCTGGTGGATCTTTTCAGTCAGGGTTCCAGTGGGCTGTGCTGGGTAAGCCACAGAACTCCTGCAGTGGGGCATGTGCAGATGTTCTCAGCACGGCTGTAGATACATTTCTCTGTTCCTCAGCATGCTGGTTTTGTTTCCTTTCCAGATCTGTTTCGCCAGACCTGAAGTCCTTTGCTGTTGGAATAGAAACTTTGGGTGGTAGAGTATTAGGTAAGATTTCATTTCTTTGTGGTTTTCGAGTGGGTAGTCAAAGATGCCAAAGAGGTTGACCAAAGATAGCCCTTGCAGTGCCCTTGCTCCAGAGAAAAACAAAATAAATTTTCCAAAATTTCTCTTTGTAAGCAGACTATACATTTCAAAATGTTTGGAGGTGCTTACTACATATTTCCTGGTATTTACATATTATGATTACCTGGTATTTACATATTATTATCATTATGTATTTACATGTTATGATTATCTCTTCACATTTTTTCTCTACACTGAAAATAAATAAATGAGGCAAAGGAAGGAAATTTCATTTTACCGTTGAGCTTCTTTTTTTTTTTTAATTGTGGACACAGCTACACCCATTCTCCCTTTTGCTGACCATTATTCACTTAAAGCTCCCATTTACTTTGCCTATTATTTTGTTTCTTGAGTTTATCTGCAATAAACAGTAATTTAATTAATCAGACACATAGTCTGCCCTGCCTCAAACGAACCTTGCCTCATCTTCCCTTGTTTGCTGATTTTCTGCCTTGCAGAAAAGCCCAAGTAGTCATTTGGATCTCTTTTCCAATCTCCCTATTTTAGCTGAAGACTGCAGAGAATCAATCTTCAACTTTTGTGAGACAGTTAACTTCAGAAAATTGCACATGCTCCCTCACACTGATGATATTAAAACATTATTGTCTGTCTCAAAGTAATTCTTTCAGGACTACATAAATAGTACACTTATTACCCAGTTTCTGTGGAGCAAGTGCTTAATTTCATCCCTTTGCACTGCACTAAGCATCTTTTAATGGCACGACCTGAATGTATATACATCAATACACATAAATATTAATATGTCATGGCGTGTAATTCCACACCAGGGATTGCAAAAGAAATGTTGGTCATATTATTTCTTTAAACAAAGGAAGTTAAAATTCTAATAAAAATACCATTAAAGGGAATTGATGACATTTCCCTTGCTGGATATTATTAAGCTACAATCGTCCATCTTTTCAACTCCCTTTAAGTACCTGCATAAATATTTTCACCAATCTTGTCATCTCAAAGCTGGAACTGGATATTTAGTCCCATTCTATGCAGGCATAATTCAAAAACCTGGAGATTCACTTCCTCATTTCTCTACAGGCCATTAAGTGGTGAGCTCTCCATGTTTGAGAGATCATGCAATGAGAATTTTCGTTGCAGGAGGACTCCCAGCCCCTATTTATTTTGGTGCCTTGATAGACGAGACCTGCTTGAAATGGGGGACAAAAAGCTGTGGGGGATCAGGATCCTGCCGAGTGTACGACACAAAAGAATTCAGGTAATCCTCATTAGGGTTTGGGAATCTGGGCAGCAAGGACCAAGGTGGACTTCCTTCATGCCAACTGTCTGATTAGGGTTTAACAGCACCTCTGCTCCTTACTCTGACTAGACCTTAATAGGGAAATAAACCAAATAATTTTTATTCACTCTGACATCTAAAATTGCAGGGTGCTGCCTGAAGTCACGAGAATTAGTTCTTTTGTCTGCCCTGAATAATGAAATAAGTGCACTGAGTAACTCTGTGGCACTTTGGCTGAAAAACTCTGGAGTACGTGTAGCTTTGCAGATTCTCTCCCTCATCACTCATTTATTTGCTTCCTATTGTATAAGAAATCTCACATATTCCCCTTGGAGGGAGGACACAAATGGCTGGGGAACTGTGGCCAGGAGCTGAGTGTGCCAGTGAGGAGCTGGGGAACGACAGGGACAATAGGCAAAAAGGCCCAGCTGGTGCAGCTCCTCTTTTGGCAGCCCTAAAATAGAGTCTGCCAAATGGCAGCACACTCCAGACATTTCTGCTGGAACTCTAAGACCTGATTAGAGCCTGTCTGGGGCTAAATATCATGAGGTCACTTGCTTTCTGCCGGCTATTTCTTATTTTCAAATATGAAAAATACCTGGCTGAGAAGAAATGGTTTTGTCAAACTGCTCTTTATATCCTACTTGGTTCCATACTGAATCGGGAAGTTTTATTAATATAAATGTATTCTGTCCCTTTTTTTGTCCCCTAGGAATGTCTACCTTGGCCTCATTGCAGGACTACGGGCAGGATGCTGTCTCTTGTACATAGTGCTCTCTGCTTTAATTATGAAACGCTTCAAACCAGATGGCAAAGAGATGACAGAGAGTAAAATTGCAGAAAGATCAACCAGCAAAGAGCCAGATACTGCCAACAAAAGAGAAATTCTTCCTGGTTCAAGAACCTCAGAGGAGAGCGAGGAAACTTATATGTAAAAAAACCCCAACAAAACAAGGTCTTTTGTAACTTTGCAGGTGCTCCAGTTTTTCTGAGCACAGAAAGGGTCTAATTACAGACTTCAACTACTAGTTTACATTTTGGGAGTTCAAAATGTATCTTTGAATATTGGCTTCTTATTTGCTTTATGCTGTTTTCTTCCTTTCCTCATCTGAAACAACAATAAGGGGAAAAGGTGTTCAGAATTTTGGGGAACTCTCCCATCTTCTTGCTCTCAGTCCCTTTCTAGGCCAACAGTAGGACAAGCCAAAATTTTGCAAGTGTCATAAATTTGATTATGATTGAAAAATTAAGAAGAAGAAATCCACAATAAGCTGCTTTGACATTTTTCACTGACTTTATTTCAAGTCCTCTTGCTCTGTATTTAGCCCTACAGCTCTACGTGGGCAATCAAGTTTCACCTGGGCTTCTCTGATGGCCTTTCACGAGCGGAGCTCGTTGTTCCAGGCTTGGTCCCATGTGCCATGGCCAGGTGAGACCCCAGGGCTGTCAGTGGGCACCCTCAGAACTCAAGCTGCACTGCAGCTCTGGGGTTTGGCTTGCGAGTGTTCAACAGTCAAAGTGGAAAGGAAAGCAAATGAAGTGGTGTATTAATTTTTGCAGCACATCTCAGTAATGGGTTTGAGAAAGATTACTCTGAACTGATGCAATAAAGTGATAGGTGTTTCAGTTCCTTTGGTTTTTTTTTTTTTTTTTGGGGGGGGGGGTGGTTTTGTGGAGGGAAGGGAGGGCATTTTTTTATCCAAAGGACCACTATATTTGTACCACACATATATAAATTTCCTTCCTTGTTTAAGGAACCTTCAGGAAACCTTGAAATACAGTGCTGAATACTTGAAAATTCACAGCTTTCCACTGGCAGCCTTGTCCAGATTAAAGCTTTATTAAAGGAAGGTCACAACAGTTATTAAAAGGGGAAAGAAATCTCTAAAAAATATTATTAGTGTGATATTTTGTTGACAGCTCTCAGGAAGTACCTTTGCAATAGGATGAAACCTACTTAGTAAGATCACTGTAGATTTTGTCTCCATCACCACAGTGGTTTTATGGTGATGCTGACAATTTTGCTTTATTTTCTTCTCCCTGCGGTGCTGTGCAGAAACCTAAAACTAGGGAACAAAATTTCTTTCCTAATTTTAAACTTCCTTAGGATATGGAATAGAGACAATAAAGATGTAAAGAAAATCTACCACACTTTATCTGGGAAAGTAGCAGATCAGAGGGCTAAAGAGAGGGATTCTCTGTATTAAATGATTTTCTGACCTTTCTTCTACCACCTGCCCCAGATGGGATGGGGAAAGGGTTGGTATGATACTCACTGAGAGGAAGTTCCTCACATCCTGGCCTTTGGGGATGGATTTGATTGTATTTTATTGCTTAAAGACAATGACCAGCGCATGTAGACATTGTTTTTTTATATTCACAGCTCTGATTGTAAACTGCCAGCAGATCTGGGCAAGGTGTGTCTGCTATAAGAGATGAAATGAAAGGCACTCTATTACAGAAGATATCAGTAATGCATCTAGGACTGGAAATTATTAAAGAAAAATCTAAGTCCCAGAAACCTCAGGAACTGTGCACAGAGAAAATAACGGTGTGTCATTCCCCTTCTGTAAGCAGTATTTTAGCATTGAATAAATGCCCTGGCAGCTCTAGAAACACTCCTGATCTACGCCAGACACAGAGTCAGTCAGGTGACTCATACTAACATCATTTCCCTTTTGCTTCTGTTGTCTGGGTGTTTATTTCTGTACACTGTTTTTTGGGTTTTTTTTTTGTTTGTTTGTTTTTAATATTATAGGGTGTTTTTTTGATGGGAGCATCTTGATTTTCCCAGGGGCTAATGTTTTATCAAAGGTGCTTTGATAATTGATGTCAGACTGGAAATGAGATTCTGGTCAGATCTGATGATTCATGCCCAGGTATTTACCCTAGATGAAACTTAGTAAAGCGAGGTTTTTCAGACAAATAAGAATTAGCATCACTCTTCATAGCAGTCCTGAACTGATAATAGCACAAGCCCTGCCACAGGTAGGAAGTTTAAATGAGCCTCTCACTCGGTGTTCTGACAACTCCAAGGCTGTCTCACTTCCCTGTGTTTCCCTGGCTTTTGAGTGCAAATCTAGCACTCTCCTGTGAGCAGAAGGTAGAAATTTCTTCAAGGGAACAGCTCACACTTCAACAACCAGACACAGAGTCAGAATGTTTTGCACAGAACGTGCGAAAAATTGAATAGGTGGCCAACCAAGTGGCATTTTTCCAAAAGTTTATCTCCTTGCTTCTCACAACAGAGAAGTAGTAAAGACACTCTCCCTTCTAATTCCTCCTGCTCCAAAGGCAAGGCTTCACCAGGCTGAGAGGCAGAGGGAGCTTTGATTGCAAAATCACACCACTGACTCTAGGATCAAAACGGGATCTTCGTCCTGTGTCTGAGCTCCATCACTGGGAAAATCCTCCGGGAAAGAAGAGAAACCTGTTGTTTTCCAAGTTCATAAGAAAAACTGTTAGCCAAGAAAGCCACTTCAGAGGCAAATTTGCAACTCTACTAAGCCAGGCGTGCTTTCAAATGCAGACTACAAACCATATAGTTTAGGGATCGTTATATATAAATCATGGTAAGTCCAGTAAAATTAATGGACAAATAAAAAAAGCAGTAAGATTTCATCAGCCTGTGGGACATTTAAGGGCATGAGCCTTGTGTCTAACCAACTCTTCCCTGAGGATATCAAAAAGCTCTTTAATGGCATTTTCAAAGTCCTTCTGTCAGAAAAACTACAAAAGACAGGAGACAGCTCAGTTATCTGGCATTTCTTTGCTTTTAGATGTACAATCGAGCAGGCATAATGACCTATGACTACCTGGTTTTGTGATGTTTCCTAGCTGTTTATCCAAAAAATAGAAAAAAACCCCAGCATCCCTAAACCCACAGTTTTCTGTATGCATTAGGATCATGTACCCTACAAAAAGCAAGTCGTCCTATGGCTTTTGTGTCCCCATTGCCAGCAGCTCCTGTCTATCCTGGCACTAAACTAAGCTGGGAATAAAGTACTAGCTGTTGCAAAATAAACAGAAAATACCTCAGCCTGTCAACTTACATTTAAAGCATTCAAAATGTTTTTATAACATAGGTAACATTAGATTTAGTCTGTGAGTTTTCACTGTGGAGAATGTTATCATCTTGCCTTCCTCAAGTTTGAAATATGGTCAAAGTTTTTTCCAGGTGAAACTCTTAATATAGATCTGAATCATGTGGGTTTTTTTTTTCTCCAGTGTTAATTCAATTAATGTATTCTGAAGTACTTAAACATAACTAAATCACAGTTCAAGTTGAGGATTGTTTTGCAATGGGAATAAGTGCTGGTTTTTTTTTTAGGAAGGTGCTCTAAACATGCTGTAATGCTATTACCACTTTTAGTGAAAAACTAAGTCTTGAGTGATTGAGAACATCAGGGAATGACATGTCATCAGATTTCTGTGGATCAGTTTAATGAGCTTTAATGAGTAATTGTATATATATAATTGAACTTTGAATTGTATATATTGTATATATTTATAACTGACATTTAATAAGGAGTAATTGAACTCCAAAAGGTGATTATTAAATAAATATATTTAAAATAATTTAAAAATTTAATAAAAATAATTCTATTTAATGGTATACATTTAAAATATGTATTTAATAATTTATATTTTCAAATAAATAATTTTAAACATAATTAATTTAGGAAATCAATTTAAATAGATTTAACTTTAAAAAAAAATAACAATAACAATAACAATAACAATAACAATAACAATAACAATAACAATAACAATAATAATTATTATTATTATTATTATTATTATTATTATTATTATTGAAATACAGCTAGTGACAAAATATTCTGATGGAATCCCTGAGATTTGGTCAGAAAAACAAACTGCATTTTGCAGGAAAAAAAACCCTGGGAAGTATTACTGAAATTCTTATAACAGATCTGCATCTTAAACCAGAGACATTCTTAGTCAGTGACTGCCAAACCTGGAAAATTCATCTCCTCAGCTGTGTTGCACCATAAGGCTTTTAGATAAAATGCAGCATTTCCCTCTCTGAAGTCACCAGGTAGGAAATAATCAGAAGAGTTTCATGTTTCTCAGTAGGAGATATTGCTGCAAAATGAATGAGTGCTCTTGTTATCTGCAAAAACCCATGAATGACTTAATCTCATTTGAATGCATATTTATTTTAATATCACCTTATCAATGGAACACGGATGCTCCATAGTATCACCTCTAAAATTAGTATGACACAGGGTCACATAATCACAGACTCTGTGCTGAGCCCTGGCTTAACCTGAAACATTGCTCCTGTACTAACAGCAGCTTATAGTAATTATAATAATGGCAATATTATGATGGGAAATCGCTCAGAGGTCCTGCAAGCTTTTGGGTATTGATTGCTTCAGCAGTTTTTTCAAAGCACCAGGCACGTGGGCTCAGAAAACCATCTCCTAAACATAACAGATGGAGTGATTTCTACAGAGAATTTAATTCCTCACAAGGAATGAATCGCACAAGGTTCTAATGGCCGAACAGAATATTATATTAGATATATATATATAATATTATATAGAAAATGTAATATATATATAATATATCCAGTATATATATTATAAGATATACTAGATATTATTTATATTAGATATATATATATAATATTACATAGAAAATGTAATATATATAGATATAATATATATAATATATCCAGTATGTATATTGTAAGATATACTAGATATTATACGATGATATTCCATACAATATTTATATATAATATATATTAATAGTATATGCAATATGATTATATATACTATATTATATTATAAAATATATCTATAATATTATACTATTATATTTAAATATTATACTATTATACTAGATGTATTATAAATATAATTATTACAATAACATTGTATAATTATGTATTATAATAAAATATTATACAATTATTAAAATACACGTATAAATATAATTTTTTGTTATATAATATATAAAATATATAAAATAGAATTACTATGAAGATAATAATCTATGTAATAGTTATTATAGGTACAATATACATAATAATTATATATTATATAAAATATGATTACATTATATATAGAATTATAATATATAATATATATTACAAAATATATTTTAAATATTAACATTATAATAACTATGTAATATGAAATAATATATAATATAATGTATATAATTTATCTATATACTATATAATAATTCCATATGCAATAACGATTTTAATATGGAATTTAATATATATATTATAATGTATTATATAATAAATTGTATAATAATTTATTTTTAACATACATTATAATAATTATATCATTATATAATTATAGGAAAGAATTATAATAATTATATAATCAAGTACTTTTATTATATATCATACTACTAATAAAATATATATTAGAATATATTATATATAATATTAGCTATATTGTTACGTAATATTATATAAAATATTGTGCATATTCATATTATTATATATTATTTATTATATTATTATATTATTTAGCTTTAAATGTAATAATTATATATATAAAATAGATAATAAATTTAACAAGAATACATGTAATTTATTATAATAGATATATTTATTATAATATATATAATAATTATATAACAATATATAATAATATAATATAATTATAATAGTTATATTATTTCATTTATAATATATAATGTTTATTATATATAATATTATAATATATAAAAATATAAAAAATATCTTAAAAAGTATATATAAAAATATATATGTAAAAATATTATACCAAATATAATATTATGCTATCGTTTGGCGAATGGTTCATCAGGATACCTGCTTTGCAGAGTGGAACACATCAGCACATGAGTAAAATTGCAAATGAAGAGAGGAATTTGCTTTGGGTGACTGTGAAATAGTTTCTCATCAATGCCTATAAGTATGGATCTGCATTTTAAAAAGTTGATAATGAGTTTAGAGGAAAAATTTCATTTTAGGGTGTCCTATTTTAGGTAATTTGGATAACAATTTCGAGTTTAAAATCCTTAGTACTCAGAAGTCAGAAAAAAATCTAGTAGCAGGCTCACAGAATAAAGCATTTATTTACAAAACCATCAGGACACCTCAAAAACATTTTAACTTCTATTTTTCAGGGTTTTTTTAGGGCGTCATTTCAGAGCAAGCACACAAACAGGTTCAACCCTCCTGAAGATAACGAATGTTTGCCAATCCCTGACTCTTCCAATCTCATATTTGCTTTTAGCCTGCAATACCTGTCCTTATTTTGATTGGAAAAACGGCGGGATCGTGAAGTTATAATCCAACATCCGAGTCAAGAGGAGATTTACACTGCAGTCAAAGGTGTGGTCATAGCTGGGTGAGCTGAAACTGCTGGATCCAGCTGTTCAGGTGCTGAAAAACACCCGCTGCAGATTCTGGGGAGGTGATGGGGCAGAAAACCAAAACCCTGTGCTGGAAACTGAGAGGCAAAGGCATGTTCATAGCTACTGTCATTTGAGGCTAAATGAATCAAAGCTACACTTCCAGCAGCAGAACTGCTGTCTCCAGGCAAAAATTATTGTGCAATTATTAAAATACATATAAATTTAAGTTATTTCTATATAACATAACATAATATAATACAACATAACATAATATAACATATATAATTAATATAATATAATTAATAAATATAATATAATATAATTAATATAATATAGTATAATTCTTATATAGATAATCATCTATATAGAGAGAGATATGAGTTATAGATAGAGCTAATGTATACAGAGATATGACATAGAGATAATATATAGAGAGAAATGAGTGGGTGGGAGCTTCAGATAAAATAATGTTTCCAAAATACTTATGAGCTATATATAACATAATTTTTCAGACCTGCAAAGCTCACCCAGAATGAGGGAACATTTCAGTAAGTGTTAATAAATATTAGAAGATCCTGATTTTTGAAGCTGTATCTGTTTAGAATAGGAAATATATCCCGAAGCACTTCCTTTCTTGTGTGTTTACTGTCATCTATCACAAATGGAAGCTTTCAGAGCACTTACACAGCCCTGTTTCATTACTGAACGTGACTTAAGCTTTTTGGAACCTGCATCCGTTATAAAGTAAACCTGAAAGACAAATTTTGACTGAGGAGTTTGACTTACGAGTTTATAAATGCTTTGGAAAATGTTGTTTTACCTTACTTGCATTTCTTAACTGAAGAACAAGGCTGTGACAGAGTAAGGAAGTGAATGCAAACATCTCAAATGGCAAGGTAATCTGTTCAGCTTCTGTGTGTCAGAAAAGGTCTACCTATCCTCCAGGCAAAGTTTTGGAAAATAAAGAACACTTCTTCTCGTATCAGATTGTTCAAATGTTTAAGTAATATTGTTATAGATCTTATATATTGTTATATATTTATATATTATAAATTATTATCTAGAAATACGTTGATATAATACTATATATTATCAATTATTATATATAGAAATGTTTATATTTATATATTATTATAATTGTTTTATAATTTATAATTGTTATATATATGCATATAATTGTTTGTGTAATATATAAATGTTTATGTAATATATCATTGTTATTTCCAGCTCAGTTTTTCTCTCTTCTCTGACTCCACAGTGTTGATGGAGACTGACCTAAGAGCTGAAGATACAAATGGAAAGTTTGGTGGAAATACCATGATTTCCACTTTTTTTTTTTTTTTTTTTTTCTCCCTATAGATCCCAGAAGACATCTTCTGAGAGGAAAACTGAGGAGCAGAAAGGAACAAAAATAGTTCATGCAGATCACTGAGCTGTCACTGCCGAGGGTAAGTTGCAGCAATTTAGAAAGAAGTGATCACAAGTAATTCCTTAGCAGGATTTTGTCCTCCAAGCTGCACCGTGCAGGAACTCGCTCCAGCACCAGCACAAACAGCCTGTGTGCAGCCCCTCCCCAGAGGTTCCCTTTTTTTGAATCAGCTGGGCTGGAGAATTTGCAGATTTTCATTGTTAATACCAAACATTGGACCGATTCAGTCTCGTTACTCTAAATCAGTTCTGTTATTTCCAGTCCTTTTTCCTTGCTCTCCTAATTTGGCTTTCAAAATAGCACCTAAGAGCTGATGTCTTGCAGAGACTGCCCACGTGTGCTCTCTGCACTGTGTTTTGATAACAGTTTTCACCATTTCATCTGTTTTAGGAGGCAGAATAATTTGGTTAATATATCGATTTGACACATTTTGATTTTGATTTTCGGCCCATCCATACTTCCTTAAGTGCGTGCTGCCACGTCAGATTTCTGCAGCTCTACATTTATTGAAATGTTCAGTCCTCCCAAACCTTTTAAGGATCAACAGGAGCATATTTGTTCAATACATTGCCTGCTGTTTCTTTCCATGCAAATATTGACATTTTTTGCAAGTTCAAATTGACTGCAAAGTGAATCCCTTCCCCATTAGTGTCATCAATATAGAGATGATGACAACTGGCCCAAAAACCAGGTTTTCCAGCCCTACTAATGCTTGGGTGACCTTCTGAAGTAGCTGTTGAATTCCTGTATCCCTGGAGGATTTGTCAAACAGGGCAGGAATGAGGGCATTTGTGAGACCTGGATGGCAAAAGCATTTCTTACTCTCCATAACGCTTCTTTTTAAGCAACTCAATGCATTCCTGAAGTCAAGGGAAAAAACAAACAACTTTAAATCCTGTGTATTAAAATGAGGATTAAAAAAAAGACTAGTGGGCTGAAATTAATGATGATTCAGAAATGAGTCAGCTATTGAATTCTCCTTCAAAAATCTGTTTTCAAGAAGGGGGGGAAAAAAGAATAGTATGAATAATTGGAAACTAAGGAGCTTTTGCAAGTAAATACTTGCAGCTACTTAGCGTAAGTAAGGAATTCCAGAAAGCATGCACAAGAAGGAGCACCAAGAAAACGAATCAGTGCTCTTACTGCAGGTGTCTTTTAAAAATAATTGATAAGTGCTAGGATTTCAGGTGAATGCTGCAAACCATTAGATATTTTGAAAGACTTGAGAGATCTGACTGCATATAGGACATTTATCCTTGAAGGGAGTTGAACACAGCATCCATCCCTGGTCAGGTTGTGACCCTAATCCCACAGGGCCCTCAGGGTGGGCCTGCACAGAACTCTAGGTTGTCCCTCGTATTTTCATATTTCACACTGATGCATTAAATTTATGTTTTCTTTCAAATTCCAAGAGTTTTATTAGAAAGGAAAAGGCATATGTTTGTTTGAAACCAAAATCAGTTCTGTTGTTCTGTTGCACTGGATATATAATATATCTATCTATATCTATATCATCTATATCTATATCTATAAAATGCCTGTCAGATGGGCATGTTTTGCCAAAAAAAAACTCACTTGATAAATTCTGAAATTTAAAAAAATAATAGTGATAACATTTAACACTGTTTTAGATTACACCGCCCAGTTTGGACAAAATAAAATTGTTCACATCTGATGGATCTGGCCAGTAGAGGCCTTGTCACCAAAACAAAACAGACAGATTTTTTTGTCTTTGTGTCATATGTCTGTGATGTATTTTATTGCCTGTAGATTCTCCTACAGAATAAACCTATGGCAGCATCCTTGGGATGGTATGCACCACATAAAAAAAGAATGAGCCTTCCTCATGTTTTGCATTGGTTCAGACATAAAGCTCTGCACACAGACTTGGAAAACCACTTTTATTTATTTATTTTTTAATCTAGCTTTGTCTAGCTTTTTGTTCTAGCTTTGTCTTGAAGAGGAGATACTCAAGAAAAGGGGAAACAACTTAAGAAAACGATGCTTAGCTAAAAAGTATTTCTGTATTGATTTTGGACATCAGGTCCAAAAAAAAGTGGGAAAGATTCCACTGATTATTTTCAGCAGTGACAGAAAAGACAAAAAGAATTCCCTCACCTGCTTTAGGCACAGAAAGTAGCAAGATGGGAAAAGACTTTTCTTCTTTTTCCATGTTTTTCTCCTGCCCATTGTGCAAGCAGTGAGCAATGTAAATTTATTTTGCCGCTTACAGCATGTCACCTTTGGTGTGTTTCTTCTAGGGGTGGTGACTCTGGGCACTCTGTTCCAAGCATTTCTGTCAAGAAAATATTCCTGATGGCCAAGCTGAACATCCCCTGGCCCAGCTTGAGGCCATTTCCCCTTCTCCTCTTGCTGATTACTTGAGAGAAGAGCCTGGCTACATCTTCCTGTCAGGGAACTGTTGAGAGCCACGAAGTTCCCCTGAGCCTCATTTTCTCCAGGCTAAAGAAGAATAAAGAACTTCTCTAGTTTTGATGGATGGACAACCTCTACCTTCAGTAAATATCACTTCATTTGGGAAAAATGTCCCATCTTCTCCCTTCAGCTGCTGCAATCACTGCTAAGTGATTGTCATGACAGACAACACATTTTAAAACAATTCAGCATTTTGCTCAACATATATATATATACATATATTTTACATCTAATATGTCTATTAACCATATCCCACTGAGCCTTGAGCATCTATTTTAGTGTCAGCCTCCCTGTTGTTGAAGTGGTACTCGAGTGCTCATCTTTTTTATTTAAAGTGCTCATCTTTTTCACTTCAAACTTTAATAACAAGTTGTCCAGCTCCAAGTGATGTGAGTACAATGAAAGCAAACCAGCAAATAAATGCAGCTTTGAGTAGATGAGCTAAAGCACATGAGGCGAGGGGATTTCCAGGTGTGTGGAAACACGGATGGGTGTTTTTCCTGGCTGGTGATGAATTTCTCTCGGGAAAACCAGAAGAGAGTGGGACAAACACATCGATAGTTGCGATGCTCACTGGGAGGAACGCTGTCCTTTGGGTGCCCTCTGCCGGGCATCGCATCCTTGGCTTTCAGAATTTCTTTAAAAACTTAAAAAAAAAAAAGGTATTTTTGAATAAAATTCCACGACTCGAAGACTTAAAAAAAAAAAAAAAAAAAAAAACCACCAAAAAAAACCCAACCAAAACCCATTGTCTTTATGAAAACATGGCTGTAGTTTTAAGCAGGCGTAACTTTTTCAGCTGAGGTAAGACAAAATGCTTCTTGGGAAATTACTGCTTTTGCCAATTTTGAGATGAAAACCAGGTGCAATGATGCAATTTGGTGAGGTGTTTGGCTTAAATGCTTCGGCTTACCATGAATTTTGGTTGCATTTGAAGGAATCAGAAAGCTTGTCCTAGCCTCGAGCTTGTCCCTGCTGTGTCAGTCCCCTGCACGGATCTGCATACGAGGTCAGGATCACTTTTTGTGGGCCTTTGGCACGGGGATGTTCTGGCAGCATCTTTGATCCCACTAAAAAAGCCAGACTGGCTCTGTCAGATCTCCCAAAGAGGTTTTCCTTTGTCTGTTGGGAATTTGGTTCAGGTTCTGTAACTCGTTCTGTAACTGGTAATCAGGCACACATCAGGCACTTTCATTCTCGTTTGTTAGTGTTTATTGTTGTTGTTTGCAGTTTTGCTATTAGTTATGCTCTCTGTACAGTGTTATTATTTATTATTTAGTTACTCACAGCATTTTGAATGGTCTTTCTAAGAGAAGCTGACCTGATTCACATGTCTAAATTTCTTTCTAAATAGAGGATTCATTCTCTGCATCAGAAGAACCTGGCAAACGTTCTTTGATCTTGCAATTGTCTTCTTTATTCATAGCAGCATCTTCTTGTCCGTTCTCTACAGGCCTGGAGCTCTTATTCTGAAAGTGTTTCTTTATCATTGTATAAAAAATTATTCCAATCAAGAAGGAAGGACCTCTTAAAATTGCTCCTAAACCAAGGTAGACATACCTGTGGGACAGAGTATAGAAGATTGGGCCGGGTGTTGAATTTATCAAAAACACTAAAGAAAATCACTTTAATGGCTTTTAATGCTCTCATATATACAAGGAAAAGCTTAGGGGAACACATTAAAACTCATTGTTTGTGAATGATACCAAAACCTGGACATTTTTACTTGCAAAAACTTCTCTTAAAGAACTGATAATCTTCTTTTTGCTTATGAAGATAGTTTCAAAGTGAAACTTCCATCATCTTCCCCCTTTTTTTCTTTTTTTTTTGAAGATATTTGGATCACTTTAAGGCTTTAGACTCTTTAGGGCTAGAAATATATTGAGACAACCGGAGTGGTCTATTGCATGTAAAAAACACATCAGAAGTGGCCAAGGCTTGAGTGAAACTGAGAAAAATCTATGGAGCGTTCCCCCAGGAGACTGGACTGATAGTGAACACCTACTCAGTACAATATTCTTTCATGGACTTTTCTCTCAAAAGTGGCCACTGCACAGAGTTAACATTGCTGCCAGTGTGAACAAACTACCTGCAAATAAGGTAAATTTGGGTAACTTTCGTCTTTAAAGTCCTAAAGTCTGAGGTATTTTTAATTAGCTCTAAGTATATTAAAAAACCACAATTCGTTCCAGAAATCTCTGACATGGATATTGAAACATACACGTTAAGGGATTTAGAGATTTTAGAGGAGCTAATATTTTAGCTAGAGATAAGCCTTACTAGAGTTAATTAAAATAAGTGAGTAGGCCTCGATGAAGTTAAGAGTTAGTAGTTAACTAATAATTGCTTGTCAACACAACGTTCAGTTAGCTGGGTTTGTAATGAAGAATACAGAAACTGACAAAGAGCTTTTAGGAACATAAGACAATTGTGGGCCTCCTCTGCTCTGAAACCAATTGAAGACAGGGAATGGGAGCTCTACCAAGGTTCATTTGTCATATTTGCATTGAAAAGGTAGAAATGTCAGCATGAGGAAGACTTCATTTACTTCCTCATTTTGGGACCCCTCCCCATGAAAGGGACCACCGACCCATTTGAAAGAACAAACTACGCATGCTTAATAGCTTTGAAATGATTAGCATACGAAGCGAGGTGGGATGTACCAAAATGATGAATATGTATTTGTATTTTGGGTATTCAATACTTGTATGGATAAAAGGACTCTGTAATCACCTGAAAGGTGCAGTGTGTGTTTGGGAGCTATCCCGCACGCCGCCCGGCGTCGCAATAAACATACACTTTCTAACTTTAAACTGTTAGAGAGTTTTTGTCTGTCACAGTTGGATATCGGTACCAGATCAATATCCATATTTCTTTAGTAAATCAATATTAAATTTCTTTTGTACAACATAAAAACTGACTAAAAATCGAGAGCTTAACATTTGATCTTGATTTGTTCAATTTCAGGAATTCTGCACCGACTTAAAGCTGAGCCCAGAGCTGATATCTGACCATGATTTTGGATCACACACTTCAGTATAAGAGAACCGAGCATGTCTTTCCTCAGAGAGGGCTTTTGGGCCCTAATTGGCTTTACCTGTTTGCATTGGAGTCATAGAGCTTGCAAGCCCCTCGCTTCCCACAGCTGGTGCTTCCCCATTTCAGGCACGTCTTGTCGATGGCTGCACCGAAATAAACTGGTGCTGGAATCCCAGCTGCAAGGAGACAAGCAAAAATGTGACAGGATTTCACAAGAGAGGACATCTTCTTAGAAATCAGCTTTGTATTCCCTCAGTGGTGATTACAGGCTCCCAGAGCAGCACGAGGTGGATTGGACCCTGCCATGATTTCTCTTACCCAGAGTTCTCATGACGAGTGTGAATAGACCAACTGCGAGAGCTTTGAGCTCTGGCTGGACACATCTGGGAAAAAAGAGGGATAAGTAAGAAGTGTTGGCCTATTTAGTGCTTAGACATGCCTATTAAACTGCTATTAAATAACCTGAATTTAATACTCTTGTTGAGGGAAAGCCAACATTTGGAAGAAGAGTGCTTCCTTCATCTGCTGAAGTGTGTTAAGTGGTATGAAAAAGGTGAATGAATCGACTGATTTTCATCAAATAGCTCCTGGCAAGTCAATTCTCTATATATAATTAAGGAATTGAAGTTTTAAAGCCATAATCAGAGTCTATCCTGACCTGCTGGAAATGATCTCTCCAACTGCCTTCACTCTTGGGCATACACTTCCCTCACTTGCTGGAATATTTAATGGGAAATATCCTATTGCCCTAAGACAAAAGAGCTGCGGGTAGCAGGGTTAGTGCAGCATCTTTCTGTGCTTGAACAGAATTCCTCAGTACAAGGACACATCTTGGATAGCACAAAGCCTCCTGGCAATAGGCTCATCTGTTTCATGGGGAGCTGCAGGCATCAGAAATGGGCACTGGTCTTGAATTCATTATATCTCCAGCCTCTGCCATCTCCTTGCACATCCAGAAATCCTGGCAACTGCGTGGCACTTTCAAAATCCAAGCAGAAAAAAGGACATGTTCTGGAAAACCTGATTACAGAACCATAGAATCACAAAATGGTTTGGTTTGGAAGGGATGTTGAAGATTGTCTTGTTCCAAAACCATGAGCAGGGACACCTTCCACTATCCCAGGTTGCTCCAACCCCCATCCAACCTGGCCTTGGACACTTCCAGGGATGGGACAGCCACAGCTTCTCTGGGCCAGGGCCTCACCACCCTCACAGGGAGGAATTTCCTCTAATCTAAACTTTCCTTCTTTCAGTGTGAACCCATTACTCCTTGTCGTACCACTACAGCTCCTGATCAGCAAGAAACTCCTTTTTACCCTCAGGTAAGGAAACAAACATGACTTTGAAAGCCTCCCTAGAAAGCCCCTGGTCAACAGCCAGCTGTACTCACCTAAATACAAGCATGTATGAAGGAGTGGCTCCCAGGGCATAGCAAAAGCCACCGATGACTTGTATTACTGTGTAATAAATGAACTTCATCGAGCAGTCATCACTTTTTGGACATTGCCCCAAGGTGGCAGAATTGTTTCCTGTCCAGGAACTGTTGATTTCAAGACATCTGCAGTTATGGAAGACCTGGAAGACACAAAACAGGTTTGGTAGGCTACTGCTCGTGAAATGGGGATTCACCTGCAGAGAAAACAGAGTAAAGAGATGGCTCCAGGCCATTTGTGTTCTGGAGTGATCTCCTGGCATCAGGAAACATGCAAATGGCACAGCCCAGTGAAGGTTTACATCTGTGGACTGGGGCTTTGTCTCTAGGACTCTGGGCATTATTTCCATGCCAAGCAAAAATCAGTCACCGAGAAAAACAAGCAGTTTCCTGACATCCCAAAGTCTCACATGGAGGAAAAAAGCTGCCTTTCCTTAACCCATTTTTCATACTTTAATGATCAGATCAGCAGGGAAGATACTACTCTACCTTAGTTGTACTTCAGCTGTTAGGTAAAGCCTCAGGGCAGCCAAAATGGCATTTATGAAAGGCAAAACCTATAGACAACCTTCAGGCAACATGAAACCAATTTGATTTGTGTGTTTCCCCCTCTTGTGCTCAGCCTACAGAAGATGAAAGGTAATATCTAGAACAAGGAGCTAGGGCCTTTTGCTTAATGTGCAGTAACTCGGAGAAATCTATCTTTTCTGTGCTGTTTGTAGCCAGAAATCAAAAATCCCTTACTGATGAGTCCCCAGTAACTTTGGCTTTCCTGAAATGCATTATCCTACTAAATCCCTGATGCTACATGGAAAATAAGGTGGTAGGAAACCTCGGGAACCAAAGCAGGGTCTCTTACTGTGTTCTTTCCATGTCCCACGGAAGTCCCACACCCAGCCAGACATGCTGAAACATAGGTGATCCCATTGGCTCCACACACAGGATCCCACACATTGGATGCACATTTGCAGTGAGAGTTGCATTCCGAAAATAGGGAATTGTTGTGGTACGGAATGGGGTTGCTTGGAAATTAAGTTCAGACAAGCGTGAGACATTTTTAATTCAGTGCTGAAGTCAGTGAAGAGCCTTCTGTGCAACAGTGTCGCTGTTCTGAGCCCCGCCTCATACTGAGTTTCTACATCTCTATTGGTCTGTTTGAGATTCCATCCTACTTGCACTGACATTAAAGCCATTACTAGATTGTAGAGAACTTTAAAACATATGAATACATTGCTACTGGTTTTACAGGTGTAGACAGAAAAGAGAAAGGAGGGGGAGGTCATTTGGACTCACCCCTAACCGAATTTAGAGCTAGCAAGAGTTGTCACAGTCTTATCAAGCATATCTTTATCAGTTGGTGAAAACGCACCGGTGACAGAAACCAAATCTCCTGGTCTCTGTAGTTAAAAAATACTCCTCTGTTAAAGCCTAGCCTAACTTTTCATAGAGGATATGAAGAATTTAGTATTCTCTTTTGCTTTCAGACATCCTTTGTGTATTGAGCAAAAAGATACGTCTTCACTCATCTTCTCCTTTCTAGGTAAATGAAACTGATGTGCTTGCCATTTTTTCATGCCAGTGCTTCCTAAGCATATTACCTGGTCCACCATTTACATTCCTAGTGAAAACATTGCACAGCAATACTCCCACCCTCCCCCAGCAAAACAACCTACATTGCTAATGAAACAATTCCTAATTAATCTTTAACCAGTGTTGGGCTTTGTCAGGTGACACTCTGCTGACCAACAAAACTACCCCAGTGACATGTGGCAGTGGTCGCTTTCTCTCAAGCATTGCAATAGCATGTTTCTCCTTTAGCCTTGATGTCACAGTACATTTTTTGAGAACTATGGAGAAAAACACGATATTTTTTTTTTCTATTTTATACTCACCCTTCATAGGACACTGTCATTCCTGCCACCATGTGGTTATCACAGCCAACAAAAAAGTGTAACAAGCTGACGGCATAGGACAAAAATGACATAGTAAGTGAAAACTTCGTAGCTGCAATGATGCCCATTTTATACTTTTTCATTATAAGCCCTCCTAGGAAAATTCCAAGACCTACAGGAGGTAAGGATGTCACTCCTGAAAGAGATTATAGAAGGGGAATGTTAGATTTAAACATTACAGTCTTAAGAGCCAAAGTCTGTCCTTATTTTTTTTTTTTGTTCCTGGCAGCTTTATGGTGTGTTACGACTTCAGAAAGGTTTGTGTTCAGCCAGCCCCTGGGTTGCACATGCTGTTTGTGAAGTGTCTAACACTCCAAACCCACTTCCATTGCAAGGAACTCGCCAGATGCTTCAGCAACTAAAACTTCCACACCACACTCATTGCCTATTTGGGGTGCCCTTAGTATAAATATAATATAAATGCAATGCAATGTAATATAACTTAAACATTTCTTATGGTCCCACAGGCAGAAACCCTGTATTTTTTATAATTCAGGTTCAGGTCAGACCACCATTTACCTCCACCTGTTCTGAATGGAATTGAGCCCCAGATAAAGCACACCAGAACCCATCCCCATGCACTGCTGACAGCACAAGCAGTCCTTGCACGGTGGAACTCACCTATTAGAAAGTTGGATTTGGATGTGGACTGTCCATACTGCTGTTCCATGTACTTTGGTTTGTAAGTCACGAAACCAATAAAACTACTGAACTGTAACAGTGAGCAACACAAATATGTAAAGTACATTCGATTACCCAACACTTTTTTCAGGGAGTTATAGAAATCTGAAAGAAAGGGACATATGAGTTGGCATTGAAAGATGCATGGCATAATTACTGCTGAGTAACCTGCAAAACTTAGGGCAAGGTCCTGCTCTCAGCTGTCCAAGTGCGAGCTGTACCGATCTCCATTTGCATGAGGGTATCTGAAAGCAAAATCAGGTTCCTGAAAAACACCAGAGGTTGAGATACAGGAAGGGAGCCCTAAAAGAAGACAGACAGATGGGTTAAGGCCTGGCTGCTCCACTGAGATATGCACATGAAGATTAAGGGGCTCCACACAGCACAGGCTTTGTTCAGCTTGCATGAATATTATCACAGGTTCAAGGCTAAGTGACAGCTGCCTCAGTGGGGATGTCCAGTGTCTTCCACTGGGATCTGAACAAAAAATTTGACAAATGAAGCAAAGCCACTTCTTTCCATCACCTTTCCACCACTTTTTTTGGCCTAAGGACTGCACAACCAGAGCTATTCAAGACTGAAGTGTTTTCATCAGGCACCAATGAACTTCAGAGTCTCCATGAACTCTCTCAAATGAATCTTTGTCTTTCCATATTGCAAAAGGAGCCTTTGAATACTTTCTTTAGGTTCAGATACAGGAACACTTTTCTACGTTCAAATTTCTTCCAGTGCAATATTTTAGAGGAAGGTGCCACTCAGGTGATGATTTATTTCAGGTGATGCATGCAGAACCTCAGAGTCCTGAGCAAGCTCTTTCACTTCTAATAATTTTTGGTGGACCTTTCCTTTCCTGGGGAAAGCTGCCTGCTTTAGATGGAAGCGCAGGGGAGACAAAATATACTGTTACATTTCCTATGTGTGTTGTGCCTATTGCTTTTCACATTTATACAACATCAGAAACACTTGCCTTTCAGCATTACTGACCACTTCCTTGGCTTAGTTTTTTCAGGAGAAAGCATATTCTCCGCGGCACCTGTGTTATCCAAGAGCCCATGTGAAGTTTTGTCCTTCTTGGCTTCCTCTGGCTTTTTCAGACTCTTTGGCAGGAAGCAAAATGGAATAGCAGATAGGAAACTGGTTGCTCCACCTATTAAAAAGCCAAGCCACCATGCACCCACCCAGCGGGAATCCTGTGGGGTGATAGTGATGCTCCCTGGAAATGAGGGAAACAGGCACAAGTCACCCCAGTGAAGAAGCTGAACCTTCCCAGCCTTTTTCTGCTATGGCAGCTACATTTTATAGTGTCTGACTTCCAGCAATAAACACCTAGTGAGGGACCAGCCATGCAGTGAAGGCATCAGGAGTCATGCCCTGCATGGTGTTACAGTATCATGGGTTGGTTTGGACTGGAAGGTGTCCTCTGGGCAGGGACACCTTGGGGCTGACCAGGATGGTCTGAGACCCTCCAACCTGGCCTTGAACACTTCCAGGGATGGGGCATCCACAGCTTCTCTGGACAACTGGTTCCCGTGCCCTACCGCCCTTGCAGGGAAGAATTTCTTCCTAACATCTAACCCAATCTTACTCTCTTTTGGTTTGAAGCCATTCCTGTTTGTCCAGCGTTATTTTATCTGCCATTCTACACCTTTCACTGACTGATGTTTTGTGGCAGACACAGCAACACCAAGGTCCTTACCCAACACATGGGAAACCAAAAAGGGGGGCAGACAGGCCTCTAGCGTGATGTGCTTTTTTGGCTCCCGAGCCCATGCTCTGCTTTCCTGAACTGGGTAGGTTGCTATTAAGCAATAGGACATTCTCTGTAGTGTCAGTGAAATTACCCATGGCTTTAAATGTACTCCAAGGAAGATGAGAGTAGCTGGTTGTATTTTTATGGTTTTTAATTCTGGCGGTTTTGGTAGGCGACCAAGACTTTTCACTGCATGACTGAAATTGGCTCACTCTTTTTACTCCTACATAAAATCAAACACTGGCTTAACAAAGGGCAAAGATAAAATAGTTCACCTGTCTAGCTACAGGATTCTGAAGATTGGAAAACTTCTCTGTCCTGCTAGAAAAGCAAGGTTGCTGAAAGGGAACAGCCACCACTTACAGGGCTTGCTGTGTCCCCTCTGGCATTGTGCAGATGTGAACACATACATGTGTTTTCATTTCATCTGAATAAGCAAGGGCTGGGAAAAAAGTGTATATTGTGTATAAAAGTGTATAAAAGCTGCAAAAACTGTGTAATGTAAAATACTCAGTGGAAAGGGTGGGTAATTTCCCCAAACTGTAAGGCTGCTGTACTAGCAGAATCTCTTTGTTAAAATTCCAGATTAAAAAAAACAAACTATCTTGGTCCTGTGAGAGTTCTTGGTACTAATTCTTGGAGTTAAGTGTGTATTACAATCCTTTAAAGCACAGTTGTAAAATGCGCTTCCTGTCTAACTCTGCCTTTACTCTAAAAGCTTCCAGTAATTCAGTAAAATTGCAATTAATTCTGCAATAAAAATAATTAAATATAATTAAAACATAACATATATTAATATAATTAATATAATGCAAACATATGCAGCTGTTTATAGGGAATTCTTACAAACAAGCATTAGCTTACTTTCACTTTTCCTCTGTTTCGCTTACCTGGATCCACAAATCCAATATCCACGTACAGCTTTGCACATAGAGATCCCAGCAGGAAACCAAACATCGGGCCCATCATGGCTATGGTGTGCAAACACGCTGAAAATACAATGTTTTACAAAGTTTTGTGGTGGAGCTTTGCATTCCCAAGGTTTCATTTTCAGGTTGTATTCAGATGTATTAGCAGACCTACCCAAGCGGGTTTTTGGCCTTTTAATCCTAAGCATCTGGAAAGGGATGGAGCTAAAATTACTCTGTTCCTTTGGAGCAGTAGAACCTGTAGAAAACGGTGCTACTTTCTTTTTCACATAAGAGAAACATTCTTTGTTTCTCTTATATGAAAAAGAAAATTTCTTTGTTTTCATCATCCTGACAAGTGAGGACAAATCAGTTTCTTCCTATTTTTTCCTAGCCCTGTATATACCATTAATTTATAACTTCCCAGGATTAAAGTATCTTTTGCACTCTGCTTTCAGTATGGCTGAGAAGCATTTTTCTGTCTTCAGACCTGCTGCTGTCCAAACTGTCTGTGGACGCACTCACAATCAAAGCTGACCTCTTGAACCAAGCACTGTTGGTTAAAACTGCCGGAATGGGAAACTACTGAAGTAAAATCAGACTATGCTCTCACACCTAAAAAAAGAGCCATATCTCTTTTTCCATCCAAGACCCACCTCCATATTACTCACACTTGCAGGAAAAAAAATAATGAGGCAGATGCTAGTACCCTCTAATGGCTGAATGCTGCCTTCTGCACAGGGTGCTCAACCTCCTAGACTAGCAATCTCCCAGTTTACTTCTTGTTGAGTTTACCTACATACACAGGAACATTTTCTTCTTTAGTAAAATCGTCGAGGTAAGAGATGCCCAGTGGTGTTATTGGTGTCTCACCAATCCCACGTAACATGCTTCCCAGTAAGATATATATCCACATGTATGATGATGGCTCCTTCTCACAGCCTGCACAGGAGAGTTTACATCTTTGTAATAAAATATTTGAATGGGAAACAGGGGAAAATCACAGGAAATGTAGCACATGAAATGATAGTAGATTAGAGATCAAGGTATTAAGAACATTTCCTTATAGAAGATAAATGAAAGGCTGTCAATCCCATTGTAACTTTTCATGATCTTTTAATAACACATTCTTCCACCTCCATTGTATTTGATTTCTAAAAGCACAGGTAAGTACCACCCATCAGAAAGAATGCTCATTAAAATAAAAACTTATTGATATTTTCATAAATATATTACCTGGCAAATATCATGTATCTTTAATGTGAGAAGTTTGAGATGTTTTCTGGGGTAGATTCTCTACCTGTGTCCCATACAAGCAACACATAAAACAGCTATATTCCATATTGTAAGGAGGATTATAGGAATCTCCATTTATTTCTGTTAAACTCCGTGCAGTTTCTTGTCCTATCTCCAACTCCAGGTCCAGGTAACTGAGTCCTTGCAACCAAGGACAAAACAAAACTCCTGCATTTGTATTTCATTTACAGTTCCATACCTGCTTGTGAGACTTCCAGGACAGTGTCATTCACATCTTGATGTAGGGAGCAGGGATTTAAGGCGGAAGTTAAGTTGGCTGAAGCAGCTATGTGTGATGTTGTCTCATACTTGTAGCTGCAAACACACAACAGGAGGTTTAGAAGCAGTGCTCACCAGGGAAACACCAGTGTGGTAGGGCTGGAACCACCTTGACTGCTGTTTCCCTAAAGAGAAAGGTATCTTTGATTAAATATCAGTTCAAAGGAGCAAATAAGATTATTAAAGAACATTTTAGAAAACTAAAATACTGAAATTAAGAACAAATAAAACTTCGAATTCTCTGTCTGGAAGGCATAATGTTTTAAGCTGGAAAATTCAAAAGGGCTTGAGAAAGTATTTCAGATAGGATTGAATTTTTGGTGTCTAAATTGAGGGTCAGGTCCAAGTGAGCTCCCTGTGCTGACCCCACAGCCAAGGAGAAAAAGATGAATGTCTTGAGTTTGAGCAAATGTTCCCTTTCCATCTCAGATAGGTGTTTGGTCTGTTCAGCTGCTTCAACATGATCCATCTCCCAGAAATGAGTGCTGCTGAGGGCAAAGTACAATTAGCTTTAGCAGAATAACATGGTAAAGCACACATTCTGCTTCAAGGAATTGCCCTGGCTCTGTCAGATCAGGCAGGCTTATTTTTCAGGTTGAACCAAAGAGAAACACAGTGCAGAGCAGTTCCCCTATCGATGTTCAGGCTCAGGTTCATGAGTTGCCCAGTGTAGATGAGTATGATACTTGGACTGTCTTAAAGAGTGAAAAACTGATAAAAAGTCTGGTTTTAGTGCGAGATCCACTAACATGAAAGAAAGCATTCCTCAGTTTTCTTTTTGCAGTAGTATACCTAAAATCATTCTAATATATTTACGAAATCAACAGAAATATTTGTTACTCTTTTTGTCATCCCTGTGCTCAAGCTATGGCTAGAAACATTATCACATATAAGCATAATGCAGTAATTCCCTGAGCCTGGAGAACGTGAATAAAAATTAACCAGACTCGGAAAATCAGTTTAACCAGGCATGTGCATTTGGAACAGGAAAAACCTGGTATGAGTTCTACCAGCACTCATCCATCTGCAGGCTCTAGCATTACTGCATCCTTTGCCTCCTTTCTGAATGAGCCTGAGTGGAAACTAAAGTACTGTGATATTCTCATTTTCTCGAGGAGTTGAACTTTCCCTTCAGACGAGCTGTGAACATTGAACAGCTTGTGAACAAATGAACATTCTCCATCACAACAGTGCTGTGTGTGCCACGTGGGGTTCATTGCACTTGGAAGTGAGGTTCCACAGGCCTTTGGAAGCCTAAGGCCAAATGTACAACAAGTTTCATCTAAAAACCAGAAAGCACAATGCAACTCCAACGTTAGGTTACCCAAATTAACCATAATTAGTACTTACTATCCCATGAAGAAATGAGGCATGGCTGATAAACAGCATCCCAAAGCCATAGTAAAGCATCCCACAGCTATTACTTTGGGCCTATGCAGCTTAGCTCCAAAATAGCTTACAAATGCAATCACCAGCAAGTTGCCTGCAAGGCAAAGGACCAGAATTAGTGCTAGGTGCTGTCTCTGAGCAGTTCTCTGTGTGTTAGGGAACATCCATTACCCATCTCAAAGCTCCCGTCGATGAGCCCTGCGGTAGAGGAGGTCAGGTCAAACCTTCGCTCAATCTGAGTGATGGAGCTTTTCATTATCGTACCAGACAGGGCTTTGCTGAAGTAGCTGAAGGACAGAGCAGCCAGAAACACCTGGGGAAAGATCCAGACAGGAAGTGTGAGGGAGAGGTAGGAAAACTGGTCATGGAGGGATCAAATATGTTTAAAATGGTGTGGAGCGATCATCACCATGATGTATTTGTTACTCAAATTGGAGTGGTAAAGTTAATTTGAGCCCAAATTACCTCTTGCTCGGGTCACGTGTCCCTTATTTTAGGCCAATTCATAACACTTTCTAACTCAATCATATGGCATCATTTTGATGCTTTAAGCAAGCTTTTATGATACATCAGGATGAGGAATGTGGTACTAAGTGATTGAGTTCATCTCTGTCTCAGAGGATATATTCTGAAATGTTGCTTGTGTACCATGTATCTCACAAGGAAAAGCTTAATAGTCTCTGGTAGTTTGACTGTTGCTTCCACCAACACACCTTGTGGGTTTTGCAAATAAAGATTTATTTGGAAAAATATTTGAGTTTGTTTAAATATTATCCAGTGATTTCCACATAGTCTAAAAACCAAATAGACTTGTTGCTCACTGGGCAAGAGCACTAATACAACAGAAACTTGGGTAAATAAACAAAGTAAATATAGGTTTAGACATTGCAATGCTATCTACTGTAAGAAATGAAACCAATCCAGCAAGCAAAAGCTTGAAAATTGGTATATTTACTCTCTTTTTGTCAGGAATGAGAAAACTTCCAAGTCTGTGGTTTGTCCTGATATGTTTTATATTTCCTGGGCTTGACTGGCAAAAAATTCGGAGAATCACCCTCTGTGCCTTATGCCAGCAATACTCTCAGAGGGTTTTGGTGAAATCTCAAACTGCTGATAAGCATGAAAGCACAAAAAATCACTGGGGCTGTTTGGGTTTTCAAATGCAATCCTCAGGTAAGCCACAAAACATGTGATGAAATGTGGTTCACCTCACCTTATTTTGACCCTACAAGACTGGTGGTGACAACAGCCTCCAGACAAGTGCATTGTAGGCACCTAATTGAGGCTGGTTCAAGTCTTCCACTGGAAGCTGCTGCCTCTCTCTAATGACCAAGAAGGGGATCCACCTACAAGTAACTTGTGAGTAAATACAGTAGACCATGAATTTTTATTTTCTTTAGAAAAAATTCAAGATCTGACTGTCCCCTGGACCTCTAGTGCATACCCAGTTCTTCAAAAGATAGGGATAGGAATGAAGGAATTTGGCATGTCACATCTTGAACATTTCTTAACGAAAAACAATGGTAATTCATGGTGGTATTGCTAAGGCTCCAAACCTTCAATCCAGTGCAAGAGGAAGTCTTTTTGACTGGTGGGTTCTTGTTTCCATCATCATCCAAAAGCTGGTCAGGTTCTGCCTCCTGGTTTGAGTCACTGACGTTGCTGGGTTTGGTTTCCATTGTCATGGCTGATTTCTTTACTGAGTGATCTGAGCTCAAGAGAAAACAGTAAAAAATACCAAAGCACATATGCCAAAATGGCATTGCTCAAGGACCTCTCTGATGAATCTGGTGAAACTAATTACAGGAAAATGCTGAGATATTGAAACTGAATCTTTCTACTTAAAACGATTTAGCTCAATGACATGCATGTGTCAAAGTGTATATTTGTTTAATTTCTGAAGTATCTAGTTTTGACATCTTTGTTTTTTTTTTTTTTTTTTTTTTTTTTTTAGAGACATGAGCATCCCCCTTTCTACTTTGTCCTGTCTTTTAATGCTAAAAAGGCAGTTTCAACAGAGGAGTAAGAGACAAAGTCTCTGTCCAAAAATAAACTACAAGGGTCAACAAAGCAGTAGTGCTGAAGCACAGGGAGTCTTAGGAAGCTCTAAATTTGCAGGCCATGTGGCTTAGAACTCAGGCTTTGATTTGGTAAAATCTGTAGCAACACTGTGCCATCCAATTTATTCATTTGCACTGGCTTGTTGGAAATAATTCTTAGTGACAAAATTGTTTATTATTTCACCTAACTGACCTCCTGTAAGGATACTATTTTTTTTTCTTTTTGCAATAATATGCAGGGTATTCCTGATCTCTTGCTGTTTGCAGAGTGCTGTCTATATGCCCAGATGCTTGAAATGATCTGCCATTCAGCAGTTCAGCAGGACTGCTCCAGTTGCCCCAGGAACTTCCTGTATCCTTTGACACATCATAATGTTTTAGTGTTGAAAGCCTTGTTTTGTTATTAAGTTGTATTTTGGTCTATTGCAATAGATAGCTCAATACCTCATTTAAAACAAAAGCTTTTTAAAACTCTGCATCTGAGAGATGGACAACAACTAAAAAAGGAAAATTCAGAGAAAAGCTGCAAAGGAAGACTATCTAATCTGTTTGTAAAGTTTATTTAAAGAATGAAAACACTTGCCTGTTTGTGCAACTCCCACTACAATCAGAACAGATTTCTCAAGGATGATCCAGAAGCCACTGCAGAGCCCCTCAGAAAAAAATGGGTCACTTGAAACAAGCCATGTTCAGACCTGCAGATAGGAGTATTGCAATTAATGCCCTCAAATCAGAACTGAGAAATCACAGCTCACATGATCTGATTTGTTTCACCTTTCACAATACTCTCCTCATTTGAGAAAAGGGTGGAAAAGGGAGAGGGGGGGAACAAATCACACAAAGAGAGGTTTTATATGCTTGAATGCAGCTGAAAAAAGTTGGATGAACTTTTCCAACGCTGGAAAACGTCCATCTGCTTTCCCACTGCTAATATCTACTTCCCAAACTTTTTTTTGTGGCTATGCTACAAGGCTGGGTCAGCACATGTATCAGGACAAAAAAAATTGGCTTCTCCTTCCCTTTGGCTACTCAGACGTAGAGAAGAAGTAGAGGAAGGATTTCTCCAACACTGCACAGCTATGAACAAAAATGTTATGAAATAAAATTCCTGGTGCTCAGGGAAAGCTAGTACACAAATATTTTTGAGCAGTTGGTCCTCCGAAATTCACCTCTGTGTAACCTGAAGCTACAAACTTCTCCTCATAATTATGATACATTGATGACTACAGTGATATGCTTGGGGAGCATATCATTGCAGGGCACAGAATGGAGAAGTGGATTTTTTTTTTTTTTGAGAGTTTTAAGGTACAACATGATTTAGAATCTGGTGGCAGTATGTCCTCCCACCCTCAGATGACCCTGACCTACACAGATATCAGCTGGAGATGGAAGAGATGAGGGCTGGGGAAATTCCAGGCCACAAGAGCATTAGAAAAAAAGAGAAAAGGTCAATTGACAATTGATGACAACATACAGTAGCTGCTGAGCCTGATAATTTTAAGTATTCATAAAGTTGTTTTAGATTTTAGATTTTTTTATTAGCATTTTTCCATGTTTAATAAATAAAGGGTCTGGTTAAAAACACAAAGTATGAAAGCAAAAGTATGAAGCTTTCTGCACCAAACGTGCCCTTTCACTAATATGAGTTCTCTAAAACTACCATTCTTTGCCTGCACAAGCTACTCTTCTGAAATAGTGATCTGAGAGAGTTGCATTTGCAGAAAGACAAGATTAGGCAAGTAAATAATTGGTATTGTTTAGGTAGTCAATCAGCCTAAACACAAATTAACCCATCTTTCTTCCTAGGGTAAGAAAACAAACCTCTTTCCAAAAATCAAGAAAAAAAAAATCCACTAAAAAATTCTAAGCAGTACAGACAGATGAAATTTAACACTCAGTTCACTTTTTGGAACATTTGACAAATTCACTTGATTTTATGCTCAGTACAGCCTCTTCTGAGAACCACTTTGGGTGGGAGGAAACTAAGGCTCTCAACTAATAATCAGTGTGTATTGTTAGTGCTGCTGGGAGCTGACAGCTGCCAGGACACCACGGGAAATCATGCAGCAACTTGCAATTCAACTGCAGAGTGAATGCAGCCAGCCTTGCAAAGGACAGGTTTCTCCAGTGCTTCAGGGGACATGATCTTATAGGGGCCATGACCTAACTCTGGGCCTGTTCAGTAGATCTGTTTCTTATTGAATATTTAAAAAAAATCAGCTTTGTTTTATACCCCCTAATTACATGCAAATTACCATGGATAAGAACATCATCTAAAAAAACTTCCACATGAATAACCGGTAATACCTTTGTAATACGTTTACAAAGGTCAAGACAATGGTTTGCTGCAGGTTTTTTGGACTCTTAAAAAAGAACATGTTTGAGGACTTTTAAGAACGCAGCAAAGACAGTCTACGTCTTTGGGCTGATTGTCACCACAGTTGCACTCTCAGGGACTGTGACATCACCCAGCAGAAGAGCAAATCACAAATCAAGAGCCACATTTCCTCCAGCAATTTATGGAACTGCAGTGATTTACACTAACTGCAGGGCTAATCCAACTGACTGATTTTTAAATACACCCGTAGCAAGACTTTTGAAGTTCAGCTAACATGAAAAATGAGTATCACAGAGCTGTGCAGACCCCAGTGCTCATTGCTCAAGACACGCCACGCTGACAGCTCAGAGACAGACACACAGTGCAGGATGCCACCACGGAAGCATCGACACTTCCACCAGGACTGGTACAGCTGCTACCAATTACAGCAAATGCAACTGGAAACTACACAGATCCTGCTCCATAGCTGAAAATACTAACAACAACATTTCAAAGACAAACAAAGATTATTGAAGAGGTTCCTACCTAGGTTCTGCATCCACAACAACAGCAGTTATGCTACCACACAAACACTCAAAAGCCTGAGATTTCTCTCCTTAAGCAAAGCTCTGCTGGTACATGGTAGAAGAATCATTAACTTCCAACTCAAACCAGTATTTTAATCTTGTCTCCTCCCAGTTCTGCCCTCTGTTAAAGGTCCCAAAATCCATGTTTATCCACAGAGGTCAAAAGTTAATTAGGAAGAAGACATGCAAGTGTGTTCCTCTTGTACATTCTTGTGAAGCATCTTTTTTTTTTTTTTTTTTTTTCCCAAAAATTGTCTAGGTTAGAACGGTTCACACCTTCCTGGTGTTTAAAAATATGCTGTCCCAACTTTAGAAATATTCCTGTTTCCAGTGCATTTTCTTATGAAGTTTTATTTTCACAGTCTATGGCTAAAATCCATTCAGTTCAGATCTGCTAGAGCCAGCCAAGAACTTGCAGGAAGAGAAAATGTAATGCCTTGGATATATGGAAGAAAGAAGGTGTTCAAGAATCATTCATGCTTAGAAGACTGATCATATTTATAGTTGATTGCTATTAGCAGCAAAGGCAGGTGAAGTATGGAAGTTTATAAGGGCTTTGTGTACTTTGGAGCAGCCCTTTATCACTTACAACCCTAGTTCAAGGAAACCCGAACAGGTTTGTTTGGTTGTGTCCCTGCTGTGCATTCTGCCTGATTCCTGAGAGTAAGTGCACTTAAAAGGTAAGTCATTCTTGAGGCAGGTGAGATATGACTGCTGTCTGCCTGGATGTTACACCAAAATATCCCAATCCTGGTAGATCCTTCCCGCTTCCCTGCCGGCACTCTCACCACATCACCAGCCATTCCCTCACAGCTTAGTCAGACCTTGATGTGCTCTTGATAAGTCCATGCTGACTGTTCCAAATCACCAGTCCGTTGTGTCCAATAATGGCTTCAAGACTAACTTGCTCTATAATCTTCCATAAACCTCTGCTGCTATTTTATTGATTCATTTTGGCGGTAAAATTTTGTGCAGAACAATTTTTAGTTTTCCATGGCTAATTGATCAATAATGTGATCAAGGGGGACTTCATTTATCATTGCAGAGAAAATCCATGGTGTTAGCTTATGATTGCATCCATTACATGTAAATCTGAATGAAAAAAAACCCCAAAACAACCAACATTGCCATCACTGCAATTTTTCTAAAAGAGTTGTCCTCACAGTCAGAGCATTACTGAGCATTAAATACATGCAAGAGATGGAATTCATGGGCCTCTTTTTTCACAGTTAGTGATCCTTCATGCCCTGTTGTGGCATAAAACATCTGGTACATCACTTCTAGTCACAAGACAAGCGTGTATTCCCTGTTGTTTTACAAAGTTTTGTGGTGGAGCTTTGCATTCCCAAGGTTTCATTTTCAGGTTGTATTCAGATGTATTAGCAGACCTACCCAAGTGGGTTTTTGGCCTTTTAATCCTAAGCATCTGGAAAGGGATGGAGCTAAAATTACTCTGTTCCTTTGGAGCAGTAGAACCTGTAGAAAACGGTGCTACTTTCTTTTTCACATAAGAGAAACATTCTTTGTTTCTCTTATATGAAAAAGAAAATTTCTTTGTTTTCATCATCCTGACAAGTGAGGACAAATCAGTTTCTTCCTATTTTTTCCTAGCCCTGTATATACCATTAATTTATAACTTCCCAGGATTAAAGTATCTTTTGCACTCTGCTTTCAGTATGGCTGAGAAGCATTTTTCTGTCTTCAGACCTGCTGCTGTCCAAACTGTCTGTGGACGCACTCACAATCAAAGCTGACCTCTTGAACCAAGCACTGTTGATTAAAACTGCCGGAATGGGAAACTACTGAAGTAAAATCAGACTATGCTCTCACACCTAAAAAAAAGAGCCATATCTCTTTTTCCATCCAAGACCCACCTCCATATTACTCACACTTGCAGGAAAAAAATAAAATAAAATGCTTATGATAGTAAAAAATCCCCTTAACAAGAACACTGGGACTTCAGTAATTTCTGATTCCTGCTGAGGGTTAAAAGCAGTCCCTACAAAAGCCGCAGTAAGTCACCTTTAGTCACCTTTAGCTGGTTGCAGACTCCTCCAGGCAGAGGGTGGCAGCAGATCCCACCAGAAGAAGACGCTGCCAAGGCACAATTTGCAGGGGACAGGCAGCAGTAGCAGGGAGGTGCTGGCCAGGCAGGGGCCAGCTGGAGTAGGCAGCTTTGATTAGAGCCCTTCTTATTCTCGGGACTGTAATCCCTAGATACAGAAAATCAATGTATTTTAAAATTTAACTCTTTGTTAGCAAACTAAATAAAGACACACAGAAAGTGTAAGCAAATACTCCTGTGGTTAAGATACTACTGGACTCCTCAGGGGGTGAAATTAGCCTTTTCCACAACAGAAAAAGGATCTTTGGTGCTCCTGTCCCAGTGCCTAGTTTCTGGTGGGTGCTGTTGAGCTAAGAGACAAAAACAGCTGATCTGTGGTCTCCATCTTAGTCAGTGTTTGGGAATTTATCCTTCCACTGCTCAGTGGAAGTTTCAAAAGAACTTGATAATTTTCTCATTGATTTGCATCATGCATCTGTCTGGGGAAAAGCAGACTATGATGTGCTATTTTAATGATTTTTTTTTCCAATTTAAAATACAAAAGGTAGATATTAATGCTGGTAGTACAGCTTCTCTTTGCATTCAGTCTTAACCAGCAGCTTGGATTGGAGTTGTTACTACAGACATAGAATTAAGTGTAAATCATTGGCAGGTGAGAGCGCTTAGACCTTTTTAGTAGCCCATCCAAATGTGAGCTGCATCACAGAACAGCAGAAACAAAAACCATGCTGACTTCAGGTGAAACCCCAGGGCAAGCCCCCCAATACCTTTACATGGTCTGGGATATTAACTGAGCTAACAGGGCTGAAAAAATTAATATGGCTCATGTAATTGAGTACCTGGTGTTATATACAAAACCACTGCAATAAGCTGTTCATCTGTCTTGCTACACTAGAGCTGATCTTTTACAAGAATGGGTGAGTCTTGATTTTTTTTTTACAGAAAAATCTATCAGATGTCAGGAACATCCCAAAGACTGTTCTAGTGAAAAAAAAAAATCTATTATAATTTTATCCTGCTTGATTTCCAGACACTGGAAAACAGTCTGTCTGCACGGTTAAATAAATAGATTTTTTTGCTGACTGTACAATCTTATCATGGGTTGGTTTTTTTACTTAAACAAGTTTGTGTTTTCCCACATCTTATTTTAGAAGTGCCAACATCACAGGATCAACAAGAGGGTTCTGGTTGTGTACAACAACCTTTCAAACTTACCACGCTCAACAGCCATGAGAAAGAGAGAGAGTTTCCTGGCCTGGTCACTGCCCAGCTGTGAGAATGTGCTCCATGTGCTCGCCACTAAATCCTTTCCTTATTTACTCTCTTCAAAATTCAGTGAACTGCACTAATCTGGGATGAGCTGTTGGTTAACTAACCCCCTGATATTAGCCACATGTTGCTTAAGTAAGGTCCTTTTAATAAGCACTTTAAATCACCATTAAAGGGCCCCACATTTAAATTGCCCCTCATCATTTCTACAGCAGTTATGGACTTTTTGCCTTCTACAGGTTGATCAGCACTGGATGAGGAACTGCCTCATGCAGCACCTGCTTAGTGATGCTCCAGGGCACAAAAAAAGACAACCAGACTGGGTCAGATCTGTGATCCCTCTAGGCAACAGCCTTTGGGCTAGATTATTAATAATTATTAATAATGTTAATCTATGTTAAATTGCTTTTAAAGTACCCCTGCAACCTAGCTGCCTGCAAGTCTATGCACTTCATAGCTTCTAGAATTTTTAGTAACTTTTAATGTTTTGCAGAATTAAGCTGCATGTTGTGTCATCATCAGTCAAACCAGCCAAAGTTGTGCTGTCAGTGTTTTCTCTCAAATTATACCAATTGTGCTGTTATTTCAAAATATTGCAATAGTGCTTTCATACATCAATCTTCCTCATTACTTTGAGCATTTCCAGGAGGCAATCTATATTTATGCAGCCTGTTTACTCTTTGTGAGAGATCCACACCTCTTACTCTCTGTTTTTCAGTAATTCCCTCTGATGCTGGGATGGCATGGGCTCTATAGCTATATTTTATATATTTCTATATTAGATATATTTATATATTATAATATATATTTTATATATTAGCTATAGCTAATGGATAGCTATATTAGCTATATTTTATATATATATCTATATAAAATGCATTGTTCCCTCAGTCTTCTGATCTCACCTTTTTGCCTTTTTATTTGCTAGAAGTTCTTGAAGATTCCCTCCTGACATGATTAAAAATGATGTGCCTGTAACTAAGACATGAAATTTCATTTGAGAGCTGCATTTTTTGCTGGGAGGTAAGAGAGGAAATGTGCCTTTGGGCACATTTAAAGTAGATAAAGTATCCCACCTTTACATGGCACACAGTACTTCTTAAAAAGGGGGTGAGTCCCACTCTGGCCCCTAAGGCTGGCAGCAAAGTTTGGGAAATGACCTCAGCTAATTCTTTGAACAGTCTCACCTTTGAAAGTGAAAGGCATTTGCTTCTTTGCAGTCTCTTGGCTGTGGTTTAGGATCTCTAACTCTAAAAAGAAAAGAAAAGATCCACGTTTGTTGACCTTGGTGAGACAGCACCTGTTGCAGATCTAGTTTAAGATGAAGAATTCTGGTAGGAAGAGGATGACAGATCCAAATAGTGCTGAGATAATTTTTTTAACTATTATAACAAGTCCAGAATGTGTATCTGGGGTCAGACATTCATCCATGCATCCATGTTACTCCTTAAAGCACTAAAATAAAATAGCAGACTCAAAAATAGTTCCAAGTGGGAATGGTTTCTATCTACTTGCTAACTTACAGGATTATCATAGATGAAGGAAGGGAGGAGAAAAATGGACAATTTCAAAATATAGTGCAAATAAGAGTTACTGATACAAGTTATTTTCTGGTATTACTAAGGAAAGCCCGTATTTTAAAGAATTATTCACTAAGTACAGGCTTAATATATAACCAAAGGACATAACCCATGAAGCTGATTTTTTATGTCCTTGTTTCTTTCTGAACTAGAGTAGGATATGTTTATTTATCTTAATTTCTTTATTTGTCTGTTGTGATTTAACCCCAGCCAATAATTAAAGACCATGCAGCTGCTTGCTCACCCTGCCTCCACAGAGGGGTGGGGAGGAGAATTGCAAAAAAAACCCAAAAAGGTAAACCCCGTGGGTTAAGAGCAGTTTAATAATCAGAATAAAATAAAATAGAATAATAATAATTGCAATGAAAAAGGAGGAAAAAAAAACCAAAACAAAGAGAAACAAAACCTGAGAAAGACAAGTTTTTGATGCATTATATGGTTGCTGTCTGATATCCAGGCTGCTCCTTAACAATCACTGGTTCCTCCTGGCCAATTCCCTCCAGCTTAAATAATGGAAATTGCATTCCAGGGAAGGCAATATCCCTTTGGCTAGTTTGGCCCAGCTGCCCTGGCCATGCTCCCTCCCAGCTTCTTGTGCAGCTTCTCACTGGCAGAGTATGAGAAGCTGGAAAGTCCTTGACTTGGGGTAAACACAATTCAGCAACAACTAAAACATCAGTGTGTTATCAACATCAGTCTCCTACTGAATCCAAAGCACAGCACTCTTCCAGCTCCTCAGAAGAAAATTTTCTCTCTCCCAGGTGACATCAGTGAATTTTCCTGGCCCTCTTGCTGCCAGGCATGTGCAGCACTGCCACTGGGACAGCTTCATAGCTGGTGAGTAGCGCTGTCCTCGCCAGGACTGGTTCACAAAGTAGGAATCATCCCCGTTGCTCTGACACACACACAACAGCAAGCACGGAGTGAAATGCAGATATCTCTCCTTTTATATCCCAGTGTGCACTGAGGCTGGGTTCCTCCTTTCTCTCATGGGGTCTGACAGCTCATTTCTATGGGAAGTGCCCTCCTCAGGAGGCTATGGAAGGCTCCCAGCATTGCTCTTAACTCATGGGTGCTGGTCCAGTTTGACATTTTTTGCTGTTTTTATGATGATCTAATATGAATGAGACCTGAGATGGGAACGCCGATCTTTGTGATTCACCCCAACCACAACTCTTGCCTTAGTCCCATATTCATAAACCTCTAGATTATTTCAATTATGTTTGTTTAGTTCAACATCCACTGATATTGAACCCAGTGGGAACAGCCACAGATGTGCAGGACCTCACTGCCCATAGCCTCTGACACTCACCTGGGAGGACAAAGATCTGGGACAGGAGACTGGGACCCCAAATTCCAGGCCACTGTCAAACACTCACCCAAGTGGCAAATCTGGGTGACATTGGTTCTTCCTCTGACAAATGCATTTTCCCCAGTAATGGGTTTAAAGCCTTGCCTTCTGCAGATTTTTGGTGCTTAAGCACCATCCCGCTTGGTGTTCCTATTGAGTGGATTAGGTAGGTCCCTGATGGCACAGGGCAAACACTGATCATGGATTAAGCCCAGTGGACCCCACAGGAGAGGCAGCAGGGTACCTACAGTCACTGCTGGGACACAAATGATGTGACATGGGTTTGTTTTGCCAATATCATGGTGAAGGATGAAGCCTGCCTTTCATCATGTGCTCAGAAATTCTGGTTGCTTTAAAGGATATCCCTGTGGTGCCACCATTATCTTTTCCAGTGCAAGTTTTCTTGAGATTTTTTTCATATTAAACAGCTCTCCTTTGCATTGCCCACCCCAAATAAAATAATATCAAATATTGACAAAGCCCAAAAATGTCTTTGTTTCAGCTAGAAAATACAATAAATTAAAAGGAAAAGCCCCAGATCACCTGGTCTTTTAATTAATTTTAATTTTATTTTTCCCAAGCTGTCTTTTCATAGCTTTTTAAAATATAAATCATATGTATCTTGTATAATTTTGTTATTACATCATAAAGTGCATGGAATTATTTAGTACACTGAGTACTAGCAAGTAGCAAGAAACTGCTGGAAATCTAAAGAAGCTCTATTTTCATTCCATTTTCCTTTGGATGGTACTCTTGTGGCCTCTTTGTAACAACAACTTCTATTGCTGATTGCTGTGCTGTAACAAAAGCTACTGGAGAACGGATTCCCAACCACAACACTCGACATCCTAGGTGTTATGGATTGAACTCATGAGGTGCCCAGAGCCTCTGGCTGATTTTTCCTCCCAGCAAACCTTCCTCCGGCCCCGTGCCTCGCTGCTCGCCAGGACAGGCTCCGTGCTGGAGATCCCTCCACATTCCAGGTTGCCAAATCAGGTTTTGTGCCCCGGCTCCTCCTGGCTGGTCCCATGGCAGAGGGAGCTGCATGGCAGCCTCCCCACTGCCACTCACTCCCAGGAGGAGACCGAGGGGCAGCAGCAGCTCTGGCAGCTTGGTGAGGAGGGAGGGAGCTGAGGGGCGGCCGCAAGAACGGCGTCTGGGTGAGGGCACAACTGCACTTCCCCAGCCGCAGGAAATCCCCTCACTCGGCACAAAAAAACGGTGAGCAGTGTTTTTAGAGCTGTTCACGTGCTAAAAAATTGGTGGTCTTTGCTTTTGGGGTTCACAGTGAAAATTGCAAGAGGGTGAACGTTTTCAGGGTGGCTACTAAGATACTGCTTCACTGATGATGGATTTTTGCCTGGAACACCACTCACTGGGTAAAATCACGGTGGAGATCTCAGTTTTCCTAAAGTCTGGTCTCCTTTTCTGGCCAGTAAGTTGACTGAATTAACTGGTCAGTATTGACAAAATTATCTTTTCTGCTCTTTGTCCCACAGGCGCCTCTCTCCCCGTTGGCTGAGAGGGTCTCATCTTGTGGAGATGACCTTTTTCGGAGAACCCAAAGGACAGCAACACTGAAGAAAATGGACACCGTGCCCAAGACCAAAGTCAGCCCCAGGTACACATACCTGAGAGAGAAATGATTGATCAGAGCCTATGTCAAAGGCAACACACGACTAGAAGGCATCAAGGACACATTCATATTTTCATCAGGTAAGGCTGAGTAAGGACACTGCAATCAAGGGGATGACCCTGGAGAGGGGAGCTTGTCAGCTCACCCAGGTCAGGTAGAGAGCGGTCTGTGCTCAAGAAAGCGTCTCAGGCATTGACTAACCTCCACCCCAATGTGCTTCAGTGAGAAGAGCACTAATATTTTTAGGGCAATTACTCTATTTTTTGATTGTCTCACAAAGAGTACCAGTGATATCAAAACCATTTGATGGCATTTTTGCTTTATAGGCATAATGACAGCAACAACAGCAGCAACAATAATGTCATAATGCTTTATTAGCAAAAAGAGTCCCAGCTGAGGTTTGGCTCTTTCCTTCAAGTTTTTAAAACAGGAGGTACCCTTCTCTCATGTTTATTTTCCTTGTGGTGGGAAGAAGGGACAACCTGTTCTCCCATTTTCCTCTTACCACTGTTATTCCATTCTTCATTTCTGGAGGAGCCTTTCACAAATGCAGTTCAGAAAATTACTGTCCTCTAGCAATAAATTGATAAAGACAACTCTGCACTTAAGCCTCTAGATAAGCCAAGCATGTTCTGTGGCACCTTTGCCTTCCATTTTTTGATCCAGCTCCAACATGGAGAAAAAAGAGGTAAATAATAACTTATTTACACACACAGACATACTCTATGACAGCAGAGATATTGAAAGCTGAGGGAAACTTTAGCATAAAATTGAGATTTCAACACGAGGTTTTTTTTTGTGAATTATTAAGTGACAATTATTTACAGCTGATACTGAAATAAGATGATCAGCCCATCCTCAGCCGCCCTCCCCCACCAAGGAAAAAAAGAGGTTGAATGAAAAGAGTGAAATGTAAGCATTATTGTTAATATTGTTACTCAGAGTTTTTCGTTCAGTTTCAGATCTTTCACTCAAATCTTCTAACAGAAATTCTTCTACCTGTGCCAGGTGTAGACGTACTTTAAGAACAAAAGGTAAAGAAGGAATGGAGAAAAGCTGTTACCTGAGTGCACTGGAGTCATAGAGTCGGCACGCTCCTCTTCCCCCACATCTTTTGCTTCCCCATTTCAGGCAAGTGGTGTCTATGGCTACTCCGAAATACACTGGGGCTGGGATCCCCGCTGGGTGTATTGAACAAATAAACAGAGGTGAGAAATTTACTTTCCAGGGGTGATCAGTTTCGATCTAGAGGCAGGTTCGTGCAGGACATTCAATAATACATGCCAACAGCAATGACACTTGCACACTGACTGCTGGCTGGAGAAGATGTGCCTTGTGCTGCCCAGGCACACACCACCCTTTCCTCCCTGTGGGAAGCCAGGAAAACATGACCAAACATCACAAAGCCTGTGGAAGTCCCTGGAAGGAGTGCTGGCCACAGTTTGGTTTCCTCACCCTGCAGGACATCTCTGGGGGGAAAAAAAATGGAAAGGAGAAGTATCTCCTTCCTTGAGAGCAATGGAGGCTGTTCAGCTTGGGTGTAGGGGTGTCCTGTGTGTTGGGTGGGGATGAGAAGGGACAGAGACAGTGGGGCTGCAGGAATCCTCCAAGTATCTTGAGATCCTGCTGTGGCAGGGGCAAAACTGCTGCAGTTCTTGGGCTGATGGAAAGAAAAAGCCTTTTTTCTTGTGCTGATGGGGACATCCTGCACTCTGTGTCACCTGGGCTGCTGGAGGAGAATGTAAGCCTGGAGAGAAGATTGTGGCCTGCAAAGGTGTAAGGAAGAAGCCAACAGCTTGCTCTGATGTAATTTCATCCAGTTCATCTAACTCTGCTCATGTAAATAGGGTGCTTGCCTCTTGCTAATTATTTTTTTTTTTTATGAAGACCTAGAGAATTTTAGAATTTCCAGTTCATTTGCATCTCATGTCACCCTTGATTTCAGGTGGCTCTACCACAAGTCTGCAGTGAACCCTGCCCCCAGGCACACCTGTAGTCACATTAATTCCCTTAGAAACTAATGAATATATGCCTGAAAAGCAATCACAAATTCTCGGCCACAGCTGTTCTAATATGCTTCTTGCTGAGTAAGGGGACAAGACGTAGTTTTGATGTTAGCTTCATAGTCGACAGGATCACATCTCTATAAATATTGGCCTTGTGTATTTTAATTATACCTAAGACATAATTAAGTGTTTTATGAAGTACAAAGCAATTTCCTTTTTCCATCCTTTTTTCCTAAAATCATATGATATCTATTTGCAGATAGACATTGTTCTTTCCAACAATCAAAGCTGAATTCCAAGAGAAATGATTAGTGAGGAGTGTATTAAAACTGACTCAGGAGTACAAATGGACTTACCAAGTACTCTTATTGCCAGGGTATAGATACCAAGTGCAAATGATTTCAAGTGGGGCTTAATACATCTAAAAATAATAATAATAAAAGAAGTGTTAACTAGAAAGAAAGCATCAGGTGTATATAATTAGAATACAAATAGAAAGCAAGAGAAAGGAATGTGACCTTTTCCTCATTAATATCATGGACTTTTACCAAACTGCAGAAATATGTAAAAAAGGTAATAAAACCAGAACAGCATCTATGAATTCTGAACATCTATGTTCAACTTCACATTTTAAGATGGTTGTGGATTTTCAGATGATATCAGCACTTAGGTGTTACTAACACAGGACAAGAAAATTGCTAGTGAAGTCATGCATCCATTGGATGTTTTTATTCAGTTAGACACTCCCTGAAATTCAGGATTAAGTCCCAGGCTAGTACAACAAGGTATTTAGGCACTCACTTTTCATTGCACCCTATCTAGATCAGGATCACACTTCCTGTAAAGGTAAATCCTCCAGGCCATTCTCTGACAGAGCAGATCATTTGCATTTGGACCCCTCTAAGACTGCAGGGTGAGTCCCACACAGACATCCAGTTCTTCTGGCTCCAGATGAGCCCTGCTCCAGCCTTAGATCATCATGCTGGCTCCTTGAGGGAGGCAGAGGTGGTGGGCAGGAGAACAGCTGCCTTTCCTACCCCTGCTGTCAGCAGGGTGTGCATGGAGGCTCTCAGACTTGTAGGAATCACCTGCTCCCCCACCAGCTGCTCAAACCTGCTGTATCTCCAGCACGTACCAGACTGACTATTACAATGTCTAATCCAGCACAAATCTGGCTGTATGTTTGATTTTGGCAAGTGGACAGTACGGTCAAAGAAGGACATTTTCGGTACGTGGGGTAACACGTATATCAATATGGTAATTAATAAAACTTCTGTCACAGTCACTCTATTCAGCATAAATCAGGAAAATGAAATGGGCTGAAATTCAAACTGTCACTGTGGATGAACATAGCACTCTGAAGGAACAGTCTGTATGGTCTGAACTAGGGTGGCCTCTGCTCCTGCAAAAATTAATGTAATTGGGAATGTGTTAAAAAAAATAATAAAGACATTTCAGAACTAACATTACAGTTCCTCACCAGGGGTAGTTTTCAACACTTTATTCTCGAATGTCCTGGCCATGTATTATCATCACACAATCTGTTGATTGTGGCTCATACAAGCACTGCCCTCTATGAAGGCATGACTGTAAAATAATTTTAAGTTGGAAGAACAGTGTCTTGCTCCCCTACTAGACACTTGCTACACAAGCACTCCTCAGCCTAGAGTCCTCCTGAACAAATCTGAGGGCATAGAAAGCAAAAAGTGGAAAATAAAACCAATAACTGGATATTTGATATGTGTTTCACAGGATTTATATCCTGCAAAAAAATATTCTCTTGCAGATGAAAAAAAATATTGTTTTATTCTTTGTATTGTCTTTGCAAGGAAACAGGAACCCTTTGTGATCCTGAGTGATAGCCAGACCTCTTAGGGAGATCTGAGACTTCCTTTTCACTGCCTAATCACCTGCTATTAATAGCTGGTGCTTTAACAACAGCTATCTGAACTGAAGGGGTTTTTTCTCAAAAACTTCACGGCTTTCCCAACTTCCTTGGCTACTGTAATTAGACTAATACCATCAAAATGACATTTCAGCAAATGACTTGGTCACCAGCTGTAAGCATATTTCAATGACTTCACTGTGCAAACCATCAAAGTAAAACTTCACTACATCTTACAGGCTTTTAGGGATTTAGCTGTATTTGTCCTCCATGGCAGGTGCAACGCTATCTGCTCATCTGAAAACATCAGCTTGCTTAAGTGCTGGAATCTTAACAGAGATGACTGAATACTGAATAATTTTTAAAAGTGATCACTGGAAAGAAATACATAACGAAGCCTGCAACTTAACCTTGGGACTATTTGTGTTCAAGGAAAATTTATTTTCCTTCTGGTGACAGAAACACACTTTCAATTCAGCCAGATTTGTGGAGGAAGTCAGTCAGTGATGGATTTCAAAAAAGACAAAACTAAGCATGAGCTTAAAGTGCAGTTGTGCCCACAGGTCATTTGCAGTGCAGAAAAAAAAAATAAAAAAAGGATTGAACTTACTAAAACATGTTTTATTTAGCTGCACATCAAAGGTGGATGCCTTCAATCCAGCAGGAAAACACGTAACTTCTCAGTTTCACTTAAGTGTCTCTCAAAGTAAAATGATTTTCAACAGCAATAAAAGCATTGGAGCACAACCAATAAAACTGGTTTCTGATTTCATATAAAAAGTGGTTTAGTATTGTAACTGAAAACCTTTCTAAGCTTCTCTGACTAAATTGATTAAGCAGTAAGACCCCCAAGAGCAAGTTCTTAGGGCTGAGAAGGGCAGGCAACTCCGTGTGATTTAAGCTTGTACGTGTTCAGTTATGAACATCTCCCAGACACTCATTTTTTTTATGCAGAGGAGACAAGAAGAAAGCAGGAGGTTGAGCATGACTACCAGAGTTTTGAGGCCCTGTGTGGTACCCGATTGGTACATTTTCCATCATGTCTTATGGATAGAAGGAGACATGATGTAGAAGGGAAGGGGAAGGGAACTGCATCCCTGCATAGCTCTATGCCCATATTTATCCAATGTGTCAGAAGCAGCCACAGAGAGCAATCTGGCATAAACCCTGAAGGCTTTGCTGCAAGCTCTCCACTCACGAATCATCCTCCTCTTGGCGCAGGGACAGCTCAGTTGTGCAGAAGCTTCAGCAGAAATGGTCTAAAGTGGATTACAGTCTGATTGTTCTTGGAGTGAGCCCTTGGGGAGAGAGAAATGCTGTGTGGTTTTGCAGCACTCAGTGGTAACCCTGCAAGGTGTGTGAGGAAAGCTGGGCAGCTTGTGTACACCTCACTGGCAGTGTTCATGCAGGGCAGTGGAGAAGGATCCTCACCGCAGCCATTTCTGAAAGTCTCTGCGTGAATGTTTATTCTGGTTCAAGGACTGTGATGGAACTGTAGCTGAAGTCACATTTCTTTATTTAGGTTTTTCCATATGGCCTATGTTCAGCCAGCTCCAACACTGGCACTGTCCATGTGGTATAAAGATACCAGCAATGAGACAGGGCCTGGACCAGAAAATTGAACTCAAGACCAAAGAGAATTTAGGAGCAAGAAAACACAGCTATAATACTAAAGATTAGTTAGACTGGATTTACTCTTGTTTTGTTTGAGAAATAGAATGTGCCCATCTGGAAATAATTTGGAAAAAGGAACTGAGAAAGGTTTCCAAAACAGAGCAGAGCAGGACTTGAATTCCAAAAATTGCAAGTAGCTGACAAAAATCCAGATTAAGCACTTGTAGTATTAAATGCTTTTGCACTTGCTAAAATTAGCTTCAGAGCTTACAGTGATGGACAAATAGTTCCAGCAGTTAAATATGCATTTGGACAAGCATTCAATAAATCTGTGATTATCACAATAGGGAAAAAAAAATCTCATGCTAAAACAATTGTTAAAACAAGGAGAAAAATCTGGGAGAGACCAATTATATGGAACATGTCACCTTGCATAGCTGCAAAACATTTCCCAATACTAGGAATACCAGGAGGGGAGGGAGTACCAGTCATGTGTCAAAACACTTTGAAAAAATTTGGCAATGCTAGCAGGAATTCTTTCTTACCTTAGAAGCAGTATGTATCCGGGTGTGCCACCTACTGACAAAGTGTATGAAGTGATAACTGATATTACTAGAAAATACAGAAACATTTTGGGACACTCATTTCCTTTTTGACATGGTCCCACCACAGCCGAGGAGCTTTGTGGAGATTCAGAGGTTCCCACGCAGCTGCAGTTAAAAAATACCTGGAAGAGAGCAGGCAAAAGCGTATGAAAACCTAAATGGTGGAGAAGTGGATGTTTAGGAATTGCACATTCTGGATGGCTGAAAGTTTAAGTCCAAAGTGGGAAATGTTTTATGAAAGGAAAAGGCTTATACAATGAAGGAGAAAATGATAAAGTATCTACTGTTGATGGATCTAGTTATTAGGGTTTTTTCCAATAGTCTTGGTAGCCAACAACTCAAAAAAATAATAATAATAAAAAAGCCTCCAACATTCTCTGCTTGTGATTTCTGCTGGCAACAGCAAGTGAGAAAATTTTAAATGTGGGTGCCAGATTGCTAAAAAACCCTGAGGAGTTCGGGGATGAGGAGGATGTGCCATGCTCAGTTTAAACCCACTTACTCTGACGCCTGGTTGTATCAGAAAGAGTGATCCCTCCTCACGCAGAAATGAAGGATTGTCTTACGGTGTTTTTCCTGGAGCCTTGTATCATAAAGATCCCACCTCATACGGAAATGAAGGATTATTTAATGGTGTTTTTCCTGGTGCCTTGTATCAGAAAGACCCCACCTCACATGGAAATGAAGGATTATTTTACGGTGTTTTGCCTGGTGCCTTGTATCAGAAAGATCCCACCTCACACTGAATGAAGGATTATCTTACAGTGTTTTTCCTGGTGCTTTTTTTCAGAAAGATCCCACCTCACACGGAAAGGAAGGATTATCTTACGGTGTTTTTCCCGGTGCCGTTGGATGCCCGGCAGCCGGCGAGGCAGGCGGACACGTAGGTAACTCCATTCTCCCCACAGATGGGGTCCCAGTCGTTCCTGGAACAGGAGCAGCCTGAGTTGCACTCTGAAAACAGGGCTTGCTCGTGATCACTCATCGATTTGGACCTGTGGAAAAAGAGAAGCTGCAAAGGTGCTGCCCAGCAGATGTGGAGGAAACCACGATCACCTCCGGGGCTAAGCTCTCTGCCAGGAGCACCTGGCCACACCTTCCCTCTGTAGCCCCTCAAAGGTTGTCTCTTCATATCCACACAGCAGTGTAAATCCTCATTTCTCTGTTACCACATTATCACACCCCCTACTGTGAGACAGCATTTACTTTATTAAGGGGGATAACTACCAATTTACATTCATGCATTTTCTCAGATTTTCTAAGGTTTTAGTTATGCAGCTTTAACACAACTAGGCAAGTGGCACAGAAGGGAGTGAGTTACTCATGGGAAATCGTCTCTGTAGAAGTTAGCAAGGAACTTTTCAGAATGGGATTCATCCAAACTGAGTGTCTGATACCTTGCATGACAGCTCTCTGTCAAATTCAGTCATCAGAAAACAGTGGAGCAGCTACCAGAGCTGCTGTGAGTCAGTGCTGGAAACTCCTCCCAAAAAGTTAGTTTTACAGAGTAATAGCATGGGTAAAATGTTAGCCTCAGGTGTACCTCATGGTTAATCCATGAATCCTTAAGTTTTGAGTTGAAAGGCTATTAAATGCCATTCATTGTTCAGTGGCACACAAAGGCAAGACAAAATTAATCGAATCTCTTCCCCCCTACTGAGCTACTCACATTTCTAGGAATCACTGGGCTCAAAAGATGGGTCCCATGGCAATAATATTTAAAAAGGAATCAGAAAAATAATCTGTACTTGTGATATAAACCCCACTGGTTTATGGTGTAATCATGAGAGGGTCGTGATACAACGCCCGCTGGAATGGAGTGGTTTCCACTGATTTGAATCAAATTTCTGGGAAGCACATTCAGGTCAGTCACTCTCTTTTCAACAATATATACTCTGTGAAACAAAATGAGGAAGGAGTTTGGTTTGCAGTAGCCCTTCCTGCTGAAGCATGGCCTTGCCAGCATACCCATGGTAGGACACAGTCAGTCCGGCCACCTCCGAGTTCTCACAGCCCATCGCAAACAACGAGAGCAGCAAAAGGTAACCAAGGAAAGATGATCCCAAGGAAAGCTTTGCAGCCCCTAAAACGCCGACTCCGAATCTTTTCATGATCAGTCCTCCAGAGAATATGCCAAAGGCAACAGCAGGAATGTTAATAAGACCTGAAATCAAAGAAAAAATTCTGTATTAATGGAAACCCCAGCTCAATGGGCTAACCTTGTCAGCCACAAAAACAGCTGCAGCAATCAGATGAAGGAACAAAACATAAAAGATCTTCAGTCAGGGCTTTTTATTTTATCCAGACTTAGACTGATCCTTGAAGTTTTACAAAGGTGCTGGGACAGCTTTGAAAAACTTCCTCCCAAGGACATGTTTCTATGCTGGTTCTTTGACAGAGAGATTATGGATAAAGTTTAGATAATGCTCTTCCAATTTCTTAAGCTAGGTGTTTTTTTCCACAATTAGTTTATCAGTGGAGTCATCTGCTCATTCCTAGAGGACAAATTTAGTTTTATCTAATGTTATGAAAGCCAGAGCAAGACCTGCCTTTTGAATTTTTTTTAGTGCTTCAAATTGCTCTGACAATTTTGATATCTATCAGAGATTGGGATAGAAACTGTTTTTCATAAAAAAAAAGAAGAAGAAAGAGTAAAAGAGGTTGTGAAAGAGAAATAAACACTGTGAGTTTGAGTCAGCCCTCAGCCCTTAGGAAGGGTGGATTTGGAGAGAAAGGAAAAGGAGGAAGAAAAATCACCTTATTGCAGGGACAGCCACTCACAGGATCCTTCCCTAACCAAGCCATCACACTCTCTGTTTGATATAGTCCCTGTGCTCAGAGAAATCAAATGGTTCTTAATCCTCACTCAGTTTGCACATACCTGAAAGCTTAGCTCCAGAAAATCTTTAAATACAATGAGAAGTACTACACTGAATGTAGGGATTGTTTTCTGGACTTTCTTTGGCCATCAACTGTACTTGAAGATTTCTCCTTGCTTTGAGGAGTTTCGTGCCAGGAAATTCCAGCTTCTATCTTGAACGGAATTAACATAGCACAATGGATCATTACAGCTTTCCTGCACATATATACCTCTGTTGCTGTGCAACTAATGCTGCTCTGGAACAAGGCAGCTCCCTCTGGGCTGGGGAGATGTAAACCTCTTTGCTGCTTAATGCTATTGAAGCCCTGCACCTCTGGAGGTGAACCCCACATGCAGGTTCAGGAACTGGGCAGTCAAGTCCACCCTCATGAAGTCAGCTACAAAAATGTTGATCTCTGTACCCAAAGGTTGAAGCAGCTTCTCTCTCTTGCACTGTAAGGGACAGCTTGGGATATGACTTGTCCTCCTTTTATTTAACACCAATCTCTTCAGAGGGTCACCCATAGCACTCACTGAACTGATCTTCCTTTTGTTGAAATTATTGGGAAGCCATCAGGGCAGCAGATCTGTCTGATGATAAATTTATGTAAACTGTTTTAAAATGATTTCTCAGTTATTTTCTTGCATTGTGCATACATTACTTTTCAAATTTCCAGCTAAATGGGAATTAAGATATCAAATCATGTAGAATTTACAGTAACTCTTGCATAGATAAACTCAGAGTTAATTAGTGCTGAAGGAGAAATGAAATAACTTACCTTCTAAGAGCTATTACTTAAAGGGAAGAAAGGAGGGAGAAGAAATGAACATACCCTAAAAAAAATACAATTCTTCCTATATGTATATGCCACTCCTAAAACGTTCATTTTAAAGATATCAAGAAGCAGATATAGCATTACCTATAACAAAGTTAGTTTTTGAAGATGTCTGCCCATATTGTTGCTCAATATACTTTGGCTTATATGTCACCATGCCAATTAAAGAATTGAACTGAATAATACTTGCACACAAATACAGAATGTATACTGGATTCCCAAAGAGGTTCTTCAGTGATGGCAAGAAGTCTGCAAGACAAAACAGCAGAAATAACAAGCAGGCCAGAGAGAGAGAATAACTGCTGTGAGTAATGCTTTCTAACATGTGTGCACCTTCCAAAACACCCCAAACTGCAAAACCTTTCAGAGAGAATCTGTGGAGTTCCCTGATGCTCCTAACAGCTCCCCCATTTCTGGGTGGAGGAACAGCGGAGCAAAACACTAAGCATCAATTCCCCAGAAGAGATATCTTGCTTTAAATACCTTCTTTCCATCATAAACTAGGAATGATTTGGTTTCTAAGTGTCCTCAACAGCCACAGCATTGTTTAGCTTAATTTGAGGCACAGAGTGCTCAGCACAGCTGACAGTAAGCACAGACATATTGAGGTGCAGGTTCAGGTTCTGAGGGAAAATGCTTTTGGCAAAGCATGGCCAAGGAAATGCAATTGTGCAAACCAGCTCCTGTCTCAATCCAGACAGCCTCCTCTAATACTGCAGCTGCTCTGTGCCCATCTATGTTCTGATCAGATATTGCACGTGTTTTCCTAATGCATGAACTTACAGGAAAAAAATAATTAGCAAAAACCAAAGGTTGAGGTTTTTTTGAGCACAACTTCTGCAACAGTCACTACATGTGAATAAAAAAATTTTTGCAGATCTTCATGAAATGTGCTGGGCCACTATTGTAATTTTACAAATCTCAGCCATTTCTCATGCCATAGCAAGTCCAAGGAACATTGAAGAGACCTTTTTGTGTGTACTATGGAGTTGGAGAGTGAAAGGGAAAAAACATAATTCTGAGACCATTAAAATAGGGCCTCAAAGTATAAAAATTTTAAGTCCAAAAGCCTTTGAGAGGAAAAACTGAACAGTCAGGAAGAAAACTCAGGAAGATTTGCCTTTTGCCATCTCTGCAAGCTTTGCTTGCTGCCAAGAGGATGTGCCCTGGTCCTTGTTCTCCTCGATGATGAACTTGGAGTGCTCAGAAGAGGTGCTGGAGTCCTTCCTGCTCTCAGGCTTGGGGAGGTGCTTGGGCAGGAACCAGAAGGGGATGCCAGCCAGGACGCTGATCACCCCAGCTACCAGGTAGCCCAGCCACCACGCCCCCACCCACCGCACATCCTTGGGACTTATCGCGACGCTGTCTGCAGAAAGTGGAAAAGAAGCAGCAAATAAATACATCTGGAGGATATGTGCTGCTAATAAGGAAGGTGTTTTTGCAGGGACTTTCCATCCCCAGCCCCGCCAGGTTTAGCTGTGCTCTGTGTCACTGTGGGTGTTTTACAGGAGCAGCTGTGGGGACGCACTGAGGACTCGCTGATTGCTGGGGCACAGCAGCAGCCTAGCCCTGACACTGCTGTGCCACTTGCACATCCCCAGAGATGCTGCAAGCACCAGCACTTGGGGCAGTCCAGGTGGCCACTCACTTGTTCCTAGCAAGTCTGTTCTGCACAAAAACCCCAGGAAAAAAACTATTTTCCTCCTGCTTTTTTTTTTTTTTTTTTTTTTTCTTCCTGTTTTCTCAGAAGAGAGGCAATCTGGAGACTTGGTACCCCCTGACAAACCACTTTTCTAGGCAACAACAGGATATTAAAAAACCACATGCAGGATCCTGAACCTCAGCCCTGTTTCCTCCTGGCTCCCATGATCTCCCCAGAGCCTCCTTACCAAAGCTTCTCTTGGAGGCACCTGTTGCAGATCTGATGGGGCTGAGGAAGAGTCAGACCTCCGTCTTCCTCTACACCCATCCTTCTTGCCAACCTATTCTGCATGTACCGCTACACTGCTGTCATCCTTTTAATTTCATGGAGTGCCCACTCTACCCCTCCTAGCACCTCATGCCTAGAAGATAACCGGAGAGTTCTTGGCCTAAAATAGGCATTTTGGAGCCTGACTGGGTGTTTAAAGCCTGAGTGTTCTGACTTACCCAGATCTACAAAGCCAATGTCAACGTAAAGTTTGGCACACAGGGATCCCAGGAGAAAGCCAAATATTGGCCCTATAATTGCCACTGTCTGCACACAGCCTGGAATGGAAAACAGGGGATTGTTACACTCCTGAGCCAAAAAGGGCACTGCTTCTTCTGCATCTAACAGCAGATTGTGGCATGTGATGGGCAGCAGGAGATGCAGTTACACAAATTGGAATACTTCCAAGAAGAAAAAAGTCATCAATAAAATTTTCCCCACTACGATGACACTTTTTATTGTTATCCAATTTAAGAGTTACACTCAGCCAGGGGGAAAAAATGTCAGCAAACTGAATGGCCTGAACTCAATAGCAGCATCAATCTACAACTGCTAGAAATGCTTTAGCCGACGAGATTAAAGTAACTGGGGAGCAAATGCAATTTTTTTTAAAGTTAACTGGTCACTTTTAGTTGAGGTAGGCCCTGAACAGGCTGAGGAATCACTTTGCTTTGGTTTCCACTGTTAATATGTTTCAATACACCCTCAGCCAAACTTCCTCAATACTTTGAATTTGAAAAAATTCACCTGGAAATCTGGGAAGATTGAATCTTTTACAGAGAGAATCTGATTTTTTCCTGGCTGGAATCTTGTCAAGAGCAGATGCTGATGAGATAGGTGTTTTTGGTAATATTTCAGTTGAATGTGGAGCCATCAGACAATGAACACAAGAAAACAGTGATCCCAACTTCCTAAAGTTTCAGTACTATTGTTTATAATCTTTCATGAGTCTGGAGGGAATGTTTGGAGTGCCCACTGAAATTCTATTTTAAGTGCTTAAAAGAGTGCCTGTTTTTATCACTTTCCAGAGAACTGAATGTGCACAGAGGCTCAGCAGTCCACATCCAGAAGAATTAGGAAGATTAGGGTAACAGCAGGAACCCAAGGTCAAATTCTTTCACCAAATTAAGATAATGGGACTGCGCTGGTATAATTAAATGGGAACTTGGTCCCTTGAGTGTTCATGATTGTTAAATAAACTTTAATATTGGAAATTATGCAAACAAAACAATCAGGGCAAGTTAATTCAATATCATTCATTCCATTATTCAGAACGACTCAGTTTCCTCTGGGGAGAAATCCATTAGGAAAAATAAATGATATTTATTTTACCAATATATAAGGCAGTATTCTCTTCAACAGCATAATCGTCGATGTATGCAATTCCCAGGGGCTGGATAGGGGTTTCACCTATTCCACGCAAAAGGTTTCCAAGTAAAACATAGATCCACATGGAGGAGCCTGCTTCCTTTTCACACCCTGCGTGCATAACAAGAGACAGCAATGATGTGTTTGTAGTAGCAGTTTGACACTGAAAGCTCAGGGCTCCTAAAATACTCCTCTTGTGGGAGAAACAGCAGGAAAACTGTGAAACAGGTTAAGGAAGACAAATTTTTAGCATGAGCTGCCTCAATGATACTACAATTATGCTGGTTTTATAAATTTGGCACCACATCCCTTTTTAGAGAACTCTTTCACTTCCTTCTAATCAAAACTGGGATCTCCTGGCAGAACGATTTGGGGAACATTAACGACAGCAAGCACTACGAGCCCCAAGATTTAACAGAGATAATTCTCACCTGCATTTATTTTTGCTTGAGATTTCTCCAAGGCTGAGAGTGGAGTTTGGCCTTTATCCTGCAGACATGGAGAGAGGCTGACAGTCGAATTGATGGTGGAAGGGAATCTTTCATACCTGTATCTGTTTGGAAAACAAAGTTGTATTTATTCATAAGTACCAATGAGAAAAAGCAATCAGATCTGTAACTACCAGATAGGCCTAAAGCAATTAAATGCAAATTTCATCTGCATCCATATGAATCCATCTGGATCCATTGCCAGTGGTAGTTTACAGGGGATAAACAGAGCTCTATTTGTACTGCAGCTGTACATCAAAATTGACCCGTTGGTTCTTTTTGGGTCAGTGATTAATTTCAGTTTAACAGGCACTTTGCTCTACTATGATACATGAATTTAGACTAAGAGATTATCAGACACTGGTGTATCCTCTGGCTTGTACTGAGATTGTCTTCCTGAGTTTATTATTGACACTTCAACAATTCCTAAACCACATCCAAATGTGGCCAATCAAGACTGGAGACTAATAATAAAAAAAAAAAAAAGCTGATTACAACTGAAAAGAGCATGCACGTTAAATTATTTGCTCTACAGTAATAAATCTTTTCACAGAAAAAAAAAAAAAAACCTAAATTAACTAACCATATCCCCACATGCCTATTTCTATCATCATAATCAATGCCTAAATGTTGTAGGGAGCTGCCATTCAGTGCGCATAGCCCAGCTGGAAAACAGGGGTCACTTTGCACTTACCTTCCCATGAAGAACTGGGGCATTGCAATTAGGAATGTTCCAGCTGACATAATTAAGCAGCCTGCTCCAATTATTCTTGGCCTGTGAAGCTTTGCTCCAAAGTAGCTCACTAGAATTATGATTAGGAGGTTCCCTTTGAGAGTACAAAAGGAAAACTGAGTTTTACTGCTTGTGGATAAGAGATCCCCTAAAACAACAATTCACAGTATGTAGTACAGGCACTGATTTCAGGGAGACAGAGCTGATGGGGATGGCCTTTCTCCTCCTTTCCAGGCATTCCACAGGAGCCCAATGCCTTCTGTAATAGGGAAACCATAAACCTTTGGATAAAGAGCTGGAAAAGAGGAGAAAGCCTGTGCCAGCTGAAGAGAGCAAATAACCAGAAAAGCAGAAAAAGGAGGAATAAAGCTGAATTTTACACACTTAGGCTAAGTTTTCATTCCTGTGAGTAGCACAGTCCACTGAACACCCGTGAGATAAATTCAGTGATCTGAAATTGTAAGAGGCAATGACATGCTGGAAACCTAAGTGTGAGAGGGAAGGAGAGGGACAGGACAGGAAATGTAGATTACATTTGGAGGTTTGTCCTCCTGCTGCTTAATAGATCACAAAGGACAAAGACTTGTGGGGGAGGTGGATTTCTGCCCGCAGAAATCCGTGCAGGCAAATTCTCATTCAACACTGGAAATGTCTATTAGTATGAATTAGCCACGTGCTTAGCTTATCAAATAACAACTTTTTTACAATGTTTTTTAGGTCTATGCGGAATTGCTTGTATTAGCAACCTTATCCTATTGAACATAATCGTAGTGATAACCCCACTTATTTTTACTAGGTGAATCTTGCTCAGTTTTAAGTTTCAGGGAGATTCATGCAATCATTCTTCAACACAAACTGCATCACTCTTTTTTTTTTTTTTTCTGAAAATAAAAATGTGTTTCTACAGCACATACCAATTTCAAAACTTCCATCAATAACACCAACCAAAGAGGAAGGGATGTCAAATCTTCTTTCTATTTGTGTGATAGTACTTTTTAGATAACTTCCTGAGAGTGCTTTAGCAAAATAAACAAAAGACAATGCACCAAGAAATATCTGTGAGAAAAAAAGACAGTGATTAAAATTAGGCAGTACAGAAGATATATGAATTATTTTTAAACAAGTTCTGCATTCCTACATCTTCTTTTGCCAAATAGCCAAACCAATATTTCTCCTACTTCTTATAAAATGCTAGATTACTGATTTGTTCATCTCTTATGAGCAAATTGATAAAAACTGAATTGACTCTCAACCATTGCTAATTTCAGGTAGATACCAAAGCTACTGCTCTGTTGAAAGACAGAAATATGTGATTTTCTCAGGAGGGAGTATCTTACACACTAACCATATGGGTAAATGCTATGTGTGGCTGGGTGGGGAGGTGAGCTTTTGAACATTTTCAAATAGGTTACATGTTCTGTGAGATGAACAGTGGCCTGCCGGACAACTCTCTTCCAGGTTCATCCTTCCACAAGATCTCCTGCAGTCTCTAATGCATGCATTTTCCTGAGTGCACCCTGCATTTTGCACCTTCTCCCCTCCTTTTGTTTTGCAGAGACAGTTTTCTCTTAGCTATCACTGCACCTGTTTTAGCATGTTCTTCTGAATCAGGAGTGGGCTTTGGAAATTAAACTCCACCTCCATTCACAGCGCTTTGGTATGCACTTCAAAGGTACAGAATGAGCCCCTTTCCCACAAAATTCATCTGGAAGATGAGGGCTGGTCCAAAGTGCATGTGGTGGGAGTGCAGGGTCCTTAAGAGTGAACTCTGTTCCTGCAAATCTACTGCCAAAGTATGCCCTCACTGAATGCAGCCCAGTGGAGTTTATGTGCTCCACAGATACTCACACACAGTGCAATTGGTCATGGAAACCACAACTTTGCTTTCTACCTTCAGATACAGGTGGTGCTGACTCAAAATGAATACGAAAACGGACGCTTTCTGCAAAACCCAGTCCCAGAAGTTAAGAGACACGTTAAGGTTTTATTTGAATAGGAGTCTAGAACCTTGTGCTGCTCCTTAATCCTCTCTGACAATCTCAGTCCCAGTAAGCAGGTGCTCTGAGCGGTGTACTCACCTCCAGTGCAAATCTCCTCACAACATCTCATTTGACAAGGCACAGAGGCACTAACATCACTGCTGAATGCAAATTCTTGAGTTAAGGTTCAAATTATCTCTGTGTCACTTTATCCAGGGCTGGTTATCTCTCCTTCAGAAACAGTTGTGTGTAAATAAACATATACAACCCCTCTCTGGGTCTTTTTTCCTACAGCAGCACCTCTCAAAGGACTCTCCAGTACTAATATTGTCATAATATTTTACATTTCCTGTATGTTTATGCCCTTGGATTTTAAATAGCAATGTGAGAACACGTGGGTTTTTTTACAGGAAAATTGTATAGGTAAACTACAACTTGAAATGCTTCTGAATGTCTCTGGCACAATTTTTTTTACTGGGTTTGCAACTGTCCCAGGTGTACAGTGGTGGGAAGACATTGCTGATTAAGGGCTGGGACAGAAAGGTACACACGATTTCACACTCTTCTCTGGTTTGTCAGTGCTTGTAAACAGATATTTCACCACATATTTCTGGTTAATGAAGGCAATTTTAAGACATAGGAAGGTTGATAATTGGTAAAAATAACCTGTTGTATCTGCATGTTGTTTTCTTAACAGATTAGGCAAAACCTGAAGCAGACTTCTTCATGACTTAGAGATATCTTTAATGATTTCATTAGCAAGACCTAATCAGAACTCAAAAAGGGTTAGTTCACCAAAAAAAGAGAGAGGTTTTCCAAGTCCCTACAGGAATACATTAGTTATATCGGTTTGGGTTCGCAGAAGACACAACTTCTATAAAGAGAAAGAAACTGAGCTGAAATAATACTGCTTTTCAATTTCTGGGGCTAATAAACTGATTCCTGACTACTGGCTAATCTGTGACTGAAGTTTTATTCATTGAGGGGATTGGGTTATCATTGTAGCAAAAGAATCAATGATAGAATTATATTATGGTACAAAATTTATTTAATACAACTCATCTTCCATTAAAAAAAAAAAAACCATTCAAAATTTATAGACTTCAGGACAAGTATTGCTCATTTCACTGGCTGTACTGGGAGCTGGATTAATACCTGAAAGTAGATGTGTGTTTGAGTGAGGGCACAAAACAACAGAAACAAATTCATACTGACTCAGCATGACATAATCAGAACTTAAAAAGAGATCATATATTAAAAAAAAAAAAAAAAAAAAGAGATTTTCTAAGTCCCTACTGGAATATTCAAAAGCTCTTACTCTACCTTTATACCTCCACAACACGACTGTTTTTCCTTGGATGCGGATGATTCGGATTTGAATGAAGATCGGTCCACGGGCAAGACTGTGTTGTTTGAGAAAAAGTGAGTGTTTTCTTTTGATGAAATCTCCATGATGGTATCCTCTGCCTCTAAAGCAGAAAACATGGAGAACACTTTAAAAGGGCATCCTATTAGCTCAGCCTCAAAAGCTCATCATGTGACAGCAACACCCCGCTGGACTGTTTTCCCAACAACAGCAATTACCAAACTTTACAACAGAATCTGACCAGTGCACTGGATGTTTAATTATGGAAATTTGCAATCCACTTGCCTATAATAATGGAGATGAAATCATACTCAGCACACAGCCATCATTTTCCTTCTGTGGCTATCATCAATGTGATTTCGTTAAACATTTCACCAAGCATTGCCAGCAGACTGAACAAGGCTCATTACCATTTTAAATGACATTTCTGAAGTCTACATGTGAATTCATGTTTCTGGATGTGACCAGGTCTGCAGAGATTTCTCAGCGCTGATCTCCGAATTTCCCATATATCTGGGACGTGAAGTAATTAGATCAAAGGAAATCTATCCCCATTAATGAGGCACTTGAATTGTTTTAGATGGAAACATTAGCTCTAATCGTCTGATGTTAGCTAATGAGTTACACAAGAATAAAGAAGTTTAGTTCCCTTTACCATTTTACATAGAGTCTTAGGGCTCAGTGGTCAATTGTTTCAGGGAAAATGTGAGTTTGCTTCTTTGCAGGTAAATACAAAGAAGTAAAGAAAAACTAAATACTGCACTTTGAAAACAAAAGGTATCAGTAATTCTTAAATCTCTAGTTACATACTGCAGTACTTTGTTCTTAATTTCAATCTCTAAATCAGATCTGAAAATATTTATTAAATCAGCTTCTGTGTTCACTTTTAGGCAGTCCTGTGTTTTACAGACCTGCTGCCTGAAAATACGAAAAGTTCCTGTTCTCTCATGTTTGCCTGAAGAAACAGATCTTACATAAGTTAAAATATGTATGGTTTTATGTATATGTCTATACCACTGGATACATGTGTTTTCATGGCTTCCCAAACAGGCACCTAGTTTACCAGAAATACAGGTGAAAATAACAAAAGTAGATGCTAAGGTTTGCTCATAGGCTCTGTTCTTATATGAACAAGACAAAAGGACTTTGCTTGTGGCACCAAAATTTTCACCAAGATCTCTCCATCATTTAAAATAAGAGCTACAACTACATATAAGAGAAATATCTGCATTTCACACTGTCCTGACAGGAACTCCAGTTTATTTCCTTATCAACACTAAGGAGTATACAGATTTTTTTGCAATATAAAAGAATTTTTTTTGTGCTTGCTGAACACTCATTGTACCTCTTCCTGTTGTGCTTCTGATTTTCTTGATGTCTTGGGAAAATTCACACTTTTGAGCCTGAACCCCACTTTTGAACCTGTACAATGGGGAAAAACAGCTTGTACCTCACAGCACTTACATGAGGATAAATCCCTTTATGACAATCACATGAGGTGTGCTGCCATGTAAGCACATCAAATAGCCTCTACGGTAAGGTTTGAGAGGCTTTGCATATTTACAGCAATTCTGGGATGAAAAAACTCCAAAACCTGGAAAACATATGCATCACAGCTAAATGAATTGTCCTTATCTCTGAGGAAAACAACTTCCAGCTAGAGAAAGTGCAGAGGGTATCCTCCACTGCACCACACATGCAGGATTGGACAGAACACAAATAAATCGCTGTGGAGGTGTGGGGGTGGAACAGGATAAACTGATGCTTGACAGCAGCATGCAAGCTCATGTTCCACTGAGTTGAAACAAATCTCAAATGCACAGCAAATCTTAAACAACACCTAGGCTCACGTTATGGCAGTATAAAAATTGTTAACATTTATTGTCTGACTGTCAAATTGAAGAGTGCAAGGAAGGCCTGACAGCCATGCAGGCTCTACAGGTTTTAATATATCCCCAGCTGCTCTCGAGGCATGGCTTTAAGGAGGTTGGTATTTTTCAGAGCCACGTGCAGCCATGTATCTCAGAGCATCAGTCTGGCTGCCCTGACAATGCCTCTGATGGAAACTTTTAACAGAAGACAGAGTGCAGAGAAATGTGCCCAGTGGAACCACAGCCAGCTGCACTGTTAGTTTTGATCCTTCCTCTTTGGAATACACAGGACTAATTCACTGTAATCACAGATTTGCCACTCAAATACGTTTGGCACTGTTGGTGTTGTACTGGGAGTATTCCTAACAGACTGTCGATTCCAGTGGGACGTGAGGGACATCTCTGGTTTTATCCAAGGATGGCCTCAGGTTGTCACCATACCTGAGATACCATATTTCTCTGGTGACAGAGAAAATGAGGACACAGAGTGACTAAGCATTTCCTTTCCAAACATGGCAGGAATGCCAGAAAAATGTAACCACAGAATCACAGAATTGTTCAGGTTGGAAAAGACCCCTAAGATCATTGAGTTCATCTGTAGACCCAGCACTGAGAGGTCCACCACTAAACTCTGTCCATGAGTGACACTTCCACCCATTTCTTAATTACCTCCAAGGATGATGACTCAAGCACTTCCCTGGGCAGCCCGTTCCAGGGCTTGACAACCCTTTCCTGATATGCAATCTGAACCTCCCTCTCTTGTCCTATTGCTTGTTACTCAGGAGAAGAGGCTGACCCCCCCCACTACAGCCTCCTTTCAGGGAGTTGTAGAGACCCATGAGGTCTCCCCCGAGCCTCTTTTTCTCCATGGGAAACACCCCCAGCTCCCTCAGCTGCTCCTCGCAGGATTTGTGCTCCAGACCCTTCCCCAGATCCATTGCCCATCTCTGGACACATTCCGACACCTCAATGTCCTTGCAGTGAGTGGCCCAGAACTGAGCACAGGATCTGAGGTGTGGTTTCACCAGTGCTTGGTCCTGCTGGCCACACTACTGCTGTTACAGACCATGATCCCATTGGCCTGCTCCTGCACCTTTCAAGATTTTTTTCTTGAAGAGTGTCCAGTCTTTTTTGACCCCTTTGCCCCCCAGAACTGCCTCCCAAGGAACTCTGTCCACCAGTTTCCTGAACCGGCCAAAGTCTTCCACCCACAAGTCCAAAGCGGCAGATTGCTGAGCTCCCCTTCTTACTTCTCCAAGGATTAAATATCTTTTATTTCATGATCACTGTGCCCTAGACAGCCTGCAAATGCCACATCACTTGCCAGTCCTTCTCAGTTCACAGACAGGTCCAGTGGGACACCTGCCCTCATCGGCTCTGTCACCAGCGGTGCCAGGCAGTTTTCCTCCACACACAGCAGGAATCTCTTAATAAGACCTAATAAGACCTTGTAATTAGACCTCCTGGACCCCACTTCCTCTCTGCTGTGCTGTATTTCTAGCAGACTCCCACCATGACATCTGCCTTGCTGGCCTTTCCAATGACTCCCCGTACCCACAAACAGCTGTCCCTGTTGTCGCTGTCATTAAGCTCTAGAAATCAAAACACTCCCTATGTACAGGACTACCCCACTGCCTCTCCCTCTGTGCCTGTCCCTTGTGAAGAGTTTATGACCATCCACTGCAGCACTCCAGCTGTGCTTTACCACAGCTGTAACAACTGAGTAAGTCCAGGTGGGTGACACTCTGCCTGAAGGACAGCTGCTGGCTGGCCAAGCTCACACCTTGTCCCTGACTGTCTTCTGAGCCCACAGCTGAGGCTCAGACCCCTCCTTTGGTCCCTGCCTCCAGCTGCCGGTGCTGTGGGAGCCCTCTCTGGTGGCTCTGCTGTCCATCCCACCAAAAGCACGCCCGGTGGCTCACCTGTGACACAGCCTGGGTGGCAATGGCACTCACCGTCCCCAGGGCTGGCATGTGGACCTGTGCCTGATGGTCAGCTCCAGGGACAGACCTGTCCCTGAGCATGCATTCAGCAGGCTAGGACACCTCCAGAAGTGCCCTTTCACTCATCCAAAGTGCAGGCAATGAAAAAACATCCTTCCCCCCTCTGGAAACTCCTCCACCCTGCAGTAAGCCTCCTTAGCCTTGGCTGTGTGGCAGCCCACAGGCACAGGAGCTGCGCTTGCTGCGCTGAGTGGACACAGGAGGCTGTTCACCCATGAGCCCAGCTAAAAGACATCCTCTATGAAAAGTGAAGCAACAAAGAGAAGAAGAAAAGCCAAATCATACCTGGCAGCAGGAATCCCCAGAGATGGTGCCTACCAGTTTTCATAGGTAAGCTTCCTCTTCTTCTAATGCAAACCCACAATTGTGGGCACAGGCACTGGTCCCAGCTTAGAAGGGGGAAAAACTGGAGGGGAAAACCTCCTCTTGGAAATGGCCCTGTCTGTGGATCTACATCTTATACTGGAGGTAGAGAAAGGAAAAGAATGCGGGTGGGGGAACTTGTTTTGTCTCTTGTTTTGCCTGAGCATTTGCTATTTGTCTGCCCCCGTCCTCCTCCCCCACCTCCTCAGGTTTTTCTTCCTCTGTCCCCTCCTATCAATTCCAGGACACTGGGCACACCAGCAAAGCAAAGAGGCTGGGTGCCCTAGATGGGAATCATGAAGAGCATCTAAACAGCTCCCAGGGGGTATTTTTATTTGCAAGTTGCTGTAAGTTTGATGAGGCACGTGACAAAGCTTTGTGGAGAGAAAAAAAAAAAAACCAAAACTCTGATCTTATTAATTGCTTAATTCCAGGAAACAGAAGAATTCAAGGGGGAGTGGGCTTGGGAAAAAAAAACCAAAAACGGGGAGTGCGTGAGGGAAGACAGGCTGGAGGGTGACCAGGAGATTCACAAAGACTTCTTATCCAGTCCCTGGTCCTTCCTGTTATGCCCTGCTCCCCACAGTCCACAGGGCAATGTCCCTATCAGCATGGATAAAAACCCAACAAAAACAGAGGGGAAAGATCCATTAAGGGGGAGGACAGAATTGTGTGGAAGAGACAGTCAAATCCTTTGCCACAAGGAAAGGAAAGGAAAATTTTGAAGACTTCATTCCCACCCTTTTTCCTGCCACAAGGTCACAGCTGCTGAAACTTTTTTTTTTTTTTAAGTTTGGGTAAAGGTGACTAGCTCCCTCTGTAGTTTGTTGAGCTGAGAGAGGCTGTAAATTCTGTCTTCTGCTACCCTGTAGGCTTTGATTATACAAACAGAAAAAGTATTAAAGCTAAAAATTCTTCCTTTTCCCTTCTTATTCTCTCCCACCCTGTGTAATACAGCAGGTTCCCATGGCAGCTAAAACCTCACTCACACAGCCAAACACAGAGCAGGCTTCTGCTTTCCTAGATTTAGTACAAATTATTATCCTTCCCTTCATTATTTCTCCATTTTGGGTTCTTAATGTGGCTGGAATTTTCTTACACTACACGTAATTCACATTTTGTACTTTAAAGTGTCTTGTATCCTTCTTTGGTTGGAAAACTTGGAAACCTGTTTTCCCCTTTTCTAAGAGATATCAGTGTGCCTAGTAGTCCACAGTAATTAGTGATTAAGAGACTTAGTGATTATGAGATCTTTCAGCCTCTTTAAGAGAACAGCTTCCAGGCCATTTCCTTCAATTATGAGGAAAACTGAGTTTACACAATACAAGATCTGTACTAGTTTTGCCTGACCTTTAATCTTCATTGCTGACCTTGTTGCTTTCAAAGATTTCAGACAGAGATTCCAGTTATTCTGCCACTGGTAACCTTTACCACACTGTCCTTTAAAACAAGTGAAGTTTCATGGTCAGATTCCTAAATTTTTTATAAAAATCCCTTAATCCCATAATTCTCCGACACCCCATTATGCTAAAAATTGTATTGTTAAGCACCAGAATCTTGTCCTCCACACTCCCAGAAAAAATACCTACAGACTGGTTTTATGTCCTTTAGAGAGCAGCTGTGCTTTGAAGAACAGGGCCCACAAGATTTAGTGCAATCCTCTCATCTTTCCTGGATTTTCGGTTCATTGTGAAACCTCAGTGTCAGGTTTTCACCACAGTTGGTTTCATACTGAAATTTTGTTACAGAGTCGTCTCTGGTGGTGGTGTCTTAACTAGAACTTCCCCAAAACCACCTGGGGAGGTTTTTTCCGTTATGGAAAATTTTCTAACACCTCCAGAAGAGTGTCACCATCCCTTCATGAACTAATTATAGCAGTTCCTCAGAAATGACTGTCCTTATGTCCTCTACAATGCTTTTCAAGATGCTCAGAGTAGATGAATAACAGATCCTCCCTAAAATTCAGTAAGTTAATCTGACAGAAGGTCTCATCCAGGTAGGAATTTCTTAGTCTTCTAGGCCTTGCAGGCCATGGATGTCACATGGAAAGGCAATGCAGTACATCACCTACCACAATTCACTACCAAGGACTGAGACATGAGAAACAAATCACTACCAATTACAATACTGGCCATGACACCTCTTGCTTGTCACTTTTCAGTGCCTCCCACAGCACAATGACACAAAAACCATTGGAAGCTTGCTAGACAATCAACCAGACTAGCAAGGTTTTGCTTTCCTATAATCCTAAAAGAAATTGCCTACTTATGTGTACTTATTCTGTAATTGGAACAAAACCTTGAAAGCAGCTACAGGACAAAGAACCAGACTGAAGCTTGTTCCTTGAGGTCTGTTTTCTTTACATTCCTACTTTGTGTTAGTTACAGGAAATTAGAAGCCAGACCACCTTCATTTCTGAAGCAGAGGTTAAATTAATTATACTTACAAAGCCTTGTCTAGCCAGAGTGAATAGCTGTGACAAGCATAACCTTCATACATAGGCCCACCATTACACTGAAAACACAGCAGGTTTGTGGGCCAGCCATGGGAAACATGAAATGTCTTCCTTCCTAAAAGACATTAAAAAAAAAATATATTCCAGCAGAATGCATTTTCATCTGCTAGAAGGAAAATACTGTTTAAAAACGCAACTCAAAACATATAAATATCGCCTTAAATCTGAATCTAAGTGATTCCTACAGTCCAACAGAGAATACATTTGCAACCCTTAATATTGTGCTGCAAAGCAGAGCTGCTTATAAACCCTTGGTGGAATGAGTCTTCAACTACTCTCATTGAAACTTGGCCAAATGCTCCTTTAATATTTTATTTTTGCTGACACATAAATGCTCCAACCCTGAGCAACAGCAGCAGCAAGTACTGTAAATGTGCAGCTTGCAGTCAATGAGAGGTAGAAAAAGGGAAGACACTTGCAGTTTACTAATAAGGCATCTTAGTTTCGCTGCCTATAAAATTTTATTTGCTTTAGTTATGCTACTCTACTGCTATGGATTATTAATTTCTCGACATTAATTTTCCTCTTCTTTTTGTTGCCAGTCTTAGGAACAGACTTGGTAAGAATACAGATGAGTAGGAAATCCACTGCCAGAACAAACCTTGGGTACCCATTCCACACCAAAGAACCAGAGACAAATAAGACACTTTGGCCTTTAGAAGCCCTTGGGGGTGGCTGGGGGAATTTCAGCCTTGGGGACTTTCTTGTCCAACTAAGGACTTCCAGATCTATCCTCAAAGAATAGTTTTCTTACCAAAGGACAGCAAAGCAATAGAAAACATTGCAATTATATTTTGGACCTGTCTAACTTCTTGTTATTAGGATATGCAAAGATCCTACTGAATAGTCTCTTTACTCTGAGGCGCCCATCAAATTATTCCTGATATTTACATTTTCAGCCCCTTGCATGAGACATAAGGAAGAAAAATTTTCAAAAATAGGAGTGGCAGTAAAGGCCTTTCTTTACTGCACCCTGACCACAGGACACCATCACCTCTTCTGTGCACGCTCTCTGTGCTGGGTACCTGAGGCAATGTTTAGGAGTGTGGTCAGTGGCTGCACATTACTTTGAAAGCACTTGCAGAAGGTGACTGATCAGGAAAAATGGCTCAGAGGTTTTCCTTCCTGAATGGTTAGTAAAAAAAAAAAAAAGAAAAAAAAAGCAAAAAACCAAGCAAAAAACCCCAACCAGCTGCCCCTGCCCTGCCTGCCCACCCCACTCAAATGGCAGAGTCAGCCCGAGGTTTTAACAAGACATTTGAACAGAATTACTCTGTACTTTTATACAGCACCACACTTTGCAAAGATCCCAGAAGGCCCTGTGAAACATGTTTCTGAGGGAGTACAACAAACAGGATTCTTCATTCTTCAGGGCAGGAAGCATTTTCACCCACTGGAGCTTTGGGGAGAAGTTCTGTGTATAAAGAGGTACCAAGTGAAACTGGATCTTGTCCAGCTACCAGAGATTAATACCATTAATCTTAACAATAGTCCTATTGCACTTGCCTTAATGAAGATAAGTCCTTTGAAGTGGGTTTAAACCCAAAGATTTTGCCTAGAAATGTAGGGAGAGAAGTTACCAAGAATTGAGCAGAAGAGCTGATTACACAGAAGGTGTTGAATTTGTAGAATATGATGCCTTTGGCAAGAACAGTAATAAACAATCACCAGGTGGATTGTGAAGGGAAGTAATTTATCAGCAACAACAGCAAAAGGCACATTAAATGAAGCCATTGTGCAGATCAAACAGCAACCTTCTGCTGTGTATTTCTTGGCTGAAGACAAACAGGTGCTGCAGCAACCTTTCATCTGTACCAGACTTCCAAACCATTCTCCCTGTGTCTATCCCAGGTTGTTCAGTGATTATAACTGGCAATCCACATTGGGAGTGACACAAGCCATCAGAACTTTCACTTAAACTTGAAACTTGCATGTTTCCTCATGAATTAATGCAAGGTTCCTGTCACCTCTTGGCAGTGAAGCTGTTCAACAAAACAGTTTTGACAGCTTCCACTGCAGCATGCCAGGTCTCTGGGAATTCAGTGTGGAATGGTTAAAAATTCTCCTTTGGATGGTGCGGGATGGCAAGCCCAGAGCTACAGACCCCATCAGCCAGGGTAGCACCTGCAAGTTACCCTCCTGCCAAAGTTGTTTGCTCTTCCATCCCCACGTTAATCACTGACAATATCTGGGGAGCCCGTGGTGGCATTAGGTTGATTTCCACAGGATTTTGAGGAGATAATTGAAGACACATTGAAAGAAAGCATCGCTAAACAAAGCCCCAATAGTTCTCTGAGAATTGTGTTTGCAGCGCAACACTTCAAGTGCTTTTAGGCAACTGGATTTGCCCAAGCAATTGAGAGTAATTTGAACACCTGGAAAATGCAACATTTAATTGAGCTGCGAGGGGCTGTGCGTCATGGCCTCCTTTGTGCTTCAGCAGAACCCCAGGAGAGGCAGGCTCATGTGTGGTCTCATTAGCAGATTCACTGCTTCTGCCCTGTGTTCTGCTGCTCAGCTCTTCCCATGGGAACCTCTCGCTGTTTGAAGAGCTCCAGAGAGAGACTGGTGATTTTCAGACAAGTGCATTCCCTACCTTGGTAGCCCCTACTCTTTGTGGTGAGAAGTGGTGAGGCAGAAGTTTTTCTTTGCTACTCCAGTTGCATTCCTCTCTGTGAATTTCAGCATCAAGTAATTACATGCTATTGAGATACTAAGTGTTTGGGACAGACCAGCTGCTGGCTTAGAAGCAGTTCCCTTGGAATAGGTAAAAACACATTTTATTTTCCTACTGGCAATGGTTCTGACTTGTATCTTCCTAATCACTGCCTGCTGCAAATTTCCTTGTATTTTTTTCCATTCAGAATTTTAGCCAGAGGACAAATAAACTGGGGGCATTTGAAAACTGACGGCCAGATATGTGGCTGATACTCTTGAGGATTTTGAAATCTGTTATTTTTTTGCTATAGGAAAAGAGGCTTTGAACACGTGGTTGATCTAGATAATTTTTATGCAACAATTTCAAATCAATTAGCTGAAGAGCTTCCAGGTCTTTGATGAAAGTAGGTAATAAAACTTTAAAAATGGGTAAAATGTTTGACAGCTGTGAGACACTTTTTTGAAATTACAACCAGTGAGCAAAGACAGTAGCTAGATGTCAATTCTAGCCTACATAAAAGACTAGTAAAATTTTACACTGAAAAATGACAGCACACTTACCAATGTAATGGCAAGAAAATGGATTTCACTCACTAATGTCCCACTTTGACAGGTTACTTCTGTGATTAAGAAGGGAAACTGTTCAGATAAGACATTTCATTTTCTCCGGAAGCATTAGGCACTGTGCCTTGCTGTGGCTGGCTGCTGCCGTGTCATACTGACCACATCCAACCTGCATGGTCCATATGAATTGGACTGAGTAGTACACTGATGATGGATGCTGAAATACTGGTCATCATTAGAGAAGAATGGTTATAATGAGGCTTTCCACAGATTGGTTGAGTCACAAAGGATTTAACATGGCATTTATTAGTAATCTGAAGCAAAGTGCAGAATTCTGCAGGTAAAAGTCTCAGGAAATCGGATACCAATAAACATGAGCTTGGGTCACTGACACATACCAAGCAGGGCTGGCAGCTAAAATGGTAATTCAATATATACAAGCTTTCACTGGATTTGTATCAGAGTCTAAAGAGGGTACAAGTCATTTGTAGGCTGATGCTTAAACTGAAAGCTGGGCACAGAAAGCAATTTTGTTCAGTAAAGGAAAAAGAAACACAGCCAACAGGATACCACAGAATTATATTTATGTTGTACATTTGTCTTCACATTGCAACATCCACATTGTTCATTTTGTGACAAGTATTTCTAATAATTTTGAATACATATTTACTGTATAATACATTTTACCAAGAGGCACTTCCAGTAATTCTGGCAAAAAGGAGCTTCATTATAGTGTCTAACTTACAAAACAGTAAAAATAAATAATGTTTATCTAAAAGATTTTTTTTTTCCTGTACAGAATCTATTTTGTACAAAACATTTATCAGCCATTAACTAAATCACTTAACAAATACTTGTGAAGAGAATATATTAAGTATTGCTACATGTATCGAGTGCAAGATACTAGTGAAAGGAAAAGAATTATTCTGTTTATGAAAATCACCTAAAAATACAAGGCCTTGTTCCTGAAGTGTTTAGAAAGGAGAAGCTTGGTTACAACAATATTGACAATATATAAATATAAATTAACGTATGTAGTACTTAGTGAAAAGAACACTGTGTTAAAAACTGGTGTGTACAAATCCTAAACAAGATGGCACTTTTCTGCATTGCCACTTTGGCTGGCAGTTATTTTTTAAAATATTGCTTCAAAAGAATTATAAAGGTACACAAAATCCTTTTTCAAATAGAGCCGTATAAAATTACACTCCCCCCATTCTTTTTCTCACCTTTTGAAGTGAAAAAAAAAAATCAAGGAGGGATTAAATTTGTAGTACATGAGTGATTTGTGGAAACTTGCTACTATAGCTGAGTCTGAATAAGGATCATTAAAATAATTTTGCCCCAAGGTCCCAGACCAGGAGTCAACCCTCACAGGACAGGATGTAAGATGACCAAATTTATCAGTGTTTCCTGAATTAAAAAAAAAAAAAAAAAATTGTCTGGCCTGCTGTCAATTTTAAAATAAAAAATTTGCATAATTTTGCCCTCAAATCTGGTGCTTCAATTATATTGGCACACCCAAGATTTTAATTTATAAAGGGTTGTAATCTTTGTAATCTTGCTAGGTTAATTTCTTGATTACTTTACTGAAATGGGATTTTTCATTTTTTCAATCACATCTTCTACATGATATACATACTTGCATATTGTTGCCCAGACAGGCCAAACTATATTGGAAAAGAATAATTTTTGGAAGGTATTTCTTCCACAACTGGAGGCAACGGTGAAAATATGTGGTTTTGTTGGAAAATATCTTAGATGTTCTTCTATCAAAAGCACTAAAAAGAAAAAAAAACCAAAAAAAACTGCCACCCATCAGTGAAAATGTTAATCTGTTAAACAAACGTAACCCACAGTATGAATCACGGCTTTTTTAAAAGTGAACTTAAATTACTTTCCATCATGCAAACATCTGATATTGATTATTCAAGAGAAGACTTAACTTTAGAAAAGCAATGATCAAAAGTACGCTGACATGGTTGAAAATATTCAAGATATCATCAACACCACAGAGCAGTTATTAACGTCGTCTTTGATCTTTTGGGACACCATCTGCAGTACTGTATCAAGGTTTACAAACACCTACAAATCAACACTTTGCATTCAAATACAGGTTTTGGTTGTGTTTCAGGATCAGGCAGGAACTTTGAAAAGGAAAGTCAGCTTTAACAGACCTTAGCAGCCTTTCTACCCAGAGCAGTATGTACACACATGGCAAACCCCTCACTGTTTCCCTCTGACCAGATCACAGAGCTTTTTTGTTTTTTATTCTTTTTTAGGAAAGCCTTGGGTGAAAATGACTAGGGTCAGAGGAGAAAAATGAAAAGCACCACCAAAACCTCCCAAATCCTTTAAATAAATTCTTAAGAGCAAAGAGCAGATGCAAATTCACATCAATTGTTTATAGGCGTTTGCTGCAGTAGAGGAAGACAGCGTTGAAAACTGAGCTATTATTTGATCTGATTTCCATGGTTTTGCCTCAGGACAAGAAAATTCAGTCATAAAAGGACACATGACTTGCAGCTGTGGCAAAGTCCTGTATTCCTGCCCTTATGCTTCCACACAGAAAACAGGAATATTTGGGTTTCCCCAACTAATTCTCTGCTCTTTCCCCACCTGCAGGTTTCAGTGGTGCTGCCCCGAGCACAGAGAATCCCTGTGGCATCCAGGGCAGAACAATTCTCCTCTGCTGCCCCATTCCCACATCTCAGACATACTGCACACACAGCTTTGGAAACAAGAAACCACTGGCATGGACTAGTGATCTGAAATGCTCAAGTGAAATATTCTTTTTTTTTTTTTTTCCCTCCTCTTGCACCAAGCAAAGCTTTCCTTGATGAAGGAGAATTAAACAACTTCAGTCAAAAATTCTTCTTGATTTACTACACCCTTCAGCTTGATAGACCACCGCCAAGGCCAGCTGGTTTTACCTGAACTCACCAGCAGTTTTACACGAGCAAGCACACTGGGGAATGTCTGCATACACCTCAGTGACACTGGCAGGGTTTCAGACTGCACAGTGCCTACTGTTTCAGATTTATCAAAGAAGTATTGTGAACTAGCTCGAGCTCTTGTCTTTTGTGCCTTTTGTCACTGTGAAAATGAACTCTCCAGAAATACACCAGCACTGTTCTGCCCCCAGGCTCCTGAGCAGCTTGCCCTAAGACCTTAGGTGGGTGCTCACTCAGGTGACATCTGCATCCTGCTGAGGTGGTGAGATGCATTTTTCATCAAAAGAACACCTTCCTGCCAGGAAAATCCCACTGATGGCCTCTGAATAAATCATAATTAGGTTGTAAATGGAGAATAATTCTCACAGTGCTCCCTCCAACACCGGGACTCAATATCTACCACAGCAGGGGCTAAACCCTGCTTTGATTTACCTGCAGAGGAATGTTGTTTTGCTAAAAGAAAGTGATGAAATTCAAAGAAAGATCACACTAAATTGCTCTCAACAGTACTGGTGCTATTTTGCACCAAATCAAAGTTTGACTTCAATAATCAATATTTTTGCAAGCTCTTCCAGTATTTGTTAAGACAGCTGTCACCTAATTTCTATTTTCTTTCATCTGTTCAAAATCACTTAACATGTATTGTTCTCCAAGATCCCTGGATGTTCTTACTTGTTGATTCACTGAAAAATAGGAAAAAAAGAAGATTCTCCTGCTTTAATTAATGGGAATAATTATCTTCTCTTTAACACTGCCATCATTTTGACTAATACTGCAACATCCAACATAAATTAACCTCCCAGAAACCCTATGTTTACTCCATTTCAGCAAGATTACATTCGCTTTTGAAAGAAAAGGAAAATAAATTTTGTTTTATAAAATCTATTTGATAATGGACTATGATTTCCTTTCCTCCTTCCCACAAAATGCAGGTTTCACTTCCTGCCTGTGTATAACCCCATCAGCTCGAGGACTGATTACCCCAGCTCTGAGCTGCCAGCTGAGGAATTCCCAAGTTCTAAGGCCAGCGTCCAGGGCTGAGGCTGGGCAGAGCAGGCAGCCCTTAGTGCCTGCAGAGAGGTGTATCCTTCACTCTGGGAACGTGCTTCTGTCTAATCTTCTGCCCACGAGGCCGTGGGATGCTCAGCAACTTCTCATCCTTAAATTGAAACCTTCCTTCCTTCCATGGGATGCTGGAACATCTCAGCTGTGGCAGGACCTGCAGGGACTTTGCACAAGTACTTCATTACCAACCAGCACCAACCACAAAGCTTGTGCTGCATTAGACTCATGGCTGAGCTCTCAAAAATGCTTAGGGTTCCTTTTGAAAACTGACAAAATCCTCTAGGATTCCAAGTCCAGCTAGGCTCAGGTTGCGACAGAAATTTAGACTTTTTAAAGGAAACAAATGAACTTTATGTCCAGCATAGAATGCATAGAATGGGACTTGGGAGGGAAATTTGCTTAGATGCCAAATGGTACCTTTAAAAGCATCTGTTTGAACCTCTGTAGCCTTAATTTTCTTCCAGATTCAGACCACCACGATCTTAAGAAATTCTGACAGTGGTACACTAATGGTGAAGACCTAAATCCATCTTTAGGCTGATGATGATGCAGAAAGAAGTTCACACGTGATGTCAGAATAAAAACTGATGAAAACTATCCTTGAATTATTAACAAAAGCATTCTCAAATTACATCTTCCCTGGGAACCACTTCCTGCCGTAATATGACCATGTTTGCTATGATGCATGATGTCACAGGGGAGGGCTTTGGTGACACACAGCTCTATGTAAAAGGTTTCATTCACAGATGAAGGCCATCCAAAATACTGCCAAAAGCACAGTAAAATCCCTTTTCCCTAGATTGTTGCAACTCACTTCTGGTGCACAGATTGCAACATCTCATCAAACACCATCTTCCCACTGGAGGGAGTAGATTTTCAGAGACAAGTGTCAAACTGCTCTGAACATTAGCTAAAAACAAACCAAGATTTTAGAATTAGAGCATAAATACAGAGCATAGTAAACTATGGCCCTTTGAAAATTTGAAACTATTGTTTTTAGACACAGTATTTTTAGTTTCTTTAGACGCTAATGTAAAAGAAAAGATAATTAAATTATTTGGGGCTTTCACACTCTCTACTTCCACGTGTTTCCTCTGCCACACAAGAGTAAGGAGAAAAGTTATATTCCATGGTAAACACCATGTAGCTACCAACAAAAGTGCCAATATAGGGACAAAAGTGTTTACATGTGATTGCTATGTGACACACAGAGTCCTTTTGTCACTGCACTGGGAGCTGCAAGCACTGCAGAAGTATTTCAGGGAAACTTCTTGACTAGAAGGGAACAGGATCAGACACCAAGTGCTATTAAAGTGGGGAAAACAAAATATCCAAATGGAAAAAAAATCACCTAGTCTTTCTCCTCTTGCTTTTAAAGAACAGAAAACTAAAAGACTTTGGGTTTGCCACTGCAAAACACTGTTTAAATGGGGGTTGCTTTCTTAAGCATCTACCACACTGCTTTACATATGGTATGTACCAGGAATTCATATCACCATTGCAAACATCCCACCTAAAACAAGAACATTTTGCTGATTGAATACAATTAATTTTCTATTATTTGGTTTTTCTTCCTAAAATATTTCTTAGGCTGTGGATTGTTTGGTGCTTGCAACACCAAAGGACTGCTCGAAGTGGAAAACCTTCTGCCTCCAAAAGGCTGCTGTAACTGCAGGTGAAAAGTTTTGCCTCCTTTGGACTAGAAAATATCACAAAGCCCTCTAAATTACCTGCTTCTTTATCTATGAACCCCAAAGTATCAAAAAAAAAAAAAAAAAGAGAAAGATTTTCATATTATTGACATAAAATCTCTCTGGTATTTTCTTTTGTGTTATATCTAAGCCGACCTGGAGATTTCCTGATCATTGCCTGCCAAACATGCACTTCAAAGACTGAGAATCAGATTCATAAGGAGGGACCACCTGCAGAAATTGGATTAGTGAAAATTTGAAGTGGGGGAAAAAAAGTCACCTCTTACAAAGCTGAGCACTTGCAGCCGCTTCAGCTTCTTCACTGGAATTTCTTTCTAGTTTGGATAAAAACAACAATCATTTTAATTCTGTCAGCAATTTCTTCACCATAAGGGTGCAGTTCAGTGACTGTTCCCATGAACAGGCTGGGGTGGAAATGGTGTATCCATTTCTAACAGCTGCCTCAGCAATGCACAAAAACAAATTAGAAGCTGACACTGATTTTACTTAATGGCGACCAAAAATGATGACTAGAAAAATATAATGGTTTCATTTCAGCACATTTTTAGATAACTTTTCTTAGTTACTCCTGGTTCTTTTTAACCCTATGTATGCCAGTTTAGAGGAATATGTGAAACTCTGCTTACAGGGTTTTGCCTCATTCTTGAATGCTTCTTCATAATTTTACCAACTGGGCACCCACTAACACTTGCTGCAATAGAATTTTTTTTCCTCTTTCAGCAAAAGTAATATAAACCCCAATATTAAAATCCAATTGCAGTGATTATGCACTGAAAATTGAGAAATAAGTGCTTGGAGATGTGACATTTTAAAGCATCTCTGTAAATTTAATTTTTAAAGGATAGAATGAGGCATAATAAAGCTTTCTCATACTATAAGGTATGCATATCACTTGTACAAGAAAAGCCCAAATAAAATGATCAAAGTGACTGAAGAGATATGAAAACAAGCTGGAATTGGTGGAGACTTGCTGAGATCGTGGAGACAACTTTTTTCTTTTGAATGAATTCTGCTGTGTCCCTTCCCTTTAAAATAGCAGTGCGATTTGGATCTTTGCATTCCTGATTTCACTGGAAAACACTTCCTAAATATTCCTGCTGATAAGAGCATTCAGAACCTGCCCAGTCACTCTGCTGAAAGGCAAACATTTTCTACTGGCAAGACGAGGACAAGACAGTATCAGGAAAATGCAATCAGCAAAAACCCCAAATCCTCTTTCGAGCAAACCCTCATTCTGACAGAAATGCAAAGCAAGAGGGAACTCTGAAGTGCTAACACACCTGTGATTGGCTTTGATAGAGAATGTTTTCCAACATTTTGGGGAGTTGTCAACAGGATCATAAAATTTGGTGAATGTGTAACAATAGCAAAAAGCGATGGGTGCAATGTCAGAAATTCAACACAGAAATGACTTCTACAAACTCTGCCTTTCACAAGGAATCTCATTCTCACAAGCAACCCTCTTCATGGTAATGGGATGCAGAATCAAAATAGAAAAAGCATACATAGTCAAAGGAGTTCTGAGAGATACTGAAGTTTATATGTATTACTCTTTCTGTAGGAACAAATCTCTAAATTGTGGGGTACTGCTTGGTGCTGCCAGTCCCCAAGAGCATTAATATTTTAAAGCCTTGATCCTGTAGACCGCTGGCTTCCCAGAAGGGTCTATACAGATTACTCAAGACTTTCTTTGTGGGGTTTGGAAATGGCTACACTGTATAAAAATGTTTTTGTATTTATTTTTTAAAAAATTATCTTTACAAAACAACTTTTCCCTTTTTTTTCTTTTTCTTTTTTTTTTTCTTAAAGATATCATTATCTACAGGAACCCATACAAATTTTTCCATATTTACATCTAGATAGCTAATCATTGACAAATATATTGTGAAATAAAATATGGAAAGTGAATATCCAACCTTTTAAATAGACATTTGGCTCACAGCATAAACAACAGAGAAAACAAATGAACAGAACAACAACAACAAAAAAGATCTGCTGTTCTTACAGGCCTGATCTTTTTCTTTCTGTTAAAAAAAAAAAAAAAAAAAGAAAGAAGGAAAAATATATTGGTGGGATCAAACATGGTGCTCCTAAGCAGAATGCCAGCAACAAACTGCTCCCATGCAGCACCTGACACTGAAAACCCAGGTTCTCTGAAGCCCATGTGAGCAGATCCTGGGACACCGAGTGCCCAGCCCACGCAGAACTGGCACCTGTCCCCTGCAGCTCCTAATGCACCCTTTGCCTTCTTCTGGGGAGGGCCCTGGCCCCCACACTCCCTTCTTTTGTCTCCCAGCAGTTTAGCTTTGTTCTCAAATGACACATTTGGTCACGGATGCCCAGAGGCAGGGGGTGAGGGCAGAAGAGGACCGCGTGCCCCCGCGGTCTCCTGCCCAAACGCGCGCGTGGACCCGCACCAACGCTCACCCTGCACGAGTACAGGCAGGGCCAGCCTTCTCCAGGGGCACGGATTGCTGTGCCATGCACTTCCCCCTTGGCAAATAACCCTCCTGGCACTTCCCTTTCGCCAGCAGTGCGGGAGGTGCCGAGGAGGAGGCGATGCCAGCGCAGCTGGGTAGGGCCGGAGCAGCGCCTGGGCTGCTGCTGAATGGAGGCTGCCCGCAGCTGGAGTGCAAACTGGGATTGGAGGGCTACGGGAAAGCAAAGCTCCTCAAAATTGTTCCCTTGCAGGCACGAATTCTCTACAATTCTGGCCTTCTGTTTGTTGTGGTGTGCTGGGACGTGTGCTACAGCTAGTGTGGTAAGAACTCAGACCATGCTGTATTTCCTCACATCCACCCACACTTGCAAACACCCCCTCACTCACACATATGTGTTGGCAGGATGTATCAGCATTCATATAAAGCTTTGGAACTTTTATCCCTCAGCATTAAGAGCAAAGAGCTACTTAACTGGTACCTTACTGTTAACTGCAAATGTGCTTCAGAAGCAGCATTTCCTCAGATAACTTTCTCCTGTAAATATCACAGTGACCATAATATATCACTAAATGTATTTTGCTGTAGTGTGCAGCCAATAACCCTGGCTATATATATATATTTATATAATTCCACCCACCCCCAAATCTCTTCAAAGAAAGTCTGTAAAGCCGGTGTTGCAGTGTGAAAGCTTCCTTGAGCATAGGAGTTTAAACAATGTACCTCACCATAAAAAGGAAAGAGAAACAAATTAAACAGCTGTAGGCGCATTATCCCATACTTCTACAGTGTTGTGTCTAAATGCTGTGCTGGCTTGAGAAAGAGTCTGTGCACGAGTCAATCTGTCTTAAAATACTGCTGTAAATATTGTCATTGGTTTGGTTCTACAATTGTGTTCTCCTCTTCATCCTTCTTGGCCTTCCCTTTCTCTTCCTCCTCTTCCCTGATGGCCTGGATTTGTTCTGAAGATTGGTGCAGTGGGGATTGCTCCGTGCCTTGCTTCTCTGACCCAGCTAACCTCTCCTCATCCTCAATCACTTTCTGCCACATCTTGTGGTTCTGAAGCAGGTGCTGAGTGATCTGACAGTAGATTTTCCTCCTCTTGAACTTCTTCTTTCCTGTAAAACACCGTGTGACATTAATGTACTGGTTTCTATTGGAGAAGGAAAATCGACTGAAGGCACAGGAAGCAGACAGAGTGTACTATGACAGATTTTTAAACCCCAACATTTGAACAGTGTTAAAAATTCAGAAAGCTGTGCCTCTCCAGATTTTGGGGAAAGCAAACTGGTTTCCTGCACAGTTTGAGCCCCAGCTTCATCCTATCCCAAGGCTGCATGTTGTGCCTGACTCAGCTGCTTACAGAGTCATCTAGCCTTTGAATGGTTATGCATAAAACACGTTGCTGAGCTGTTTCTGCTCATTTTACATCAAGTTCTTAAAGACTCTGTTCAACACACATTCAATTCTGTGCTCTCCTCACCCCCAACAGACCCCTGCTTATTGTCCTACGAAAAAAAGCATCCTGATTTTTGTTTTCCTATGTTCCATTTTCAAGGCCACCCATCGCTCCAACCATCGCAGTAGAGGTGACCTTAAAGCTTAAGCACAACATTGCTCTGGCACCAGCCCTAGCACTAAAGAAGCACTCATATAGCCAAATACTATCACAGGGAGCTTGCTTCTCTTTGGTTTTGAAGCACCAGGCCCCTGCTCTCAGCCTGCAAAGTGGTTTTGTCCCTGGTGGTTCTCACGGCTCCTGACACAGCTGACACTACAAGTGTTTTGCGTCTGAAGGGTGGTTTTTTCCCTGTCAATATACCCTGTCCAATACAGATTCTTAGCTCCTTAGCAGTACAATTTTGAAAAATTTTCCTGGTCATTAGCAGTGACAATGGCCGCCACAGAACTGAAATAATAGCCCCTCCAAAGGCAACTGCTGACTTTTCTTTAAAGAAGGTGACGTAGAGGAATGTTTTGTACCAAATAAATTTGCGTGGATTAGTATTTGCAGGTTGCCTGAAGTATGTCTGTGTCAGGATCCAAAATGTTTAGCCCTTGAAGCTTTTGAACTGGAAACAAAGAGCTTTTCACTGAGAACAGACCAAATCCAATTCAATCCTTCATTAGAAAGCCCTTGGTTCCCTGTAGGAAACCTTCAGGTTTAGCACTAATAAGAAGCCCCTATGCTGCCAATGCTACAGCAGGACATTCTCTCCTGGGTTTCCCAGGCGACCTCTCATCTTGTTGCTCTCTGCAGACCCTTGCTGTGGTGTTAAAATTTGTCTGAATCACTAAAGACTGAGTCTGTTTAATTCTTACACTTGCATAGATCCTTCAGGAAAAGTACATGCTCCTGTATAGCAAAAAAACTTACTTAAGGCTACTTCAAGGTTATAACTCTTACATTGATCTCAACTGCTTCAGTGAATTATCAGGACCTAGATGAAGTGTTTTCTGCCACAATTATATTTCTATCTGCCTCGAAGGCATTGTCATCAAAAGATCTTTACCAACATCTATACCAGTCTTAAGGTCTGTGCATCTGATATCTCAACCTTTTATTGTTTCACTGAGAAAGTTTAGAAAGTCCCAAATTGTGTTGGTCACAGGCACACACTTTTAAGGAACTATGAGGCCCCTATATTGACACAAAAGATGTCACAGAATCCTGAGTAAGGTCCACACAGCCACAGAGAATTTAGGGGACCTGAAGACAACAATTTGCCACACATTAGTATGATGGAGAAGAGGAGCATTCCCCATTTGGTACCAAGAGTGTAGAAAGAATTTGTTGAATATTTCAAAACTTCTGATACATTAATTTTTAAAGCTTTGAAAACCACAGTTTTCAAACCATAGTAAAAACACCAGGCTGAATATTAAGGTACTATAACAGGGTAAAAAAGAAAACAGAAGATCACTAAAATCAGTCTGTTTGCAATGTGAAAAGGGTTAATAATGATCAGTGCTTTTAACCTGAAAACAGCATTATTTGACTCCACTAATGATGATACAGAAGATAAGTGAATAGAGATATTAAATGAAAGGAAACCAAGGATTTCAGAGTAAGGTTACAGACATCATGGATATAAGAGAAGATCCTTCATATTTTTTTTAAATACAGCAGTATCAGTTTCAGGCTTTGGGGTCTGTGTTAATTACCAGTTGCAGGCACTTCCATAAAGGCCTGCAAACATGTGGCTCCGCCTGTTACAGAACTGATAGATCATAAAGTGATCATAAGGATCAAATTAACCCATGTGTGTTACATTACTTGATGTTTACTGTTCTCTATGAGATTTTTTTTGTGCATGTGAACATGCTAAACCTAAAATATGTGCAAGGGTGTGTATGTGAAAAATAGCAATGATTTCTTAAATACAAACTGTTTACCTCTGGATCTTACTAGAGACAAAAGGTTAATTCTGCACATCAGGAGGCACAGATTTTAGTTCCACATCCATATGTGACTTACTGCACTCATCAAATCTTTGTCAGCTTTCCCAACAGGAAAAAGGGATGATACCCAGGCAGGGCATGAAAGAACGGGTGTGGGAAAGAACAGAAAAAATGAGTCTGTTGAGGGAAAAAGTATTGGTATTTCATGAGTGCACTTTAGGCTGCTGTTTACTAAAACTTCTGGATACAGGGGAGAGAGAGATGACTCAGAACAGGGAAATAAAGGAACAAGAATAGAAAATTCAGAGGGAGAAAGAACATGAAAGAAAGGAAAAGGTAATGCAAGGTTAAACTGATAAAAGGAAGAGGTCAGTATTACAGCTGCAGTATTTTTTCTTAAAAATCACTTCCCACAAGTGCCTGAAATCTCCTTTCAAGGTAAAAAGCTTTCATCTCAGTACCCAAACATTGGCAATGCTGCCTTTCTAGAGGACAGGAAGGAGAATATGAGCTTTAGTTACTGGTTAGCCAAGTGATGCAGCTCCCAGCACACAACACAGCAATTGCTCAGTGCCAATTCTCTTCCCACTCTTCTCCATGTTACTTTGAAGAGATTTGCATTAAAATGATTTCATTGTTAAAAACCCCTTTACTGCATCAGCATTTCAGATCCTCATTCGATTATTCCTGTTTGTCATGTTAACTCATGGAAGTGATGAGTGTTTTCCTTGAAAAATCTTCTCCCAAAGAGCCTTTTTTCAACTGAAATTCTTGCAGTCTATCAACACCAGTCCTGATAGAGTCTAGAAAGCCCTCAATCACAGATGGGTGATCCACCACCAGAAACCCCAGCTAAGGTAGAAATAAGTGGTAGATATGAACCACATTGGTGGTGAAACCATGGAGCATCTCCATTCACAATGTCAGTGGCTACAGCTTCACCAAGGACACCAAGGACTCACTGTCACTCTGGAGGAGGCCCATGCTGAACCTGGCCAGCTCACAGCCTCTCTCTGCTTAGTGTTTTGGTCATGACACAGAACTTGTTTTGTTGGAAAATGGAATTCAACCACTTACTAGATTCGGCATTTTCACAAGTTTCCATTTCTGCTGTTTCCTCCTCTTCTTGCTCATCAGTGTCTCCTGACTCGTCACTCTCCTCTATCCATTTTCCTGGCATCAGCCCTGCTGAGTCATAGGAGTTACAGAGTGGTCCCACGATGTGAGTGATGAAGGATTCCTGGAGGTGTGCCAGCTGAGGAGCAGAGCGGTCCATGAAAGGGCTGATGGGCAGGCCCAGGCTGGCCTCTTCATCACCCTGGAGAGGAAAAATAGCCGTAATTTCTCTGAGCTAAATGAAACACAACCATGCCACAAAAAGGAGCAAAGCACATCCAGCCAATTAAAAATGCTGAAAGGACAACATCTGAATGCCAGCCTGGCTCTTCCATCATGGCATTGTCACAGTGCCATCGTGTCAGATGGGCAGAGTTGCAGCTCTTTTCTTGTAGGAGCTGATACCAGCCCACTAGCAATAACGTGAATTTAACAAGGAAGAATTTAACAACGACTCTGCAGAAGGATGCCCCTAACCCTGATGTTTACACTGTGGGAAAACGTGAAAATTGTTATTTCATTTATTTCTTCACCTTATTTCAAAAAAAACCCTTCTGACTGTGGGATTGCTAGTCCACAACAACCTTGTTTACAGGGAATAAGACAACTTCTGCAAGACAGGGCTATCTCACCAGACTAGCCTTGTTATCGATTTCATCCTTATTAAAATTAACCTGGCGATGTCCTTTTGGCTTTGGGTCATAAATATTTGTTTCCTGTGACTATTAGAATGATCCCAATTAAAGCAATGTATGACATTCATTTGCTCAAAACCAGTAAATCTTTCCCATGAAGCTTTTTTAGGGGAGAGAGGGAGGCATAAGATAAGTTTTTTTCCTCTCTTCTCATGATATAAAATAAAGTAAAACTTCACTGCAGAGCCAAATCTGAGATACTCAATTCCCTATCACAGCAAAGATTCCAGTGGTATCAGTGAGCTTTCAGCTGAGCAGACATGACAAGACCAGATGCCATCTGCCCCCAGAAAAATATCCAACCTCCCTAATCAAGCCTGATATGTAACTGAATGCTGTAATACAATACAGAGTTCTATATTATGGGATATATGTTAGAATTTGGAGATGCATTTTCAGTTTCCATTTTGTTTGCTTCTATTTATCTCCTTATAATGTAAATTTTTCAAAAGTAATGGTCTTCACAGCTGACCAACACCCTGCCTGTATCTGTATTTGGTGAAGGCCAAAAAATAAGAGCTAAATTTTGGAGTATGTACAGCAAATATCTCATTTCCTTGTGTTTTGTTTTCTTATTTTATAATAACCAATCCTGAAATGCTATGTGCAATCATTAAAAAACAAAATATTTGTGTTGACAAAACACTGAAACATGCCATCCATTCTTGAAATAGCAAGCAAATTAAGAAGAGGTGACAGCTTGCTCTTCTTTAGAGAAACGTATCTGAGATTTCCCAGCTGTGAACGGGGAGAAACGCTGACTGTTGAAATGTTTACAAATTCTTCTTTATTTTTCTGTTAAAACATGATTTATTATGTGAAACATCTTGCAGTGTTTTGCTTTTTATTCTAATATGTCTCTTCTGTCTTCAAATAATTATGCTGGACATGGGAAGAGAAGGGAACATCCTGCAACAATATGACGCAGGATTTTGAATATTTTGATACAACACATTTTTAGTAAGCAGTTTTTATTTATATGGGAGTGAAATTCTTGAATGGAATTGGTGTTTATTGTAACAAAGATATGTCATGATTTTCACAGCATAGGTTCAATTCACATATGTGTGCTTTTTGATAATACTTCCAGGGAAATACAAACTTCCCATAAATTTCTCCTTTTTGGAAATGAGAATATGAAGACTTTTCCAGCCTTCATATCTAAAAATTCTAGTGCTCAAAAGAAAAATGATAATGCTCACAGAAAAATGATAATACAGAAAAAAATGTAATGCTCAAAAGCATGGTGAAGATGGTCTGATACACCTCTTGTAGCATATTAAAGAAAAACAGCTTTTAATAGAGATAAAAGAAACTGAGAATCTAACTTATCCTCCTTAATGCCAAAAGCAAGTCCAAGAAAGAAAATGTTCTTTGTTCTGGATCACATTTCTAAATGAGGGAAAATGACACAAGTTCATACAGTGGAACAGATAACACAATATCTTCCCACATCTGTATCCTCACAAGCTTGATTCACTCTCCAAGGCTTTGCTGATATGAATATATTGGGGCTAATATAAGTTTTATTGGAAAAAAGGAAAGTCGTATTCGACATCTGTTGAACTGCTGCTGTCTGCATGCACTAGTCATCCACATAAGCTATGATCATCACCAGAACTGTGAAGTACAGTTTGGTGGGACAGTTGTAATGAAGAAGAAGAGCATTTCCTGAAAGAAAATTTGGGGCATGAAGGTTGTTTTGAGACATACTGTCTTTGTTTACGAAAAAAATGAAAACAAAAATGGAACCAGCTACATTCATACCGTAGGTAAGGTTCATTGTACATTCTTTTTCTTGGGAGATTTGAAGGAAATGATGAAGCTTCAGGTCAATGCCTGAATTATGTCCCTTTCCCTGTCTCTTTACATACTCCAGAAGGCAGCAGCAAATCCTGGTTGGATTTTTTTTTTCCAAACTGTGAGTGCAGTAAATTTAGGGGAAGTTGAAAAAGCTTTAAAAGGGATTAGTCTGTGAGTTCAAGTTACTGCACAGCCTGCCTGAGAAGCCTGTGACTTGTCTTGTTCAGTGATTTAGCCTGCTTGCTTCTGGAAAAGAAAGGCTGTGGCGTTTAATCTGACCAGAACATTCAAAATGCTCCTGCTCAGGAAACAGAGGAACAGTGTAGGAACAGCCCTGACCCTTGCACTCAGCAGGGCTAAATAGGTTAAAATGAGAAAATTAGGTTCAATTAAGGGCTCCCTTACACCTAGAAAGAGAGGAGCAGTGCCTGGCTGCATTCCCAGGGCTTTCTAAACCAATCTGTGCCTGTCCTCCTCCATTGTGCCACCAGCATGGCCTTGCTTAATTAGTGCAGTTGTACTGACCAACCTCTGAGAGCTGCAAGGGCTGTCTTAAAATTGAAATATGGGTCAGGATCAATGTGTAGGCAGCAGCTGTGGTTGGTCTGTGATGAACTGAAAGACAGTGCTGCAGTCCTGCTCAGCACATAAAGGTTCTGGTTGTGTGAACAGAAGTGTGGCCTGCAGAGAAGCTAAAACTATCCCACTGCTCTGTTTAGACCATCTGAACAAGGATGTTGTGTCCACTTTTGGAGACTACATGTCAATAAATTGTGAGACTGCAGAGGAGAGCCATGAGAACCAGCTGATGTCCTGAGAGAACACAGAAGGAAGGATGAAAACACAGTTTGCACTAAAGAAGAGGGAAATGACAGCTATGATGACTGACGACAGGGGAAAAAAAAAGAGGAAAGGAACACTTGTTCACCATGCCAGTGCTTGTCCACAGTGCCAGCCTTGAACTGTTCAGCCTGCAGAAACACCATCACCAGACGTTTCTGAGGACACATCAGAAACCTCAGTGAAAAAAGGACTTTCACTGGTCCAGCAAAAAAATGGATTAATGTGACTCCAGCCAACCTCTTCACCCCTACTCTCTTGTGACTTTCCACTGGCCACCAGCACTGTCGTGCTCCAGAACACCAGGCAGGCAGCTTTGGAATGCCTTTACCTGTTCATAAAACTCATTGACGATGCCTTCTGTCCACTGCAGGTGCAAGTCCTTGCATTTGGCAGGCCCGTTGATGTCAGCCAGTTTGATGCACATCTGACAAACCAGCAAGCGGTCGTTCTCGTTGGTCCAGTCAATTCCAACATCATCGTTCACCTGGATGAGGAGACAGGGAAAAGGAAACCAACGTGGTCATCCCAGGTAAAAGAGGAAGATCTGACCTGGGCTACTGCACAAGATGTTTAACTATTTGACAAAATCACTAGCATAAGCAGGTGAGCTAACCCAAGGCTGGAATTAACAATATGGAAAGGGAAAAGTAAGTGAAGACCAAGGAACACTGAGATGAATAATGAGAAGCCAATATCATTATTATATATATTATATATACGACATATATATCATATATATAATATATAATATATTATATACATACTATATATATAGAATAAGAATATATTATATATACTATATATGATGAATAATATATTATACATAGAAAGTAGATATAGAAAATATGTTATATATAGAAAAAATATATAATATATATACCATATTATATAATATTATATAATATTATATAATATTATATAATATAATATTATATAATATATAATATATAATATTACACATAACAATTTTATGTATTATATATATAGTACAATATTATCTATTAGAAGTGCACATTATGCACCTGTTTGAAAGCATTTACTAGGAAAACAAACAAATGCAATCTTTTCATGACATTTTTCAAGAAGTTGATCCCTATTGGTGTATAAATACAAATTACTATAAAATATCATGATGGCTTGATTGCAGCGTGATGATGTGTGTAATGAGCTTATTTCCCTGTTTGATATCAGCATGGCTGAAACTATTTCCTCCCTTTTTCCTTTTCTCTATTTTTCCCATACCTCTCACAAGAAAAAGTGATACATATTGTCAGCTGCTCTAAAATAAAAGCAGAAAGGTTAAGGTTGGAGGGGACATGACTAGCAAGGGTGCAGAAGGAGCTCAGACTTTTATGGATCTCCAGATCAGTTCTCTTTCTACCCTGAACCATATCCAGGGCCTTTCTCCACAACTTCTTAAAGGCTGACAAAGAGAGATGGTACAGGGAAATGGAAAACAAAACCAGTTGTACATGTGGAGGTTTCACAGTGTCAGCATACAGATCCATCCTAAGTAATGCCACATGGATAAAAACATTTTATCCATGCCACCAAAACAGCTAGGAGGTCCCAGATACAAAACACACTGTTTTTGGGGGTTTCTCACAAGGAACAAGAAAGCAGTACCAGCTCCAAAGGCAGGTATCTAGTTAACAGGCCAAAAGCTTTGATGGGTGATGGAGGTTATTAAAATATCTCAATAGGAGCTGATTCCCAATAAGTTAGGTTGAAACTGTAAACAGTTTTTAACAATGGTTTCCCAGGGTTGTGATTTTATGGCTCACTGAATGCAGTATGCAGGAAAGATGTTTAGTGACCTTTCTCTGGAAAGAGAAAGGAAGACCACACTTTCACTGCATTTGAAATTAGAATGTCAAAACTGCCCTGATTTCTGCTTTCATAACACAGTCATACAACTAAATCAGTAAAAATTCACTTAAAGTAGCCATTATGGAAACTGGGTAATAACACCTTTGATTTTTCCTGAGTGCTTTTCTAATAGGTCTAAAGTGCCAGTGAACAGGAAAGCAATCTTGAAAAGTAGAATGCAAAAACAGTTTGTGATATTTTTAGCCTTAAACCACATTCTGAAAAAAACCCCTAAATATATATAAGAAGAGAAGCTGTGTCACTAACTTTAAATGAATAAAAACCCAACAGAAAGGCCAGATTATTATTCAACATTTTACAGCAGCCAAAAGGACATTCAGAGGAAATAAAAACCCTTTTTTGCTGGATGATACCAAGGCCCGCAATCTTTTTTGACCGTTCCCCAGAAACCCAAACTGATCTCACCTTGGCGTTGAACTTGGCAACGAAATCAAAGTGCTTCTTCAGGTCAGTAGCCAGAATGGCCTCGATGACGAGGAAGCGGAAATGCTTGAACTCCACGTGGTCCAGGTTGACCAGGAAGTTGTACTCTGGCCTGGACATGAAGAGGTTCCAGGCAGCAGCAGCGTGGTGGTTCTCCAGCACGGAGCGGTCGTTGTACAGCACCGCCTGTGGAAGCAACACGGGCAAGGGGCAGCTGAGGAATATCTTGGCAAAATCATCTTGGCAAAACCATCTTAGCAAAATCATCTTGGCAAAACCACCTCAGCAAAATCATCTCGGCAAAAAATCATCCTGGCAAATTCATCTTGGCAAAAATCATCCTAGCAAAACCATCTACGCAAAATCATCTTGGCAAAACCACCTCAGCAAAACCATCTCAGCAAAACCATCTCGGCAAAAAATCATCCTGGCAAAATCATCTTTGCAAAACCATCTTGGCAAAATCATCTTTGCAAAACCATCTTGGCAAAACCACCTCAGCAAAACCATCTCAGCAAAATCATCTCGGCAAAACCATCTACACAAAATCATCTTTGCAAAACCATCTTGGCAAAAATCATCCTGGCAAAATCATCTTTGCAAAACCATCTATGCAAAATCACAGCAATGGATCATCCTGCTTCAGCCCATAATATAACAGAGGTGTGTGCTTCCCTGATTGCCAGAATGAACCTCACTTAATGAATTACTGCGCTTTGGGAATTGCACCAGGTGGTTGTGTCCACATAGGACTGATTCCAAACACAGAAACAGGTGAAATTCCAGTTTGCAACCGGAAACATACTCAACCTGACAGATATCTCAGGGCTAAAATCCAAAATGGGTCAAATCTTGATCAAAATAAGATACTGAACTCTCATAGTGATGGTAATTCCATTCAGAAAATAACAAAAAAAAATATTTTTTTCCTAATAATTTATTTTCAAACTAGAGTCAGTACATGAAGGCTAATCTTCTAACTTCCTTTTCTGATTTATACAAGCACAGATTTATACAAGCATTTGTTCCTTACAATTAGATTTAAAAGACAGCACACGTCTTCTCCCAGTCTAGTTATCTGGCCAGAGTATCAAAGCTTTTCATCACAGAAATACATTGCAAGGATGAGAAGCATTTCTATCAATTCATAGACACAAAGTGACTCCAGAGAAAGTTCAGGTGACTTGCTCTTGGTGACGAGGAAGTTTGGTTGTAAGCCAGGGAGTCAATTCATAGACACAAAGTGACTCCAGAGAAAGTTCAGGTGACTTGCTCTTGGTGACGAGGAAGTTTGGTTGTAAGCCAGGGAGTAAATCCAGAATTTCTGTATCCCTACCCAACCTGCCACCATTAAGATATCTTTTTTTTAATTTCCTCATCAATAGAAGTATTTTTCAGCACAGTGTGCTGAAGCCAGGCAGGTCAGCTATGTTAAGAAGGGAAAGATGATCTAATAAGCCAATAAAGAATGACTCAGAATTGCTGAATTCAACTCTCAGGACTGGCAGTAACTTCTGTGTAACCTTAGGCAAGCCTCAATTCTACATTTATAACACTGAGATTATTTTCCACTCCTTGCCTCCAAACGCTTTCATAAAAAGACTGAAGCTGCTCATATTCTATAGAAGCAACAGAAAATGTGTTATGATCACACACAATTAACTTGCAAAGCACAGTCAGCCATACAACTGGGATGTTTTATTTTATTTAATTCTTCTGTGCATTACTTGGTAGAATAATTCTTCCATTCTTCCACAGTTACAGGTTCTCTATCAGTCAGCAGAGCTTTACTTTCTTCTCTGACTCAGTTTATCAGTACCTTTCTCAACAGCTCTGCTAACTGAGGGTGTGTAAGAAGACTCTTACCAGCAATCCCCGAGTGAAGTGATTATTTCTGTCACTTTGACAAGCTGTTTCAAAATATTTGGCAGACTTGTGCTTAATGGAAGCCACAGGCACCACTAGCAAGGAAAAGCTGTCATCGAGACCTTCCAAACTGTACAGCATCACTGCCTGAGATTTATTTACCTGAGGAGCACTCGTTGCTACCAAGAAGGCATTGGTCCTTCCTGGGTGATCATAATCATGCATGGCTGCAGCTACATAAAGAGCCATGAGCTCCAGGGCAGGGATGTTGCCAGCCAGGCATCCGTAGCTGTCATCTGTAGGTGTGTATGTCTTTGAAAACACATATCCCATGTGGCCGTGAGTGATTCCACTGTCAGAATCTGAGCAGAAATAAAGAAATGAAAACAGTAAAAAATCCAGTGCCACTTGTTCAGTGACCTACTGTAAGAAAAGCAGTAAAGCAGGGAGAGAAGAGCAAATTCACAGTAAGAATAAATGCAGCCTGACCTCAGTGCTTTCTGTACTATGATCCAGTACAATAAGGCAAGCAATTGGAAAGGAACAAATTCTAATCCCACCTGGGGATCTTCCAGCCCTCCAGCAAAACCTATCCTCCAACTATATAAGTTACAAGCAGTAAGACATGGATTCACAGCCATGCTGGAGCTTTGAGGGGAAACTTGATCTTCCCACTCCTTTCTCTAATTTCTTTCATCATGTAGACAAGCCCTTGGGACACTGATAGACCTTAAAGCAGTGGACTGGAATTTAATAATTAAATCACAGTGCATGTTTTCCAAAACAAATGTCTAGACTTTGGATCTTTGCTGATAATCCTCTCATCATCCCCTTTTTGAAGCATCTTGAGCATACCTGTCAGAGACAGATACTGAGATGCTTTGCTAACTTAATCTGAATGACCTCAAATGGATCTTGCATGCAGCTGAACAATGTCTTTCAAATATCAAACATCAAAAAGCCCCAGAGCTCAACCCTTTTCATTCCACCTCAGATACAAAGCCACTGAAATCCCTTACTAATAATTTTTTCCAGGAATAAAACCATTTAACACCACACACACCCCACCCCCCCAAAAAAAAAAGCATAAATGGAATAAACTCCTGCTTTTCCAGCAACTCTCTGAGAACTCCCACAAAACACAGACAGGTCCTCTAGTTGCCACAGCTGAACATGGAGAAATTAATATAAAAATGCAAGAAGAACAGCTTTCTGTAGTGAGCAATCATAAAACAGAGCAAGAGTGGTCTTGTAAAGCAATTGCCAGATGGCAACAAGTCTTTTTATTTGGAGATAGTGAGGAAAAGCAAAGAACACTTCAGGAGAGCCAAGCAGTGGCAAGTGCACAGCACTGCCTGCATGCCCCATAAATTGTAGAATAGCAAAACAATGAAGGGTTTAAGGATTTAAGGCTATACTGCCTCTGGTACAGCACTGCAGTCTTCCTAGGAAATTATTATTATTATTATTAGTATTAGTAGTAGTAGAATTATTATAATGATAATGATAATGATAATGATAATAATAATAATAATAATAATAATAATAATACAGTCTTCCTAGGAAAAAGCCTTTTGTAAAAATCAAAAACTTTTGCAAAAATCAAATAGTAACAAACATCTGCCATTAAAGGTGACCACCAAGGCTTGCATTCACCCATCATTAAATGTTAAGTATTAGGTTTTGGAGGAACAATTCCATTGCCTTCAACCTGAACACCTTCAACATCCAATGTGCTACTGAACTTCAACGCCGTGTTACCGGCTGCAAAAAAATCCTGCATGCAATCCCCAGCTGTTGCCTTTCTGACAGCAAATTTCATGAGAGAAAGTGTAGGATGACAAGGTTTAAATATACCTGAGTCACTTGCTGAGCCGTGGTCATTGATCACAGTTGGGAGTCCTGGGATGGGCTGGGTTGTGAGGTACCACACGGCGTGTAGAACATCAGTGGCATGGATTCGGTTGTGATCTGTGATGGGAAGAAAACCATCCAGCTATAAAACATCAGGAGATTTCTGACAGAGGGCTATCAGCACCATCTAGTGGGTACCGTGTGGCAGGCAATCCAGCAGAGACAAAACCAACATTATCACGAGCATCAGACCTGTTTTTAGCTTTTTCACAGAAATGAAAAAAAGGAAGATAAATTGATTTTGTATTAGAAAGAGATTCTTCTTTAGTAAAACAAGAAAAAAAAAACACTTAAGAAAAAACCAAGGAAATATAGTTCTAGGTTCACAAAAATCCCAGAGACTCTATGAATAGTTAAATGTTTTAAACAGAAAGGAATGGCTTCAGCAGAACAGGCTGTGGGACATCCATCTCTAACCTCCTCAAGCTGTGATCTGCTGCTTTAGATCCCTGGTCCAGCTCAAACACAAGGAAAGGATCGAAACTGAGTCTCTCACTTCCCCAGAACAGACTCCAAACCACCTGGCTGAAGGCATTTTGAGGTACCTTTCCTTAAATCCTTCCCACTGTAGCTGCTCCAACTGGTATTTAATATTTGACAGAGAGACTACATGACTTATAATGATGTCTCCCACATTTTTGTGTCCTATGTTCCTCGGTGTTGGGTTTATCTGCCACCTAAAGTGGGTGATAACTCTTTCCTCTTTCCTCAAAACAAAAGTTGCAGCTGAAACACTTAGATAAATTTTATTTGGGGATGACTGAAAACAGTTGAAACAGGCTTTTCAGGGAATAAATGCTTCCCCCTGAAAAATATCAGCTAAGCTGTAGTAACTGGACAGGGTTCACTCATGTTTTGGGCATATTTTTTCTGCTTATAAAGCTCATCTCCCCTTTGGTAGCATAGCACTGCTACTGTGTAAAAGTCCAAGTTGCCTTTAGGGGGTTAAATGTTTCAAGAACCTCCAACTGGAGCACTGGGGTACACTTGCATTATCAGGAAACAGTCTTTACTTATAACAGCTTTATATGATTTCTGGCTTTCTGGCAGATTTTGCCATGAGATATGAAACAATGTGAAAGATGAAATACAAAGTAAAAAAGATGACAGGCTGTGGTTCAGCACCAGCCTCTGCCTAGCCATCCATTTGGTCATGATGTACTGGAAGAAAAAAAAAAGTAGCTTTATAATGCAAGAAGAAAAGCTTCAATACAAAATCCCCAAAACTTTAAGGAAGCATCATTATGTGCCAGGAAGTTTTACTTACAAGGTATCTCTCGGTATCCACACTCCAAGGCATGAAAGTAGTTCATAAATTCCCTCACTGGTATTTTAAAGGTTTCAAACAGCCCCATGTCATCAAAAAGCCTGTATGATACCTGAAAGAAAGAAAAAAACACAACAATAAACCCCATGCTGCTAAGCAGATGAGAAAAACAACAAATTAGATACAAAACTCCTTAGGTCGAATCACCCCGTGAAAATCTGCTTTCCTGGTAGTATTTTCCCAAATCCTTGACTCAAGTAAATTCCCAGAAAAGGAAGAAGCAAAGGAGTGAAAGAAGGGTGGCTCCTATGCATTGTGTCCTTGCTTTGTCTCCAATTTTGGAAGTGAAATGATAAAAATTACTCCAACAGGATATCAGGGGCAGCAAATAGCTTAGGAGGCAGAGCTGCTCTAAGCATTCCTGCACCAAAGGTGACTGCAAACGTCCAGGAGAGGATGTATGGGAAGGAGAATGCCATGGATGAGTGAGGAGGTGTTCAGGAGAGATGAATGCTCACAAATGTAGGCAGCAGCTGACACAAAATGGGCACTTCTGAAGACAAGTTTGAACTTGACATACAAAATAATGGGACACAGTAAAATCACTGCCTGATCTTTTCACTTCTGTCACAAATTGGACCCTTAAGCCTTGCAGAATCTTTATTTATTTACTGCTGGTAGCTAAATTCTGTCCTTTTGATGCCATCTTCCTGGAAATGAACTGCCTAGAGCTAAGCAACTTGAAGCATATTTGGACTGATAAGTGCTCTAGGGCAAGAAATGGTCACAAATTACACTATGTGTTTTACATCTGAGTATAAATCAAATGTCTATCCTGCTTGTGTCTGTGTATTTTGTATCTAAATTGGGACCTATGAGCTGCACCTAAAGTTGAATGAACATCAACTCCAAATGTCCTGCCATTGTGGATTTTTAGGGTAAGAATAAAAAAAGAAAGGAAAAGAATTTGCAGCATTAATGATCTTCCTCCTGCCTCCCCTCATGGTCATTCCCTACCAGGAAAAACCTGCCTGTGAACTAATCCTGGCAAAGCAGTGATGGTGCAGAGGCAGGTGGAGCATGGGGTCTGACCCCATCCAGGATGACCCTCTAGTGACCAAAATCTGACGGGGGGCTCTGCTGGGGGTCCCAGCTCTCACTTCTCTTCCTACCATAACTGAGCTACTGTGCTTTGGAAGACAAGAACTTAGAATAAAAGGTAGGGCCTGTAAAAGACTCTCTGAAAACCCCCTGGGATCTCCCTGTGTTTAGGCAGAGTGAATAGAGTGACCTTGTACATAATTAGGATTAGAATCTGCATATAACCCTGTTTATCTCTCTAGAATCGTGGCTTAACTGTATCAGCTGGGATCCAATATTTTACCAACAGACAGGTGAGTCTTACAGTCTAGTGTTAGGTCAGTGGAATGTTAGCCACTTATTTCCAGCAAAACATCTCTGTATAAAAAGAGGAATCATAATGAAATAATATTCAGCAGGACCAAATCTTACTTGTCTACACTAGCAGAACTGGACAGGTATCTTAAATAAAGCATGTCATAAAAGCATGGTTTTCCTCCCCTTGGATTTTGGGGTCTGGGAAATTCCATAGTTGAAAAGAAGAAAAGTTGACTGTGATGTGAAGGAATTACAGCTTTTCCCTGTGACTTGGAGTAAAATGGCATTGTTCTCTGGGGTCATTAGACAACATACACAGCCAAGCAAGTAATTTGGCCATTTTAATAACTATTAAAAAAAAAAAATTCCTTTCCTTTCCTTTCCTTTCCTTTCCTTTCCTTTCCTTTCCTTTCCTTTCCTTTCCTTTCCTTTCCTTTCCTTTCCTTTCCTTTCCTTTCCTTTCCTTTCCTTTCCTTTCCTTTCCTTTCCTTTCCTTTCCTTTCCTTTCCTTTCCTTTCCTTTCCTTTCCTTCTCTCTCTTTTTCTTTCTTTCTATTTCTCCCTTTTTCCCTTTCTCTTTCTCTCTCTTTTTTTTCCTTCCTTCCTCCATTCCTCCTCTTTCTTTTTTTTCTCTCTCTCTTAGCAAATAGGAAGGAAGCAGGTGTAAAAGCATGCTCGAAAGAGGAAAAAAGAGCACTGATACCTTCCCAAAAGTCAACTAGTCAAATTCTTTAATTAAAAAAAAAACCCACAAACCACAAAACCCATAAACAACAACTGTGCAGCTTTTTTTTATTCCTTGTTCTTGATTAAACACTTTAATGTGCTTCTGTCTATCAAAATACTTTCTTCCCAATCCACGTGCTGTTTCAGGAGCTCCCTGGGAGCTGGAATCCTGTGGGCTGAGCACTTGTGCTGAGATGTGTCCCCTCCTGCCAGGGACTCTCAGCTGGCTGCCAGGGGCTTGGCAGAGGGTGCCACCACACTGCCTCTCTCCCCTCCAGCCTCCCTGTCCTGCTCAGAGCACGGCTACTGCTTGAATGAATCACTTGTGACTCAGAGACTTTGGTGGCACTGCCTGACCAAGGACAAGCACTTCTGCACGGTTCCTGATGGAAGCTTTTTTGCACTTGGGCATTGTTACTCACACCCGGCCCCTCTCCTGCAGGCACACAGGAATGGATCTCCTCGGAGGACACGTGCAAAGTTTGGATTTGCAGTTCCCTTCTCAGTGTCTGCAGGCAGCCCTCTCACAGCCCTTTTTATGTCTCGGGTATTTGCTTCCTTCAGACCCGTGTTCCGTGGAATTTCCTGCCACCCAGTCTCTGCCTCTGACAAAATCATCCCAAGGCTGCTGTGATGATCCCAGGAAGATCCCGTGTCCCACGTGTGATGAGGGCCAAATAATGTCATCCTGCAGGGACATCTCAGAGGCCCTGCAGTGATGCCACCCTGCCTCTGACACTGCTCCTGTGCTGCCAGCACAGGAGCACCCCCACTTCTCTCTCTGGGCCCAGCAAGAAAAGCTAAATCACAGCTTTTAGTCTTACAGGAGCTGTAAGAAAAGTGTTAAGTGTGACTGAAGATACTGTTGAATTTTATGACCTCTTATAAAGGAACAACTCAGTTCTGAGAGCTTGGCTCTTGGTTTCTGAAATGAGACTGAATTCATGCTCCTCTCTGAACCCTGTCATGCACATTTGTCACTGCCACATTGACTGGGCTGGCCACTCCAGTTTGCACAGATGCTTTCACTGTTCCTGACTGGTTTGGGGTCTTTTTATATGTCTAAATCAATTTAGCATTCCACAAAGAAGGAGCAGATATCTCAAGCAGCTTCAAAGATGCTAAGCCAGCATTTGCCTTCTAAACGGAATGCTTCCCTGGAGGCATGTGTCAGCTTTGCTTTGTTCCATCTCATAAATTTAACCTAGCATGGCAAACATAATTAATTCAGCTTTTTAATTGACTCTTTTTTTTTGTATGGGTTAGTCCATTTAATAGAAAAATACAGAGAATAAATCATTAGAGCTTTTGTTTACCTTTGTTAATAATATGCTAGGATTTAAAAATCAAACCAGAAAAAAAATAGTGCTTTTGGCTGGAGAAAAAGAATTATATACTTTAGTTTCCTGATTTCTGAAAATAATTTCATTAGCAACATCTGAGTAGGTGGGGGTAATAAGGATCTCTATTTTGTGAACAAGGTTGAACTTGCTGTTAGGGAGAGGGAGTTGTTATAAACAGCTGTTACAGAAAATGATGAATTTTCATCACAAATATTAAAGCTTCTCTATCTTATTTCTCAAGCCTCATTTTGTAGAACTGTGAAGTGGATAGCATGTTGGGAACCTGTGCAAAAACCAGATTTTGGGAAGTAGAGTGAGGAGATTTAGTGCAATTTGAGGGAAGCACAGAGGACTTGTGTCCAGAGGTACAGAACCCCATGCAGCTTGGTGAAATGCTTAAAGCCTAGAGAGGGACCCATGTAAAACCAGAACAGCTCATCCAAACCGTTCTTTATGCCATTAAAAGAAAGTTCTGGTCTTCCTTATGTTTCATTCCCCATTCCATTATCAATCCATGCTATTAGAAAAATGAGCAGTATGATCTAGAAGAGCATTTCAATCCCACACTCACTGTCTAGTGCAAAAGTGCCTCAATGAGCACCACTGAATTTACCCAATAAATATAGCCAGTATCCACAGTTTGCCTATTTCTCTAAAATGAACCTAGACACTTGGCAGGCTGGTCAAACTCAGATGTTGCTAGCCAAGCTGCAGAACACTAAAAAGCAGACCACAGAATCAATCTGAATTCATGCCATGGTTTTCCTTGTTGACCACCAGATAATTGAATCTTGCTGAATAATAGGTAACCACCAAGGGACTGCGATTTGATCCAGCATTCTCTGAAGCTTGTTACACTGAAATCTGCCTGACACACTAACCTCTGTGTTTCTGGGGGAGGGGGAGTGATAATTGTACCACATTGTACCAATTAACTTTATCTCCTCTTTCCAGCACTCATCACTACATAATGCCTTGTAAAGTGATCCTTGTTCAGTCTGATTCTCTCGGGCTTTTTTCCCCCTTTCATCCCTAAGTAATAATAAAAATAATTACTTGCTTTTCCTTTTTAATAGTCTTCAATACTTTTATAAGAAAAAAATGACTAATTTGTCAGTGTGCCACGAAAAGGGGCATAACTGAGTAGAAAGTTCAGCCAAGAAAGTGATTATGGAAGGTGACACTAATCGTGCTGGCTAGACACAGGCTGTGTCAGTAACTGAATTAAACCCACAGGAAGGAATAAAAATCTGACAGCTGAAAGAAAGACTAGTGAGCTCTCCCAACTCATAGCAAATCTTCCCTACATAATATTATACAATTTTTTTCTCTAAGTTCTGATTCTTTAAAAATGAGGGAATATAGCAAGGATTCTTTCTGCCCTCACTTCCTCAAACCTTGCTTTCTTGCCCAGCCTGAAACCTGAAACCTTTTATTTCTGGGATCTTATACTGAAATCTTCAGTATAAAAGAGGATTAAGACTCTATGTATCTTGTATCCACCGAATATACTTACTGTTTAGCCCTCCTATGCTAAACCCCGTGAGAAATCCTTTCCCTAAGAACTCAGTAAGGGCTGGAAGCATCTCAGGAGAATATTCAGAAAAGCAGAGAGCAAAAGGCAAAATAGGTGCACGATTTTTTATCTTTCACATTTTTAAATTTAAAAATAAAGGCATTCAAAAGTAAAGAATATAGTGAGGCAGAGTTCATATTGTCAGCTTTGAATTAGGTATCAGGGATCACAGGTCACTGGACCATCAGGTTGTAAGGACAATGCCTTTTAACATGTCTGTGTCTAAATCTGTCAACATTCCACCCTGACACTGCAGACAAGGTGCACCTCTCACCTGGCTGAGAATCCGACCACATTTCTTCCCAATTTTTTCCACCAAATCAAAGATTGGGAAGTTCCAATTATTTAGCTGCTCCATCAGGGGATCCAAGTTGTCCATAACCAGAGGCTCAGGAGCCAGTACAGGCTTGTCCTGTGCCAGAAATCAGAATAAAAAGGATTGTTAGCTCAGTGAAGCATCTCAAGCAAAAACTGATGCTCTTAAAAGCTAAAGTCACATTAGCATCATGCGTAAGCCAGTGGTACTTCACTTAGCTCAGCGTAGATGTCCTCATTTCTTGCAGCCCTGCAGCTACTCAACTCTCCTTTGTAATGTGTTTCACTTGAATGGGTAGGAAATTCTGTTTATGAAACAGCAGTGTCTGCACTTAGCACTGAGACTCACTCATTCATCCACTCATGGGAATCATTCATTCATTTCCAAGGGAGGCTGCCTTCATTGTGAAATTCACTGTGGTACACAGAGAAAAGCTCTCAGTTTCTGCTTCTGCATCAGGACCCATTCACTAGACTCTAACATGGCTAACAGAGCTCAGTCCAAGTGAAGATTTGTAGTCCTTAAACTGAAACCTATCTATTTTTCAAGGTCTGCAAATAAAAGTTGGGTTGTGCAACCATTTCACATGTCTCCCACTATACTCCCTGGAATTTTATTTTACTTAGGAGATGAGTAAATGCCAGAACATTTCAAGCAAAATGCCTTCTCTCAGCATGTTCAACTCCAGCAGATTACAATAAATTTTTCAAGAGCTCCTGCCAACTGCAGATTATTAATTCAGTTGTACAACAGACTGTGGAAAACGTAACTAAACAAAGCTTTCCCTCTGCATCTCAACCAAGCTCACAGCTGAATGCTGTGGGACAATCATCATTTGTTCATCACACTGAAACATTTGTTGTTTAAGACAATAATACCTTGCAGCACCCCTAGACCACATTTTTTCTGTGAGGATCTGGTTTTTGGCTAGTTTGGTTTTCGTTTTGTGTATTTTTTTCCCCCCTCAGTGTCAGCACACACTCAATCTGTTGTGCTGGGGGAACTTAGAAGAGCTACCTCAGGTGGTGTCAAGGGATGCAGGATGATGGTCTCGGGTGTGTAGGACCTACAGCCAGATCCCTTCCGTGGCTGCTCCTTGGAGCAATCCGCGTCGTCATCGTTCTGCACGATGTCACTGCTGTCACTGTTGTTGGTCTCGTAGTCAGAAGTGGCTTGAGCAGCATCATCTACAAACACAAATCACAAAGCCTGTGGTGTGAACAGCAAGGGTTTCATGGAAGTCATCCTGTGACCTTCTGAATAACAGCAACAGGAGCTCTGACTCATCATACATATGTGCTGCTTGGCTGGCTCCGAAGTTGGACAGTCTGTCCGAGGGCATTAAAGATATACCCTGCAGAGTGTAAAAAATGGCAGCAGGGAATGAAGAGAGAACAAATTTTGAGGACCATTATTTAAGTAAATTGAGGGGAACAGTATATCCTTTATAATTTACCTCCATAAGCATTTTGTACATATTGTACACACGAAAAGGGAAGGAGCATTTGGACGTGAAATTGTCAAAGACAATTTGTATGGACTCACCTGTGTGTGTTCTCCTTTTATGACAGACAAGCTCGTCTGCCCTTTTAGTGGATGATTACTGAATTTGAGGGAACGAGGTGTTTTTGACAAAGAATTACCTGTTCTGTTCAGGGTGTGTGTAGTAGCATCATTTCTATTTAGTGTCCCATTGCCAGCTTCTATTTGGTTGTAGGGTCTGCCACAGCTGAAATACATCAAGAAACACACACAATATGAAGAACCACGTGCCTTAGACAGCTTTGTGTAAAAGGATTTCCCACTGGCAGTGTGAGATTATGTCATACAGTAGAAGTCATGGTCTAGGGTATGTTCTCCACACAAAATCACAGGAGAGTGCTAAAGTTTTATTGCATCTCGGGACAAAAATACAGAAAAACCTTGGATTAACTGCCCACCACCATTAAATTAGTGTTCTCAACAGTAAACCTGAACCACATGATTTCTTTAAATTATTTTTTTATTATTCCCTAAGTATACCAGCACAAAATAAATCCCCTAGTTCTATAGTACAGATGCCCTATAAAGATGAATTAAAATTATGAAACTCTGCCAGAGTCCCATACAATCTTACAGAATTTAGTCTGAACACAGTCATGATCTGGCTTCACTCTTCTTGCCTAAATTTTGAATATGTTCCTCTTAAGAAGGAAAATTATATTTTATCATTACTTCAGTGACAGCATACCAAGTACATAAGAATCAAGAGGGCACAGTTTGCTTCATCATTTCCAGAACAGAAACACATTTTGGGAGGGGTCACACTATTATGACCTTTTAAAATGACTGGCTCTCTCGTAGCATTAAAAAGCTTTATTCCTTGTGTATAGTTTCCTTTAAACCCTAATTACAACCTGACATTTTAACGTTTTCTCTGGTTTGAGTCAGCATTTTGTGGCTTATCTTATATATAACAGTCTTCACAAAGCAAGTATTACAGAATTATTTGGATTGGTCAAACTTTGTACTAGAACCTTTAGGTCATCCAAACATATCCTGGAGCCTGGAATGCCCTGCAAACATCACAAATTCCTGAAAGAATTTCAAATAAAAATGCTAATCTGTATTCAATGATACCTGTAGTGCACAGCCAAGCAAATAAATCTTCTATCAGTCAGGTTAATAAACAAGATGAAAAAGGTATTAATTTCACTACTATCTAAAACAATCTCACATTGATTATTTTTTGACATTTTTAATGCAATTCTTAACTGTTCTGTTTAATAGAAGGCTTCCAGAAATGAATGCCACTTGTGAAATAACAGTGTTTTGTTGAAGTGGTAATAAAGGCACAGCTTAATAAGACTGCAGCACTTTATGCTATATTCCTGTTATGTAATATAGTTTTAATTTCAAATTAATCTCTCCAAATCCCAATTCTGGTAGTCCTTTGGAAAACTCTTAAAAGCTCTTAAGTTTCTATTTAGTCATCTAAATCCATCTGAAAAGCCTGTTTGGATCCTACTCCAAACTCCAGTGAGGATGACTCCCTTGAGCAAACTTGCTCAATTTTGACTTTCTGCCAGCCACCTCCTAGCCTTGCACACAGCACACTGAGACATATCCAAAGTCACATGACTGAAGGCGGAAACTAAAAACTATTTCCAAAGGTAGTCAAACTTGATAGTGCTCTCTGCTGGCTGGCCACTCGTGCTATGGCCAAAAGTAACACCTGGTGAGTAAAGCAACCTTGATGCTGCACTGGAACAGGCTTGGGAATAGCAGTGTTTCCACTGTTCTGAACTGGACACATACTGCAAACTCCAGTAAATGGATTTAGCAACTGAATCCTTTCTGAGAAGACAAGCAGAACGACTTTCTTTCCAAAATACTAATTTTGCAAAGCAGGTCTGGTCTGTGTTACCTAATGAAGGGGTACTTTAAAGTAAGAAATTCAACTGTGTTACTGTTACTCTGAGCAGTAGAAAGAACTCATCTGCATTTGATTTCTGGGAAAAAAAAGTCCCCACAGGAACTAATCTGACTCTCCTTAGGGAAGACAGAATCCACTCCTCCTGAGTGAAGGCTCAAAATCACAGAGTCTTCAGGCATTGCTGGCCCTAGCAGCCAGATTTTTCTATGCCTCATCGGGTGCCTGCTGTACAAACCTTGCCCTGTGACCTAAAGGTGACTGCTCATGTCAAGGGCATGGCTCCAGAAACACAAGTTGTAAACATGAAACCCAACTTTGGGATCTGCAGGTTGTTGACAAAGTATTTATTTAGGAATCAGGCTGTCCATCTGACAGGAGTAAAAGCAATAAATATAGCCAACAGTCTCCCACTTTAAAAGTATTTTGTAGCATTGATCCACACATTTACTGAAGTACTGTAAACCTGAAATAGGAATATAAACACTGTAGTAAATCACAAAAACTTGTATGTGGGCCAACAGAAGGCGTTCATGAGAACAGTGGGAAATGATTGCAAGGCTTGTCAAATTATCATCTTACCTGCTGCAGATGATGGAGGGGCTGATAATAGGGTCTGACAGGCTAGGTGCACTCTGAGTAGAAGTTAAGACTTTGTGTGGCTTTAGGCCCTGCTTGGTGTCAGTGTCTGTAGGCTCTGGAAATGACACAGAAGATGTTTTTCCAGTAGGACTCGTGGCAGGCGTCCCCTGAATCGGTGAATGGCACGGGGAAGTGAGAGGTGAAATATTTGGTGGGATACCTGGCCAAGGACAAGAGGAGTCTTGTCAATTAACAGAAGTGGCAGATGGCTGTATTAGCTCACCGTGCAGAAATTCTCTTCTTGAGATGCACCAGCCTAGTCTCCAAAAGCAAAACAGATAACAGAATACGCTTTTCCACTCTGAACCAAGCCCAGGGCTGCCACAGAGTGAGGAACTTCCACTGCTATCAGCCACTTTTACCTGGCTCAAAATACAAAGCATATTTTCCCTGGGAGGCAGTAAGCGGAGAAGCATGAAATGAAAGAGCAGTTTGTGGCATGACTGTTGGGATCAACATGTGCTAGCGACAGAGCCCCAAACAGGCAGCTCCCAGACCCAGCTGCAGTTTCTCTCTCACCGTCTCTAAAGCAGGGCCAAGGAAGGCTTACACACATTCCCAGAAAATGTGGATTTCTACATGTTTGAAGACTACCAATAAAGCAAAATAGCAACTTTTAGTAGTCATACATTATACAAAATACTGCACTTCTGGGGCCACTTCTCATAGATTTTGGCCTTGATCTTCAGCTTGAGCTTATTTTTCATTATCTGTTGCTCACTAAGGGAGACTTGTGACCATTTCTGCAGCACAGAAGTAGTAGTGTACACCTGAGCCAGAGCACAGAAATTGCCGATATCCACACGTGCAACACTAGCAAGATGTAGTTCTCTCTGTCCCTTATTCCACCTGAGCACCACTGCCAAGGTGAAATGCACCCAGTGTTTAAACAAAGTGCTGCCTTCTCTTGGAATCCACTTTACAATTCCTAGTCTCAGACAAAATGAGACTCAAAGTGCAGAGGAGCAAACTTAATCTATCTTGAAAGGAAATGCACGGAAAGTGAGTTACCGCCTGTTCTGAAGTTTGTAGGAACTCAGCCCCAGTTAATTTACCACATTCACCTTCAAAGCCAAAGGACAGCAAGGCTTTAGGAACTTGAATTTTACCCCCTATCTAAATACATTCCAGACACAAAAATTATCTTAAAATAAGGCAATATGTCGATCTAAGTTCATGAAACATTAACGTTACAGGATACACATGTACAGTTCCAGTGTTTTTTCCCTGAGAGAAACTTAATGTGATAGGAGGCTAAAATACGATTTACTGATGAAAATCCAAGAGTTAAAAAAAAAAATCTGATAGTTACTGTGCTGTAATTTGGAGATATCCAGCATCTCTGTTTTGATTAAGGGTATTTCTTCAGCAAATGTGGTATGTATTTAGGGCCTTAATTCAATGATTGCAAGTAGGATATAATGCCAGTCTTGAGATCAGAACACTACAGCCTTCAGAGCAATTAAAATGTTATCAGATGGCCATGACACAGGGAAATGGCTTTAAAATACAGGAAACCTCTGTTTCACATTTATGAATTCATTGAGATATCAGCTTTCCATCCAACAAAAATGTGTCTTTAAAAACATTTCACAGTCTGTTAGTTGCACAGGGGATAGAGTTGGATTATTATCTATCTTTGAGATGTATGTTACCAAGTCATATTCATAACTCTTAGAGGATGCAATACATATGGTCTTCCTTTAAAAATTTCAAAAAAGCCTTGAGAATTTAAACAGCACTTTTCACAAAAATGTCTCTAATCACAGCAAGCTTTCTACTGCTAGTAGGGATTAAGTCTCTTGAAATATGTTCTGTTGTGTGTGTTTTTGGTCTTTTTTTTTAAGAAAGTAATTTATAAGGGAAGGTAACTACTAATAAAGTTACCAGAAAAAAACAAACCTTTTTTCAATAATCCAACATTCAACCATTTACTGGCAAAAGCGAGAGAAAAATGTGTCTTGCTACAGCAAGGATTTTTTCACAATCAAGAGAAGAATAAAAATACAAAGAGAATTTTTTAATTACATCCATGCACTTAGGTCCTCCAAAACTTCTTCAAATGTGCAGTGCTGAAGATATAAAACAGTGATTTCGATGTGATGCAAAACTGCATATGAAAACACTTGAGTTTTTTTCAAAATAGGTAGAACTAGCAGTATTTTAAAATGTGACTGTTTTCAAGCATAATTAAAGACACATTTTATAAATTAATATATTTACAGATTTAGCTAAATCAACTTCCAATAATAATAATAATAATAATAATAATTGTATATTATCAATGGAACTTGGTAATATACAATTTCTGCTTCCAGCTCAGAATGGATTAATGTGGGTTGTGCTTAAGGAAATCTCACTCCAGGAATATGCACAGACAGCTAACGCCACAAATGTTATGCAAAACACCCTGCTATAGCCAAGGGAATTACAAAGATATAAATCACAATTTAGTATTTCACTTGCTGCATCATGTCATGGCTAACTTCTATAAATCAAAAGCATCAAAACATTTACAAAGGGCATGACTACAATCTATGGTACTTTAAGCAACTGTGTTGGGGGATTTTTCCTTAAGTAAAAGAAATAACTACATTATATTGATGGAAAAATAATAAAAGCAGCAGGTTGGACAGAGAACAAAACCTAGTCATGAGGATGCTAGTCAAAGCTAGTCAACAGATGCACCAGCTAGTCATGGGGAACAGTTAAGTGTTGCAGTAAGGTAGAAAAATCATAAAGAAAGGCTTCATAAAATCAAGCCTGCTCTCCTGGAATCAGTGGCTGGCCTTGTCAGGCTAGCACTTTTCAAGTTCCCATGTGAAAGCAATCCTGGTGTGAGCAGTTCGTTAGCATAACAATCTATTCCTGGGTGGAAAAACGACTGGCGCCTGTATAAACTGTTTTTAAACCATCAGATAGAAAAATGAAAACTATCTCTCACAAACAACTTTTCCTGCACATACACCCTGGGAGTTTGAGTGACCAACCAATACAGAAAAACAACTTGTAATAACCAATAAAGCAATTGGCAAGAAAGCTGCTGACCAACTGGAGTCCCACACGAGGTCTGTAAAACTGTATAAAAGGGAGTTATGTGACTAAAGAAAGGGCTTTTTCCACCATGTAGAAAACAGAGTTTGTGTGATTTATTGTCACAGTTAGGCCAGGCTGATGGAGCTCGGGGTGCCCACTCACCTTGCCGGCTCTGCCTTTTGGCATTCAGGTGGTTGGTAGAGGACACGGCGTAGGAGGTGGAGAAGGACCTACTCTTCGTGATTGTCATCAGAATGGAACTGTTCCAGGAGTCAGAGCTGCCAAACCAGAGCACAAAGAAGCAACATTCAACATGGGAAAAAGCCTCAGTGGCAGATCTCACAAAGTTCAGAGCTGCAGCAATAAGTACGTGATACTGAGATAGCTCAAAACCTGGTGAGGGAAACAGCATCTGTGGGTTGGCTCAAGTGGTGTTTGTGAGGCACTCAGTACCACCTTCAGCAAAAATATTTACAATGCAGACAGTCCAAAGCTAGACTTCCCTCAGTGCTGAGACCTATTTGCCTTATTTATACAAAGATGCCTTCCTTATATTGTTCTGACAGCACAGAAACTCCAAAGTTGACTTGACATAAGTTTATGTTCTCTTTTAACAGCTCCTTAAAAGAGCCAGAAGTGACACAAATTCTCAGCAGAACTGGAAACCCAGAGTCCTCTGCTGCTGGTGCCACAGCAGGTACACAACAACCCTTGGGGCACTGGAGGAACTCCTCAGGAGGCTGGGGAGGACTGGAAGCATCCTGCGTGGCTATGGTTAGTGGTGTGCCCCTTCATGCCCTAACCAGGTGAAATGCCTGCTGCATCCCCAAAAAAAATGCCCTTCTCAGACCCTGGAGACATCAGTGCAAGAGAATTGTGCTGAAGGAATCCGGGTGCACGTGTCCTTGTGTGTGGGGAACAGATGTCAGCCCCCTGCAGCAGCATGGGTTTATGATTTTAGCCTTTGGGCGGTAAGTGTATGCCAGAAGAGGCCCAAATCTTCTGCACAGCCAGAAAACTGTATTTATAATCACTTTCCTGAATGACACCCATCAAATGCCAGCTTCTTGCAGGGATGCAGCACTGGATCTTATCAAGGCCTGTGAGCTCTCTGGACGGGTCTGCCAGGCAGCTCAGGCTCCACATTTCTCCTCACAGCCTCACATTCAAGTGATGAGGAGACACTCAACGCTGAAGACAGACTTTTAAAGCAGCATAGCTCCAGCTGAGCTTGAAAAAAATAAACTTGAAGGAAAAAATAAAAAGCATTCTGAAAGAAAAAACGCTGTGATGCTGTGTTACCTCTGCAAACATCTTGTTTTGGAAGAGTAATTACTACCTACAAAAATACTTGCTGCTTGTCTTCATGGGCCCAAATTCTTAAAATCTGTGATGAAGTGAAGCAAAGAAAGAATGCAGATTTAAAAAAAAATGGTTTTGTTTTGTTTTTTAATTGACATGAAGAGTATAACACACTAGCCCACTGTACAGTAAAATAACCCCAGTGAACCAAACCAAACGTCTCTGACCCACATTCTTTGAGTTCCTACAGGAGAATCACTCAATATAAAAGTGGGTGAGGGAAAGAATGTGAGAGCTCTATTATTTTTCCAGTATAATGTTTATCCAGTTCAGTGACATGGGTTTGGAAGAACACAGAATTACTAATCTCAAACTGACAGTTATGGGGGATTTTTGCAAATATGTGACTACAGAAATCCAGAAGTCATGTCCCACACGGTGAGGAATAAGTTGCATGTTTTGCAACTACAGAATCTGCCACAGGGCAATTCCAGTGTCAACCTCTCTCCTACTGTTCAACTTATGAAATGTTTCTTTCTCTGTGACCAGTGGAGCAATTGAATTTGGTACAGGGGAAGTGGCAGATAACCAAGATATGTTTTTTTCTCTTCAGCTCAAAATTCTTCTCCTTGAAAGAAGATCTCTCTTGGTCTGCCAAAACTTTAAAAGCTAGACTTATAGGATTCATTTTCCCCCTTTCTGGAATACACATTGTTTCTCCTGCTGTGAAAGAAGTAGTGCAAACAGTAGGCTGGGAGGCTTGACAGAGCTATAATTACACAACTGGCTATCGCATTAAACATAGAAGAATTGATAGCCTGCTTAGCTGGCTCCTCATGCAGAGTTATATAACAACCACAGGAAAGGACCAACAGTAATATTTAATTGCTCTCCCTCTCCCTCTGACTCCCGTCCTGGGACACTTACACACTACGTGAGAGTGGGATCAACAGCACAAATCAAATGCACCCCAGGAACCACAGGTCTGTGACTGAAAACCTTCGCATTTGGTTACAGCTTCCTTGTATTTACTTTTACTGAGGCAGATGGGACTTCTCACAGAGGGAACTTTGGCAAACCATGTATTTTTCTTGTACGAGACTTTCAGGGTACTCTGCAGGCTGCCTTGAGCACCTCCACACCCTGGAGGTGCTCAAGGCAGCCCCATCCAGATTCAGGTACCTGAAGAAAGCTCAGCCTTGGAAGAAAGCTGCTCTTTGGGGCTGCATTCCCCCAATCTATCCAACATCCAACACTGGTGATGTCTGGCCTTCCAAGGTCCTTTTTCCCCACTACCAGCACAAAATTTTGAATTTCATAAAAGCACGTGAGTCTTCCGATGTCACAGCTCTGAATTCTCTTCTTGAATGTAGTGCTTTCATTCTGATCTTCCTTTCCCCATTGTGCCCACACCCTTTCTTCATCCACCAGATGAAGATGATCCATCATCCAAGATGATGGCCCTTGCTGAGGTAGGGAGAGGACCTGAACTTTATTCTCAGAGGGTGGTACCACAACTTGCTGCTCTCCACCTTCCTTTGAAGGCTCTGACTAGAACAGAAAAGTAACCATGGAGCCAGAAAGGAGGAAATCCTGTTGTAATGACATGATGTGGAGTTATTACAACTTTTATTACAACCTCTGCAAATCCCCCAAACAAGTTGGCTGCTGGCTATAAGCAGCTGAGCAGACACAACTCCCTCTCTCCATTTCATGGGAGGACCATGTGCTTCATGATTCCAGCTCAGGGATCAGACCCTGAGAAGAATGGGAGATGGAGAAGTACTTTAGGAACTGGTTTAATGACAGGACCACATCATTAGGTGTGTTCTTAAAAATGGCTGGGTTAATTGCTGCAGTTTTTCTTGCCTGGGCAATAACCACATCCCTGCATATCAAGAAAACTTTAACCAGATATCTTGCCTTTCTTCTGATTTTATTCAGCAGTTCTGTATTTCATTAGCATAAATAGATTTTTTTAAAATTTCTTTTTCTACCCAATAATATGAATAATTTTGGCATAATCTGACAAGAAATGGAAATGCTGCTTCTTTGGCAAATCAATTTCGAAAAACACGAAGACGTAATTCTAACACAGTTCACAGCCAGCATTTTTGAATGCATTTTGAACACAGAACCAAAGAAATCTGCCCAAAGAGAAACATAAAAGTGAGAAGAGGCAATTTGCACCTGGAGGAAGAAGATTCGTGGGGTTTGATGCTGGCGCTGCGGTCCCTTCTCACTGGAGCTGGCTCCAGAGTGGGCAGTCCTGTGGCTGATGTCGTTGTGGTCCAGGTTGAGGACACTCGTCTCAGCAGTCCTGGAGGCAAACTTCTCCGTAAGCGCTGTGGAGAAACCAGTTCCCTAGAGTTTGTACAGGCTTACAAAACCTCTACACATGCACAAATAAAACCATTTCCATTTGCTTCATTCTGTCTGACAACACCTTTAAATCTGGGTTCTCCCAGGGATTATTAATTTCAAAACACAGCCAATGCTTCAAATGCTTGGAGAGTCTGGACCATCCTCCCTATCTCAAGTTTAAAAGAAGGTGTATATATATTCACAGCCCCAGAGCCACAGATTTAAAGCACCTGATGTGGCCAAGGGTACTTAAACAAGTTAGCAAGGCCATAAAAGTGACTGAAGCATCTGTCACAAAAGGAAAGGCTGAGGGAGCTGGAATTGCTCAGTCTGAAGAACAGAAGTCCCAGGGTAGATCTTACCAGGGTACACAAATAGCTAAAGGAAGGGTGTAAAGGGTGTAAAGGCTCTTTCTTTGGGTGCCCAGTGACAGGACAGGAGGCAGTGGAGCAAGAACTGAAGTACAAGAAATTTAGTTAAAATGTAGGAAAATATTTTTTTTTTACTATGAGGAGGACTGAACACAGAGAAGGTGCCTGAAGAAGCTGTGAAGTCTACATTCATGGAGATACTCAAAACCCATCTGGACATCCTCCCGAGCAACCTGATCTAGGCTGAGCCTAGAGAAACTTTCTCCTCAATGAGCTCAGGGATGGGACTGGACTAGACAATCTCCAGATGCACTTTCAACCTCAACTACTCCAATTTAAACTGTTATGAATCCTCAGAATCAGAGATTCAAGGCAAGAAAGGCTGTAAGAACAATAAGGCAGGCGAGCTCCAACTTTTTTCCCTGCCATATCTACCCAACCCCCAAAGATTACACACTGAAATAAAACCTTCATGCTCTGGGATATGAGGTCTCAAAAAACTTAGAGGAAGCATCACTGTTTACAGCAGATTTTTCTTGACGACCCTGCTTTTTTTTTTCACCTGACTCTTCCATTTCTCCAATTAACAGGATTCACATGTTTTTTTTTTTTTTCAGATTTTTGAAGGCAAAGATAATAAAGAATCTTTTTTGGAGCCAGATTGGCTGTTGCAGATCCTACAATTTTGTAAGCTGTTTCTCTTGTGAAGTTCTCGTGAAGTGTTTATAGTTAAGAACTAAAACAAATATATCTGCAATGGAGAGCTTGGACTTTGCCAGAGGGTTTTGAAATATGAGATGGAAGACATCTGTGGTTCTGAAGCTCAAAGTGGCAGATAAATATGTTAACACATTATCTCCTTACACGAAATGCTCAGTGTCAGATGGTTAAGGTGAAGGTCCTAAATCTGCTCTTAGACACTTTAAATAAAGACATGCAAACTATTTATTTTATGAACCATAATACATTTAGGTCAATGAATTCTTCAATCAAATTTGTTCTCTGTAGCATTAACTCATTTCTTCATCCTTCATTTCTCTTCTCTTCATAGGGTATTACGCAACAGCAAACTAGTATCTGTTCCCCGTGTGTGCTCATGTGATAGCAGTGCTCTTCCACTTAACTCTTCCCCTCAGAGCTTAGGGTACAGCCATTATAGATATGGCCACTAAAATAAACTGGAAAATGTGCTTAAAAACCTGTGAACATCCATTTCGTACATACAGCTGCTAAACAGGCAAATAGGGTGGCAATTATCATCACACTAAACTATAATAAAAGAATCATGAGCGTTGCAATTCAGACGCCTGGAAATGCTGGAATGAATGACTGGCTGTGCCATTTAAACTGTAAAAACATAAAAGCGTTTGCCCGTGTAATGTACTCTGCCTACATTTAATTTTACAAGGGAGGCTGCAGTACAAAAGCATTTAGGTTTAGTTTCAGAAATGAAATGTAAGCCATGCAGGACAGCTAATTAGCAACAAACCTACAAATTCACACTACTTCAAATCTGATGTGCTCTTTCTAGCTGTTCACTTGCAAAGTGTGGGTGGTTAACACTGGTTATTTCCTGCCTGATCCCTGAGCATTCATAAAGCCGTTTTTCAAGGTAGTATTATATGTATCTATTTATGGTTCTGTCTTCTTTTTCTTCTCAAGGCAACTTCCATGAGCTCACAGCATCTGTCATACTAATGATTGTGATATTTTTGTTAGTTTGTGGGGTATACAACAGTTTTGACTTGATCCAAAGCACATGAAGGTCATCAAGAGAGACCTTTTCATGGACTTCTGTAGGTTTCACCCTTCTGTTAAGGGAAGGAAGAAGAGATGGCAATTCACACAAAAAGCCCAGTGATGTCCGATAGCCCAATGAGGTCCCTTTAGGGAGAGGCAGGCTCCAGCACTCACCTTGGGAATTGCTAGTTTCTCTCCTTTCTCAGGACACTCCTCTGAGTCGGAGCAGGTGTAGTTCTCACTGAAGGACACCAAGGGATTCACCCTTGGCTTGTGGATGGCCTGGAAGGTCAGCTGTGTGTTGAGCAGGTTGCTCACTGTTCTCAGCGATGTGCAGACGTTGGGGGGCAGCGAAGGATCGGCCAGGAGGTCTGTGATGAGCCCGTGTGCTTCTCCCATGACAGCGATGTCCACCGTGATGCTGGTGCCAGAAGACTAAAGAAGAGAGAAATGATACAGGTGAACAACCTGCTGGGCACTGCCTCAAGCTGTGCTGAACGCTCTTCACTGCTTCTGCTAAAGCGGCTGCAGGTGGAAAAATAGTAACATGAAATAATTCTTTAAATACTGAGAACAACGCTGAATAGATCGATCATCGGTCTGTAAAGCCTTTGGAATTCCATCATATCTGATTTCACAGCTTTCACCATCTGCAGCTGACTCAACCCATCTGAATAAATTGTTCAGGCTCCCTGTGGAGGCATGGTCAATAGCCAGGGCCTATTTGCACAAACAATTTTTTGGAGACATGGCTTGGGATGGGAGGAGACTCTCCTGAGAGATGCCTGAGTACTAACTACAGATCAACTAATCTAGAACAACTAATGTTCAGTGCTTAGGCCTAGATGAATTAAATTAATCCCAAGTATATACTGAGATTTGTAAAATATCTTCATGCAACTGAATTATAGTATTCCAGTATGGTAGCAACAACATTCTTCTCCAAGCAATTGCATTTTGGGCAGCTATACCAAAACTGAAATGGAGTAAAAAGTGGATTTTTATTTTTTGAACCTTAAAGTTGTCAACTCCGTGAATTGACATCTATATAGTACAATTGCAAAGGTCTGAGGATCTATAAACTCCAATTAAGAATAGTGAGACTTGGATGCACACAGAAGTAAAACACCTCAAAAAGGCAGAAGGCATATGGAATTCCAATGCAGAAGTGACATTTCAGCCTCACTAGCTGGTGCACTGAAACCCACCATAAATTCTGCATGGAATTGCTGTTTCAAGGCACTCCAAGAGTGACCATTTTCCCTTTGTTGTGTCTCTGACACATAAGCTCAGTCCTGCTGCTACTGTTTTGGGCTTAGCAGGTGTACATGCAGTTTCCCAGAAAGACCATTGCAACAGATTTTGTACTAATTTGCTTTCATGTATTTCTTAGAAAAAGCTAAAATACATAGTTTGTTAAATGGAGAAGTTATGTCTGTGAAAAGAATGCACAAGTCACTTGGAGTGGCAAGCAAAGAGCATGGAGAATTGGTCAGACTGAGAAGGAGAGTGATTAAAGCCCCAGCCAGGAATGACTCATCCGTGACAGCATTCATGGACCTCAAAACACAAAGAACACAACTTGACACTGCTTCGTTCTCAGAAAAGGCTTTACAGGCAATAAAAAAGCATTTCTGAGGAAAGTGATATATTAGTCAAGTATAGCTAAACCTCTTCCCTCTGTCTTCCAGTTGCATAACGTGGACATCAGGCCCTTGGCAAAGAGATGTTTCACTCCCTTGATCCCTTCTTTGTGTCCTGCTTCTTGCTAAGACTGAGGTAAGCTGCAGGACCAGGAGACAGGCTTCCTCACTCACCATCCTCCCCTGCAGCCAGAAAACCAGCCTCTTCCCACATTTCTTTGCCATGCTATGAAATAACATAAACCAGAAACTGCTTAAACTACTGGAGTGCTGTTTCATCCTACTGAAAAAAAATAATGCCTGAATTTAACTTAATGGCTCTTTCATTGCTTAACATCTCAGGAGTGCATGCAGAAGATTCTGGCAGATGCTAAAGAAAATTCTTAAATTAAAGGACAAGGCTTGGGATGGGAATAATTAATTATCTATCTTAACCTCAGCCACGGCAAACGGACCAAAGGGGAGTGAGGCAGAATACATGACTCAAAATGCGATAGAAGCCTCATATTTTCAGCAAAACTGTGTCATCTACAGCTTGAATTTCTATTAAGCCTGGAGCCTGGAGTAGCTGAGCACCAATCACAGGCAGAGATTAATACTTCTATGAAGTAAACAAGTCTGACTCAGCGGGCTATAAGCAGAGGTTCTGTACAGCAGTACTGGTATTTTGCAAAGCAGCCAGCATTGTTCTTCATGATTAGCACCAAGTGGGGAGAGGGAGAGCCCTTCTCCACGGTGGATTTCTGCCACAGGGCCTCCAGCTCCCTGTGTTGTCATGTGTGTTGGTGACCCCTGTCTTAACTCTGAGACCCAGCAGATTTGTCCCAATCAAATGCCAGGCTGGGATGAGTTATGTGAGTCATAAAGCAGGAATGGTTCATCTATCCCAGGGTCAATTTAGAGCACACTAGGTAAAATTACAGCTATTTAAATTATTATTTTCTAAAAATTATTACAACTTTAACGCACGGGAACATTTAAAAATATTTTACTTTTCAGAGTCTCTACTAAAAAACAGTAGAGAACTGCATATGCTTTGCAGACCATTATTCAGAAAGTAGATGATAATGTGTTTCCCTAAAGGGCAAGGAATCCTGGAATTTAGTGTAAATCACTGTGATGATGTGAAAGCAAGAGAGTAAACCGCTGAAAATTTGAGATTAATGTAATCACATATATGCATATGTATTGTATATATGCACACAGACACACCTGCACAGATATATATATATGCAGGGAATCTTCTTTTAGGGTAAAAATGCAGATTAAATCCATGCTCAGTCTTTTAAGTTGTTTTCTACTAATGTGCATAGCCTCTGCATGAACTGATTTGGATTCTTTCCAAACCACTTTACCCATTGAAGTTCCAAGACCGGATCCTCGGGAATACTGGCATGAACAACATTTGCAAACACTAACAAACAACTAATTTGATAGAACAAAACAAAACAACGAGGAGCTAAGAAAAGGTGAACTTAATTTCACAATGGTCAGTGCTCATTTGCTCATTTATTACAATAATTGTGAATGCAGTTCCCTCCCATGAATTTTAGATAAGACTGGCTTGCTGTCCATTTTGTGACTTCATTCCAGCCCTGATTTCAGCAATGTCATGCAGTGACTAAAACTGAAATGCTCTGGGGCATGAGAATGAGAAAGCAAACAGGCTGGGAACATAAGCAAAACTAAACAGGCTCGTTTTTAACTAAGATAAGAAGAAAAAATAATTCCTTACAATGCTGAAAAACAGCTGGTTTAGGCCACAGTACCATCTGGAATTCCTAAGTGAGCCCAAAAGCACTTGCTGCATGTTTTGAGGCTTCCTTTTATGTACAGAAAAACCAACCAACCAACCAAACAAACAAAAAAAAAAAGCCCTAAAACACACTGCTGCATGTGCAGGGCCAAACCACAAAAGTAGCATGTCCCAGTGTCACACAGATGATTTTTGTCAGGGCAGGAAACAACTGTAAGAAACACTCTTATATTCATATATTAAAACAGTATTCTGGAAAATTTAAATAATAATTTAGAATTTTTAGGTTTGAATAATTTGTTTTGGAGTCTGCAACATGACTAGAAAAATTCTCAAAGTCTGCATAACCTTCACTGGGCTTTTCTATTGCAGCCCACAAAATCCCCTTTGTTTTCTTCTGTTAAATTATATTATGCACAAAACTCTAAGAATAGCTTTTTACTCAGTAGGAAGAAAAAGCAGATAAAACTGTGCAGGAAAAATGAATTTAGGAAAAATAGGAATAACAAATTCCTTGAGCCATAAGACCCGATAGATAAATTTAGGTATGAACTATTTGTGTTGGCTCACCTGCGGAGCAGATTTGACATCCATACACTTAACAGATGCCTTACCACAAAGAAAAGTCTTCCCCCTCCCCATTCCTATTTTGCATATGATTCTCATCCAGCTTAGCTAAAAAACACCACTCTCTCCACCCTACAAAGGGGGTGATTATCATGACAACACAAAACCAGTCAAAACTTACACAAAGGAAAAAAAAAAATCCCAAACCAATTATCAAATACAAACCACAATTCATTTCACACAGCCTCGTGTTAGGGAGAAATAAAATGTTCATTTGCTGTGGCTTGTACAAGGAAAAGCAATGAAGGCAGAGATGTTGGCCTTTCACCATGTTACACTCAAGAACACTCTGTAAGCAAAAGAAAGGGGGAGTTGAGGAGAAAAAAAAGCAAAGGAAAGCGGCATCCAGCGTATCTTCAATCTTCACACAATTACGAGCAACTATAAATCACAATTTGATATGGTTTCCAAGTCACATCATAAATGTTCAGGCCAAGCTGTCTGGAAACAAAATTAAAAGCAAATATAATTCTCCATTATTTTAATGTCCACAGAGCAATTTGAAGGATAAACATCAATTGGCTTCTATGGAAATAATGAATCATTTTAAAGGCGCCACAGACTGAAGTACTCCACCTTCCACTGAATGACTAAGCAAAAAAGCCTGCATGCAATTCTTTCACATTTCACTTTTCTCTATTTAAAGCTCTAGAACCGGACAGTTTTTATTTTTATTTCTCTCTTATTTTGTACTAGCACAAGATTTCAGATTTTCTCTTCTCCGGTGAGCAAATAAGATTTTTATGAGAATCTTTTCTTCAGCTTAATGAAGCACAGCATTCCCACTGCTCTCTGGAGGTCAACCAGCCACAGGCTCTGCAAGGCACACTCTTTGCTAGGGCTGAAAATAGCATCTTCCTGTTGTCTCATCACATTGATCAAAGAAAACCTTTCCAAGGCATCTATGTAGCCCCTGGCTTTGCTGTTGAGTCTTTAAAGCACCTAGAGCCACAAACCAGACACCGAGGCACAAAAGATGAGCCTACAACGAGAGAAACTCTAAATCTTGCTTGAGCCACAAGGATTTGAGTTTTAATCTTGGTTCCAAGATGCTGGATGGCTCCAGCACAGCAAAGCAGATCTACCTGAAAACAGTGACCTTGAACTCTGATCTGCAGGGCAGAAAGTGTCATGCCTGCCACATGAAGTGTGTCTGTAATGCCAGGAAGATGCCAGAGTCCAAGGATCACAGAGCAGCCAGAGAAGTGTTTCAAAGAAGTTCTGCAAAGGCAGGATCTGATGAAATGGGTCTCACTAAAGAGTCAGACTTTTTGTCCCCTCCCGGTATTGCAATGGCCCCTTTCCTCAGCAGCAGCCCTGAGGGCACAGTGTCAGCAGCAGGCAGCCCAGCCTGGGGCTGGGTGTGCATGGATTGAGCAGCCTCATGCAGGGCTGGCTCTGTAATCCACCAGCCTTCTACTGCTACCAAGCAAGGCCACTGATTTGGACCTTCCTCCTGTACCCCACCACGGGCTAACATAACATTCCTAGGAAGATGATAATCTCTGAGACTTCCTCCCATCTGCCACATTTGCTTGAAACTGCCACAGAGGAGCATGACTACTTTCTTTAGAAAACCAGGACGACAACACCACCATTCTTTAATTAAGAGGCACTGGTTTGAGAAGGAAATACTTCTTTCCCCCTTCTTATAAAACCTGTGGAATGTATCACTGTCTGCAGCCCGCTTTGTCTGGGGAGGCAGCCACAATCCCCACATCTTGCATCTCCACCTTAGGTGACACCGCTCACAAAGCTCATAGTTACAGCTGACTAACTTTCTTCCATTACAGGATCTTTCAGTTCGTGACAGCTTTGTCAGCCAAGGAGCTCAGACTGAAACATAAACTGCCAGGTATTTGTCTGGGGTGAATTATTTCAGTGTTTGAGAAAAATTGCTCAGACATTTACAAGGAGCCGGTTGGAGTCTTTTATCCATCCTAAAAACTCTTTGTAAACTGATACCACTTAATCTGCAGCAGGCACTGAAGGTGCAGTAAGACCATTTGCTTTCCCCACCCTGATATGTCCAGATTTGGTTGTGAAGTCCTTGGGAGAAATGAAACTAAAGCTAGCCCTGTGTGACCTCTATGGGTTGTCAGAAACCCACTATGGAACTGCCCTAAGTGTGCTCACCCCCACACACTGCACGTGTGTCCTCATGCACTGTGCACAACACTCCAAAGGGCAGAGGATCACATTCAAGAAGCAGAGAACACATCTGAGCTGTTTTGCAGTTTTGGTGCTGTCTGTAACTTTCGAGGGAGGCTATGGGTTCTTGCTTTCAGGTCACCTAGCAGGCTTTTCCAGATTTGTTACACACACCAAAGGAAAATATCCTAGTGGTCACTAGCAACCAAGCAACAATAAAAAGACAGATGCAGAAATAATCTCAAGGAGTGGGAGGACTAGATTTGTCCAGATTCAAGACCTACAGAGTAGGAAAGTCTGAACCCGTGTGGATGCAAGTACTGGACACAACCCAGTGCAACGTACTTAAATCCCTGCCGTTTATATCTGACAGAAAGGACCTCACATGAACTAACTCCACTGGTACTGACAAAGTGGTACTTAATTTTCCACATTTCCTCCAGCCACAGTACAGCACAGCTGGAAGCCCTGGAAGGCATAGGGAAGAGGGACAGAGAGTGTGCTGAGTGGCACAGCGTGGCAAGGGGCAAGCTGCAAGTGGCCATACACGTGCTCTGCCTCAGGCTCCTTGGGAAATCCCAGTCCAAGTGAAGACACTCAGCCAGTTGGGATGACCTCCTGAATAAGGCATGCCACGAGGAGGATCCAGGGAAAGCAGCTCCTGGAAGGAGGCGAGAGCACAGGCTGAGCTTCCTGGCCAAGAGCCGCCAGTCACAGCTTGCAAACCTCGTGGAAACTCTGACTCTGGTATTTGATGTTCTCAGCAGAGCCCTGGGGACACAGTCACCCAGTTCCAAGGGACTTTCCGTGCTATTTGGCTGCCTAAAAACATTAAAACATCACGACTATCCAGCCCGAAGAACTACTTGATGATGTAGAGCAGATCACAGAGTCAGTCACAGTCAGGGTTGATTGCTTAAAAAGTAGACGCCACTCCAGCTAAACTAGGAACTTTAAAAATTATTGCTTTAAATTAAAGCACAGCAGATGGGAAATATTAAATTTTGAATGGGACTTAAATCTGCTTTGAGTAACACAGACCGAGGAAGACAATTCTGTGCTTCAGAGGCTGTCCTCAATTATTGTCTTACATTATTGTTCTCCAATTTGTACATCAGATGGTCACAAATTGGTAGCTTGAAGCCGATAGTTTGTGTCCATATGAAGAAAACAGTGACAACTCTCTTCAGCCTCAACTTGAGCTGCAGCAACACAAGCTGGGACCCAGCAGGAGCGGGGTGCTGGGTGCACACACAGGGGAGGATAAACCATCTAGTTATACCTGGTGATCTTACCCGTTTGAGTTTACAGCTCCAACATGCCTGCTTAGCATGGAAAGCTATTTTAATTCTACGGTGAACTAAACACAGAGCAGCCAAATACACAGCATGAATTAAAAAAAGATCCATTGAAAGCAATAATCACTGCTCTGCCTTCTGTGTACTAATTGATCCTCCCAACATTTTCAACTTGACAGTCTCGGTTACACCAGAGCAAAGCCAAAGGAGCCCCGTACTGCCATATTTTCTCCCTTTCAAAGCTTCAGGGTCTTCTGGGATGCAACTTGAGAAGCAACCTCACAATTAGCAGCAAACTGCAGAAATATGTATGAAAATAAACCCAGCTGGAGATTCACATCCATCTCAGCCCTTCACTAAGAACTGCTGAACAGTGTTAAGAAGAGCATCATCAAAGATCATTAAAAATTTAATGCAAATAAACACAGCCTCTAAATGAAGACAAAAGACTGGAGGGAGGGGTGGAGTGAAGAGTTGCTACAAATATATTTTCAATTACTAAAAAGGAGTTGTCATAGGAGAATAAACTAAAAAAAAGAAAACCTCATAAGATTTTAAGAATGAGTGTTGAAAACCAGAATAAGAAAAAATTAGAATCTAGGAAGTAATCATCAGTGAAGCTGTAGATAAAGAGCCTTTAATGCTCAGCCTGTTCTTACAGGAATTACAACAGGGATTTGGAAATGGCAGCAGGAGCCAGATGTATATCTTGGGCCATGTTTCCCATATGCTGCAGCAACAGAGCAGAAGGATCCTGTGAAATTCTCCAGTGACCATGAACACTAATGATATCTAGTGGTCCATTTTTAAGAACAGGCTTTCCCTGAAGCCAAAGGCAGGCAGTGATATTCTGCACCTTTAGAAAAGGATAAATCCTCTGCACATCAAACTCCAGTGAGAGACTCACTGCAGATAAATTAGTCCAGTTTCAACATTTTTTTTTCTTCTCCATCAGACCTTGTGGTTTGCATTGTTTCAGTTCTCCTGACTTTAAGCCCTCACACTAATACCAGTTAATAGCCACTGAGTGTTAGAGATGCCTCCTCCTCTTTCTCATGACTTTATGTCACTAATGAACTCCTCTGCGAAAAGAATTAATCATTTTTCTGTAACACTTGGCTTTGGATTCTTATATTATGACTCATTCAAAAAAACAACCCCAGCTGTAGCCCTAGGGACTTGCAGCCCCCAAATCCTTCATCAGAGCTGCTGCAGAGCTATTATTTCTCTAAAGTACAAGCTACTAACATCTAAAGCTGTGACCTGCAAAAGTCACATTTAAGTATACACTAGATGTGAAAATCCCCCACCTCTCCTAGATTATTTATTGGCAGACTCTTCAATGAAGATCAGAACAGAGAGAACCAGTAATTCATATACAAGAAATACAAAACACTATCCTCTACATGCCTTCTGTGATATTAAAATATTTTTTTTCACTCACCGCAGATATAAACTGACAGACCAGCAAGCCCTGGGGACTGCTTTCAACCTACTTCATCCTTGACCTGCAAGGATCAACTTAAAGACACACAAGGTTAGTTTATACTGTGGGCTTATTTTGCCTTTGCTGTCACGAATGAAAAAAAAAAACAAACCCACAAAATTTGCCTGCTGAGATACAAGGTACACAGCTGATAACCACAGGTCAATGCCTGCATCAGATGGCCATTTTCAGCACTACTGTTCTGGCCTTTAATCTACACACCGGATGCTAAAGGCTCTAGGATTTTCTAAGTCAATTCAGCAATCTCTAATTTCTTCCATGTAGCTGCTGACAGATTTGTCTTGTGCACAGTTTTAATCTAAGAAAAGTCTTATTTTCAACTTGTGTATTTTAGGTTGTGAGCAGTGCTTGACTTGCACTTTAGAAAAAGAAAATTAAAATGCATGTAATATTCCTAATTATGACACCCTGGCTGCTTCTCAATTCTAATTAGAGATAGACCCAATCTGTACTTCTGCATCATTAATATCTCACCATACTGAACTCTGACTTTCTGGCTCAGGGTCTGCACTACTTTATGAGGGCCAAACACTTCTGTGTGTTTGGAAAGCTTGGATTCAAACTCACATCTAAATATAACAGCACCAGCTTCTCATTTACAAAAGGCAACAGAACCATAGAGACCAGAAAACAGACACAGACCATGAAACACTGGTGCTTATGCTGGCAACCACACTAGACAATGATTTCTATCTCCACAGTGAATAATGTTTTCTGCTTGGATGTGGATATTAAGGAAAAAAAAATAAACTGTGGGTTGCACTTGGGGCTTTTTTAAATGTTAAATATCCTTGTGAAGCTGAACTTCAGTAGTTCATCTGAATCTACTGCAGTAATAAATCAGTGACCATGCACCAGTAAGTGCAATAGAAGCACTTACTACTGCTGAGTAGGTACACTGCATAGGTCCTGGCAGACAGGTTAAAAGCCTTGTTGGAATTTTTATAAGGAGTTTGAATTTTTGGAAAAAAAAAAAAAAGTGAAATAAAAAGACTTAATTGAATTTTTATGCAAGTATATACATTTTATATATAAAATATATAACTTTATATTATAATTTTTTTTATAATTTTTATATTATTTTTTATAAACCAGGTATTAATAGATGGTTTATAGAAAAGAAGTGTCAACACACAAATCTGCTTTACCATCTAAAATCAAAGACTTTGGAAGATGCATCAATACAGAAACTTGACATTTTAGCTCGGAACTGACCCTGTTAATGGGTGCACACAGCATTGGGCTATTTGCTGATGAGACTTACAATCACATGATTCTGTCACAGAGCTCTCTAACACAGAGAACAGTGTGGCGTCCTCACAAACGAGAAACAGCAGCTCAAACCAGGCAGCTCAAGGATTCAGAGTGCACTGACAACTTCAGACAAACACAAAAAGTATTTTGTACTGACAGAAAAATTATTGGTTTTGGAATTTCTGGAGACAGAAAGGGCTTATTTTGGCTTTGCTTCAGCAATTTTAGAGCAGTTTTATTAAAAGACAGGAACGAGAAATCCTGTCAACTTCTCAAAACTTAAATCTTTAGTTTGAAAATGATGAAATAAAGTTCCTCAGTTGTTTTTTTTTTTTTTTTTTTCAAAAAGGTTATGGCTTCTCTTTGTGAAGAACAGCCTGGTGCCCATATTTGCATTGTTTTCTGCATTAGACTTCTGTAGAAGCTTAGTGTGTCTCTTGTGGTCAGAGGCTCATAGTTGAATTAAGTGGGGTCCATAGTAGATTAGACTCCAAGATGACTTCAATATTCAGGTTTGTTAACACTGGTGACCTAAGGCGAGGTATTGAAGCAAAAGATCTCTCCCCAAAGTCAGTTTAACTTTGAGGGGTTAAGCTCAGTACAACAAAGATAAAAGACCAGTTTAATCACCAGAAAACACTTGACTTCATACCTCTGACCTTGGCGAGCAGTCACGTGCATCTCTCATCACAATGCTCTATGTAAGCATATTTGTTAACAAATTGAAACAGACCACATGCTAAATTGTTTGCCATACGGTGCTCTGGCTGATCAGCTGATGAAGCATATGGATTGTGTCTTCCTAATTCTCTAGGATCTTCCTGACTGCTTCCATCTGAGTGTTACAAGTGGCCCCAGATATCCTATTTATCCCATTAGAGTAAAAAAAATAAAGACGTAAATTGCTGATCAATTCTCTCTGTACACCCTCCTTCTTCTCCTAATGCATTTGAGAGACTTTTGGCAACAACATTAGGAAGCAACCTTCTCTAGAAAGAAGAATCACTTCATTTAAATGATTTGTTCTTTTAATTACTGTCATTCCGAGCTAACACAGAGCAGAAAATGCATATCAATAATGCTCACTGTGCAACAGATTGGCATTTTTCCAGGAATCTGAAGAATACCCTTAATCTAAGTAAAAATTTATTTGTATCCATTTCCTCTTTTAGTGCAAGCTACAACTACTGTGGAGAGTAAAGCTGAAGCATTCTGTATGATGCTACAGCAAAATGAAATACCCAACCAAATTCATTATGCACAACACTTTTATCCACATGCCCTTTTATTTTTCACTGACAGATCAAAGAAACATGCTTGGTTTCCTGTCAATAAAATCAAGGTGGCACAAGAAGGCAACGTGATGAGGACCCACTTTGTTCTGCCTTTTAGGAAAGATGCCTTCAATTAGGATGGCATTTTTCTGGCATAGTATAAACATGTCTTTAAGTCATAACTAACTATACAATTATCTAATTCTATACAGAGACACAGTAATATACCTCACACACATGTTAATGGCTTAGTTCAAATAAGGGAAGGGGAATTGATTGCAAGGAAACGAATTAACATTTAGTTGGCCGATTTTTTAAACAGAGAAGAAAATGCAAATCAAAAACTGTCTCTAAAGGCTGTTTCATGTTTTGTGTATAAAGACAACCCTATAGGCCTGTGCCACCTACAAACAAACAGACAAGTTACAAATAGGACTTCACACTCAACTTTGAAACCTGATTTGTGTGGATTTGGGTATGCTTTGAAACCAGTCAAACAAGATAAAACCATGTTCTGACCCTACATAAAATATAGGGCCTGCTTTAAGGGCTTGCTTATGTGACCAGCCTAAATGCAGACCAGCCAAAGGACAAAATGGTGGCACTTTGTTCCACCCAGTGCACAAAATAAATTATTTTAAACAAAACCTGTCCGTGGGCAGGCTTCTAACCACACACAGTAACAATTTCTGCTTGTAGAATGAGGTTCATTTAGCTCTGTATAAGGAATTTATGAACCCACCTTTGACACAAGACAGCCTTTTCTCCCTGCACCAAGCTGACAGCCACGGAAAAGCCCACATGGCTCCAGAGCAGCAGGCTGAATTCTGCTTCCCCCCGGGCAGCAGCAGCTCTGGTGATGATCTGCACCCAGCCCCTCGTTACTGACAGGGCAGAACGAGGGAGGACATCAGAGAGCAGGTCTTGTGCTGGAACCCAGCCTCAGCCTCGCTCAGGAACCGAGCCAGGCAGACTGGGAGCTCCCAGGGGATGGACCAAGGGAGCCCAAAATGTCCCTCCTCTCTCTGAGGGATTCTGCCTGCCCGCCAGTGTCTCACGGGGTCAGCGGCACAGCGAAAGGTGGAAGGGCAGGAGACAGTCAGGCAGCACAGATGCGAGGACATCCAGCTGCAGCAGTGAAAATCAGACCAGGAGAAGGGATGGGAGCGAGAACATTACAGAAGACCTAGTCTGAACAGCTATTCCAGGCTAGAGCACCAATGCTTCCATAAATGAGCACACCACCCAGGCCACCTCGTGCCAGGTGTCCACTCCAAGTGAGTCAGTGCCTCAGGAGGAGGCGTGAGGTAACAGCCATGGTACGACTGAGCAGAACTTTTCCCACCGGGATCATTCTTTATGACCCTGCAGCTTTAGGTGCAGAAAAGCCTTTCTCAGGGATCACAAGATGGCACTACTCTTCCTTCAAATCAGAACTGTAGCTCTGCTGTGCCCATGAAATGCCATCATCGATTTGGGAGGAAAAAGATCTCAATCCATGTTTTTTTATATATTAGCCCAGTAATCTCTTGCTGTTCACATTCTTTCCAACGATCTTGCAAATCTTGTACAAACAACAAAGAAATTACTGCATCTGTGGGAGGTGGAGGGAGCCTCATAACATTTTGAACTGACTCTCATACTAAAATATTCCATACCAGAAGGACCACAAAAGTTTCTCTAGGAACACAAAACTCCCCAGCAATACATGCAGTGCTTGACAACTGTATTAAGAAAGCAGAATTTCTTTCAGAGAAATAACCCCAACACGTAAGGTTAACATACACGTGCCTCTCTCTTCTCCCCATGTTCTGTTTCTGTCTGTTATCAGAGCTGCTGAAGGTGCTAAACTCTACCTGCAATTGTGAAAGTATTTTCTAAATTTGGTTGAGGTTTATTGCACTTTCTTTCCCCCAAAAAGAGCTGTTGAGAGTATCCAGATACAAATAATAATGGAAGACAGAAAATGAAAGCACATTAAAATGCTAATAAAGAAACATCAAGGCACATACACACAAAAAGCAATGTTTCCACATGCATGTTAGTGTAAACATGCTTTCTTTCAGTTATTGATGGGAATCACAAAAAGATGCAAAGTATTCACATTTGCATGTCCTCAGTTGGGTACAGGCTGATGTCAGGCTGTGGAAAACAGCTCATTTGGGATAGAAGGGGCACGTCCAAATTGAAGTCTCAAAAGCCTCTGGTTCTTGATGAGAAAGAGTGATATTTCTTTTTTGCTTGTTTGCTTTGTGTTTAATCCACCACAGGACTCCTTTGCACTCAAGACCTTACAAATTGAAAAACTGAGGAGCAAATTAATCTTGCAGAGTGACTCCTCTGATTTCACCAGGAGTCAACAGCAGAACTGAAGTCTGCCTGCTGTGCTTATGAGCTGAATTCCCTCACAAAACAGATTTTTTGTTTTTCTCTGAGCAACTCTCCCCCCTTCCAGCTCCCTAGAAGTTGACAGGCTGTTTCCTGCTCCATGATCTGTGAATCACGATGTGAGTGCCGATCGCTGCTCCCCGGTGAAATTAAATTAGGTATGGGAGCACAGCATGAGCAATGACTTTCACTGAGGTGCCAGCCCTAAGGAAACTCTGCATTTTCTTCCCCCAGCTGAAGAATGGAGTTCTGAAAGCGGGGTCAAGTTGGTTATTACTCTTCAGACTCTGCAACATCACCCAGTCTGCTCTGAGCCAGTTTAAAATTATTTCTCCACCTTCTAGTCAAGGATATAATGGCACCAAATTTGAAGAGTCCAATAATTCTATTTGTGTGTTCTTCTGTGACCACTTAACACCATGTGAATTGCAGCAGTGCTTAACGTACACAGAACAGCATGATAAATCACCAGACCTTAGTACATGTCATACAGCTGGGAATTTGGTAAGACAAGGCTAAGCAATATTAACACATGGCTTATCAAGCAGGAAAGGGGAGTTTGTGATGCTGCATTTCAAAGTGCCTTTCAATAGCACTTTGTTAAGGAAAGAAATGTTCACACTTGGAAAGATCATAGGGTTATGTTGCCCATTATTTTTTTTCCAGATATATGGCCCTTGGGAATTTACACACCTTTGTCACTGCAGTGTACTCTGGGCAAGGAGGCACCACAGGGGCACATCTGAAAGCTGAGACTGGTAAAAAATAAAAGAGTAATATATTAAAACCTGGTTTGTGAGCTAAAATCATTGCTCATTCTGGAGCCTATGGTAATCTCAGATAGGTTTAGGGGAGTTTCAGTTTCAAATTGTGATGTAGATTTCAAAACCAGATTACTTAGCCTCCTTTCTGCACCCCCACAGAGTCCATGTGCTCCAATAAAGGTAGTTTACATTTGCTTCACGGAAAAAAAAAAGATGCTCCCATCTTTCCTTCTCAGACAGAAATACATTTAACCTGAGAAGCTCAAAGATCAATTAATCTGCAAGAAGTAGAAGTCTTTATGCTACCCAAAATTAAGTGTGGCTTTCCCTTCTCCAATATTCACATGTTCTCCTGTGAGCCTTGCAGGTTTCTCCAGGTTCATTTCTCCAAGGTCTACTGAAAATTCAATCAAAAGCTCCCTCTCTTCTGGGTTAGCTGCCACACAAGGGCTGATATTGGAGTCACTGCGTCAGAAGGAGATTGTTCTGGCCTTCAGACTCTGCCATGTCCCCTGCCCAGCTGCTGGGGAGATGGCTCAAGCACAGCGAAGTAAATTGGTTTAATCTTGTGCATCTGGTACTGAGCTGCCAGTCATCTGTTTAGGGGTATAAAGGGACTCTGTTCCATTTCAATGCATCGATCACGTCACAGCCCAGCTCTAGTGATAGAGCCTGAAACCTTCAAAACCTAAACCCTGACAGCTCCTCTTCTCTGCTGGTATTTATCACACTGTTGGACTTGCACGTTTGTTCCACAAGCTACTGAGTCACCTGGGCCTGAGAGACTGTAAGTAACCCTCGTACAGAGCTAAACTGTAAGTCTGTTTATTACCCTAAATTCACAGAAGTATTCCTTTGTTGTTTAAAAAGAAACCCACAAAACCTCTGCGAAGCACAACCGTCTAGAGACTTTCAGTATTTCCACATTAGCTAAATGAACATGAAGTGAAGCCTTCATCTCTGCATCCCTTAAAGGATTCACAAGGCAACAATATCCCACAGAAGGCTCCCTGGGTCCCTGGAAGGTGCAGAGCACTCTTTGCCTATAGAGTGAGCAAAAGCTTTAGACCACTTCTGGGAATGCAAATTAATGGGATGCACGTGACCCCCGTAATAAAAGGCTCCTGTCTCTTTGCAAAGCATTGAAATGCCATCTGGCAATTTTGTTGACGTCAGCAGGCACAGAAAAACAACCACCACCTCCCCCAAAAAAGCAAAAGCCTTGGGCGGGAGGGGGAGGAATGCAGAGTTCCATGGTGTGTGCGCGCTTCAGGCTGGTGCTACTGAAAACCTCAGCCCAGAGCCGGGGATTCTGCACCAGCAGTGCAGCAAAATTCACCCCCTTGCCTCTGTTTTACCCTGCTGAGCAGCCCTGGCAGCCAGGCTTCAGAGAGCGCTGCCAAGCATCACACAAGCAGCGCTGCATCCTCCTCTCTCACTCTGCCTTGTCACTGTCAGGCGCTGGAAGTTTGACCGTGAGGAATGAATTTCTCAGCATACGCTGCAGGGAGAGACACAAAACTTCCAGCACTGCAGGGTGCTGCCCCCTGCACACCCTGCACACCACTCATTTGGCTGCTTTGGCTACCACTTCTTGCACACTAATCTGGAGCACACTGAAAGAAATTCTGTGCTAGTTTAAATAAAACCGCAAACCAACATTTCATGATGGCAAGAGAGAAAAGACCAAAGACGATGTACAGAAGATGTACAACAAACTCTACACTTCTTTCCCACCCCCACCCCCCCTTTCTTTCTACTTGAAATTACTCTTAAAAGTACAAAACTTATTTTGGACTAAATAAGCAAATAAAAATAGAATTTAACATCATGAAGTCACCCTAGGACAGATGTCCAGATCCTATGGGGATAATATTATAAGCTGCAGGTACTGATTTTAAATTATATTTAATAGAAGGCATAATATTGCTCCTAAGTATTACATGCCACTTGGCACAGAACAATTTGCTGCATTTTCATGAAAAACACCAATACTTTAAGTTAATAATGCAAGTTACCTTGCCTGTGAAGAGCCAAAATAATACTGTGAACACGTGTGCACGCAAAAGAAGCAGGCATCTTTTTGTATTAAAGTACATTTTCCTGTTATCAGAGATCTCTTCAGTTATTTCTGATCTCAGCTAACAATTCACATCGAAATGCAGGAAAGGGCAGCAGAGCACTGCTTTAACACAAACTTTACAAGGATGGACATGTCCTCCATGAGGCACATTTAAACCCTAAAAAAAGGAGCTCGTGAGTAGCTTTTAACAAGGGATTAGAAATTTTACAGTGGCTTTGTGACAGAAACACAATCCCCTCAACAGCATACCTCACAAAAATTAGAACCACACAAGATGGGTGATGATGAGGAGAGAAGGATGGAGGGAGGAGGCATCTAGGGCCACGTGCTCTCACTTGTCTCACCAAATTATTGTAAAAAAGTACATTCTAAAGGCTCTGCTGGGTCAAGGGTTTCCCTGACTGAATATTCAAACCTGCCTGAAGTAATAGGCAGGTTTTTTTTTTTCTTTGCCCTGCTCATTGCCCCCCTTCTCGCCCTCCTGTAACACATCTCCTCTTACTGAATGAAACCGAGGCATTTTCCTTACAAAACTGCTCTTTGAATTCCTAATCTCTGCCCCAGTGTAATTTTTTAACAGCAAGTCAAAGCAGCACTGTGTAAATAACTGCGAGGAGACAGCTCTGCCTGGAAACTGGAAAGTTTTCCTTGCTCACATCTTAAGCTTGAAAGCTTATGCTCAATTCAATTAAGAAAATTTATGGGTAATTCCACAGTTTCTTCCCAATTCCTTATGTTCTCAGGCAGCCAACCCAGAAATGAGCAAAATCCCTGACAACTGACTACTTTCTGCTAGCACATGGGCAATTATGCAGAAAGTGTGTATTTAATTGAGTTAGTCGTAAATCCTGACTTAGGAATGAATCAGAGGATGGAGAAGAGATACAGCTATTCCCTGCTGCCATTTCAGGTTTAATCACTTCTGCTTAAGGTTTATTGACTTCATAAAATGCATAAACAACAAAACCATCCTTCCATAACTATATAGGAATTAAGCCTCCACTTGGAGATGTAGGTGAATAAAGTTAAAGCTACACACATGACAGGGGAGAGAGATTTTCTGAATTCTCCTCCTATCTCTCAGGTCTGCATCACATCGTGTCTGTTTTAAATAGAAACAATTTTCAGTGTTCACAACTAAGTCCCACTCAGCAATTCTGCTTAGAGGACTCTCCAGTAAAGCTGATAAAGTTCAGCAATAAATAAGAAATGTTCATGCCTTCTTTCACTGATCCCAGGGTAATAATTCAATGAACTCATGACAAATACAACCCCTACACCTAAGTGGTCATCCTGAGGACTGCGTTATCTCCAAAATCAGCAAGATGCTTCTCCATCCATTGCAATCACCCACTCAAAAGAAAGTTGTCCTCCCTGTGTCTGTATGACAAGTGTGTGTTTTACTCCCTGAAGCTGCTGCAGACCCTGCAGCTCCTCAGCTAAGAAAAGAAATGGCTGTAGAGACATTCCCAGGAAAGTCTTACCGGCTCCACTCCAATGAACTTTCAGCTTCTCGTTCACATTATGTCCAGACAGAAAGCCAAAAAAATCAGGATTGTGAAATTTATCTAATTTTCAAGGTTTGTGGGGATCATTCAGACACTGACATCCACTATGCATACATAAATGTATGTATACTCATACATACTCCCTCCTTACTCAGAGGGAGCCCTCACTTTGGCAACCCTACACAGTGTGGGAGGAAAGCAGTGCCACTTGCAGATTCCCCTGTACAAATATTTGTTTGTTCTTGCACGGGGAGCATTTCCTAATGCTATTTCCTGTTTTCCAGTTGCTTTGTTGGCTCTCCAAGCCAGTCATCTCTCTCTCTGATCAGTGCTGTCTCTTCCCCTGCTGGGTACCTCTGAAAATTTCTTGGGGCCAATTCCTCTGCTGTTCCAACTACTTGTGTAGTTGAAGTCAATACTCAGGGCTCAGGGAAGTCCCTTGGCCCCTCACCGCCCTCTTCTCTTTTGGAGATCCTTCCATATTTCAGTTTGGAGACTAGAGCTGAGCAAGCTAAACCAGCACAGCAGGCAGGCAGGTGACTGGCTGCACTGAAGGACTTCTCTAAGCTGAAGTTAAGCTGAACTGAAAGGCTTTAAAAAAGATTTCAGCCTCCTGAATTCAATATTCAGTTGTTAATTAAAAAAAAAAAAAAAATACAAACCCAGGGACATGTATGTGGTCAGCCACTGACACAATCCTGGCCGCCACTGCAGACCCAGCCAGGGAAGGCAGATTACGGAAATCCCAGCCCCATGCACCGGGGGCTGAAGCTCTTACAAGGTGCCCTTTTATCCATCCCACTCGTGGAGCTGAGAGCAGAGTGCTCACCGAGGGTGTGAAAGGGTCCTGTGGAGCCCTCACTGCCTTCCCCTGAAGGCCGAGTATCCTCATCTGGGGGCACTTCCACAGATCTTACAACAACAGCATGAATCACAGTGGAAGCTCGACCAAAGGTTTACAATGCAGGTGCTACACTCACATTTTTATAGCCCATTATTGAGCAAGTGAATTAAATATTTCCACTAGGCTAAAAGTGCAAAGGTGTTAATGTCCTGGGAAGAACAGAAATTACCAAGGCTCCAGATAAAATCTCTGCACTAGGATCAGCAATGGTAAGAAATTACAGGTCATTTGACTACATGACAGCCATAACAGCCTTGCAAAGTTGTAGATCACTGAGACAGCATGATCTTACCCTCTCAAGAAAGAGATAAAAATTAGAAACATAGGTTCCCACCAAGCAAGTTAAGCAGGTGTATACTTCATTGCTGTTACTTCATAATGGTATGACCAAATTTGTTTCTCCTACCAGGGTCCTTTACTACCTTTACAGTAGCCTTCAGAACCTAAGCAGAGGTGTGTACAATTATAATTATTTCGAGAGAAAACACTTTAGCCACATTTTCACTATCACCACAACAAGACAGAAAGGATTTCAAGGGAAATGGGGAACCACAAGAAGCCACGTACAGACTACAAACTGCAACTGTGCTTGCAGTCAAGCATCCCACCAAATGGGGCCATTGCAAGTGGAGCTCTGTCAGTGCATCCAGTGCCAGCTGATGTAGAAAAATGCTGGACTTGCAGCTGAGCTTTGCCATTTACTGCTTTTACTTTCTGATTTCATCAGGAGAAAATTATTTCTGACAAAGGGTAGCTAATCCACATTGGTGAACCTGCCTTTTTGCTAACCCCCGAGCTCTCTGCTGTGCTGTTGGAATCTGAAATGTAAGGAACTCTCAGAACTTTGGGCTTGTAAGCTAAAGCTTAGAATTAAACACAGGATTTGATTTGAGACTTTGGAAAAGGCTTCTAAACTTAATTGCTGGAAGTGAGAATGTGGATTTATAGTTTAAAGCAGAGACACGTTAAGTAGAAAGTTTTAGAGTTTAAGATATAAAATAAAAGTAATTATAGAGGTAATCAAGGAGTTTAGAATGTAGCACTGTAAGTTTGTGTGTCATATAATTAATTAAGAAATCTTACGCTGTAGTATAAGTCTATAAGGCAAAATATTTGAAAAAACATAAATATCTTTGTTAGCAATGTTTTATTAATTAATAAATCTTTAGAAAGTCTTATAACTAAGGATTTTAGAACCTTCTGAACTATACTGTAATGACGTGAGCCAAACTCAACCTTCTTGCTTATGTAAAAGATATGAAAAATAAACAGTATCATCAAAAACAATTCACAAGTCCCATCTCAAATTCTTTCTGAAATTCCTCACACTGTGCCATCCAATCTAGCACATATATCATTGTGAAAAGTTTTAAATTAAATTTACCACTGTGTTGAAGTCTTTAGTATGGAGCAATGTGACAGATTTTTACCAACACTTATTAAAAATAAAGCAGAATGGAGCAAGCCATAAATAAAATAAAGTTCTGGCAAAGCCTGGAATGCAATGAATACATCTGCACTTACAGCAGTGGCCAAACCATAGTGCTTTATCATAGGAAAGTAGCTTGAAATAACTTTTCAGTGTATTTGATATATGATACTGCTCTTTTAAAACCAAGACTAGAGCACGCTTGTGAACTTCAAAGCGAAGTTGTTTCCGGTGGGAGGTTTATTTTGTTATGAGCTCGACATACTGTAGCTGTGACACTGAGCAGAGTTGCAATGTCAGGGTTCACAAAGTTCACCCACACTCTAAAGGCAGGCAATCGCATGAGCCTGACAGCAAAAAAATGCCACGGGTAGTGTGTGTGTGGGGGGGTTCTTCCAAAGTTTAATTTCCCAAGCAGTTTATCTCACACAGATTGCACACGACACCCCTCTACTCAAATCTCAACACAGAATGCAGCCTGAAGTGAGTGTCTGAATTTCTTTCTGTCTGGTGTATAATAAACCCAATTCATGTAAGGCAGTTTTGGCACTAAGCTATGTATTTGCACATTTCTGTTGGCTTAAGTCACACTTTCTGTTAGGAAAGCTGCTCGAAAGGTTTATTTCCTCCACTCTTATAAATTGTTGGCACAAACAAGCATTCAAAAATTTAACCTCAGTTACTTGGCATTCTAATGGTTTACACTGAAACCCACAACCCTGGGTTTCTTGTTAAAATCTGTGTGTGAATTTAAGTGTATTAACTTTCAAAATATTTAAATTCAGTGTAAGAGAATAAGAAGGGGGTGGGAGACATCTGACAGCAGCACCGCTCACTTCCACTCCTGTCTGACTGGAGAGTGACACAGGAGAACCCACACAGATGAATCCTGAACTGGCAGAAAGAAGAGACAGGGAGATACCATCTTTTTTTTTTTTCAAATTTTGCTCTTCCATTTCTATACAGTTTCCTCTGCAAAGCAGTGTGTCCCCTCTCAGCATTATCTCCTTTAGTCTTGGCTCCTTTCTAATTCAGTGGGGAGGCTGGGAGGAGGATTTGGTTGGTTTGGTGGTTTTTTTGTTTTTTTTTTTTTTTTTTTTTTTTTTTTTGTTTTGTTTTGTTTTGTTTCTTGGAGGCAGGAAGGTCAGCAAATAGCTTAAATGTTCTAAAAACCAAGCTATACAGCAGCTTCAAAAAGAAGTGCAGTCAGATGGGACAAAAGAACCACCAGAGTCCTTGGACAGTGGCACAGATTCACCTGAGTCGTGTCTGCTGGGTGCCACAGTATCCCCAGTCTGAAAATGAAGGGATGAATAAAACATGCATTCAGCCACTGACTCATACACATCCAGGCACACAAACTCTTTGGCACTTCTCCCTTTCTGATATAATACAGGGAAAAAAAAAGAATCCAAACAAATATCCCAGGGAAAATGATGTTGTGCTTCGCAAATTCTGTTACAGAAAGGGGATTTATGTACAAGCAAAGTGTTTGTGCGTGCAGCTGGAACTGAGCTTTTTGAGACAGGTACTGAAGCAATGACTAAGTCTTTTGTGTCTCCATTTACCTAACACTTGATGAGCACATTGACATGCAAAACACAGACACTTTCCAAAAAGGGTTACAGCACATCTACCACGTGAAAAGGAGCAGTGCCAGAACAACATCATACCAGTCCTACTTTGCTAAAAACTCAGCAGCTCTGGTCAGTTAGCAGATCTTTGAATTATTTTCCTGACATCTTGCTACGTCATCTGAGACTGGTAAATCAAAGGCTGCTTTCTTTCTGCTCCCACAGCTTCATCCCTGATGAACACCCTGCAGCTGGCTACGGAGGCAGTGCTGGCAAGAGTTTATGGGTAGGATTAAATCTGGTTCACTCCTTCAGAAGGCTTTTTGTATCCATGCAATAGAGAGCAGAAGGAGAAGGCAGAGCTGGGCCAGGAGCACTTTTGAAGGAAGCATCACTCCTGTGAGCTGAGCTGCACGTTTAGGTGGTGCTCAGGCAATATCTGACACCATGGGACAGCAGGGAAGCACTCTGCCCCCTGCACTTTTCTGCACAGGGTGTTTAGGGACGTGCAGTTTCCTCACAGCTGAGTTGGAATGGGTGTTTTGTTTGCTTTTGAGATAGAATTTGGTCTATCTTCTATGAACTATATCCACTATCCATGTATTCCTCACATGTATGTTGCTAATCCTTTTCCAAGTGTCTTGTTTGTGAAGGGGGAAAAATGAAAACACAAAAGGCAAATAAATAGCTGAGCAGATACAGATCATCAAATCCACTGACAATTGACATAAAACAGATGCTGAATGCCTTACCAGTGATGCTTATGGAGTGACCTAGTGAAGTACAGACACACCAAAGCTAACCAGGGAGGAGCTCTTCATTGCTGGAAGCAGACAAGACAGGTGAGCTGAGAAATTGGATACGTGATTGAGGATATCTGATTCAGTACAGGCTGAACTGTTCCCAGTACCAAAGCCAGTTCACTTGTGTCTGCACAAGTGTACTGTCAAAATCAATACTTCCCAAAACAGGTTGAGTTTGGTAAGTCAGGAAGGAAGCAACAAGGCCACACTACAAGAACCCTTTAATCTTAAAATTAAGAGTGTGCCAGCTCAGTTCAAAAACATTTGTTTTGCACCCTCTGCCTATATTCTTTAGTTGCATTCACTGTAAAACTTTACACTGTTTGGAGTTCTTTAATAAAAAAAATAAGCCTAAAACCCCATCAACCCATGCCCCAAACCTCAAGTAGTGACTAGTCACTAGGCTAAGCAAATCAGAAGTGGAAGAGGTTAAAACTGAGGCAGACGAATAGATTCTTCTATACTGCATCTGTTCTATTCAGGAAACCTTTCCAATGCCCTCTGCTACCTCCCCCAAAAACCAGCATACCCCTCAACAACAGAGTATGTCTAAAAATTCAGACCACAACTTCTCTTTGAAAGCAGTTAAAAAATATTTTTCTCCTATTTCTAATAAAATAATTTAGGTAAGAAGACTTAGACTGTATCCAATACTGGCCTCCTATGGAGTCCAGCAGCATTTAAGCAGCACAAAAGATGTTATCTGCTTTAAATCTGTTTTGCCTCTTTGCTGTGGTCACATGTTCCTTTTGTTCTTTTCAACTTAATGTAATTTTACAAATTTTATCAGAAAACAGAGGGAGGGAAGGTGATCTAATTTCAGTGGGAATGTCAAAGAAAATTTGTACCTACTGTAGCAGCAAGTAATGATGTGTCTGTATCAAAGAAATTTATTTTTTCAGTTGTCCTCCTGCTGGGAAGTGCCAAACTTCTTCCCAAAGATCCTATGATCCTGTTCTTTAATTCATGTATTTTACATGAGTGCTACCATGTATGTTATTCATTTTACATTCAATCAAGGAAGTCATTAGGACAATAATTACAAATACGTGCTAATCCACAATTAATGAGCACCGTTGGAAGTGTTGTATGCTCCCACATATGTCAAACTGCAAGGCACGGCAGCTAAAAAAACTACCCAAATGGGCTCACGTGTCAACTAGGTATTCTTGGCTGGAAACACCAGTTACTTATAACAGAGTAATCAATACTAAATATCTGGCATATCACCTTCCCTGATTATGCACTGGCAGCATTTTAGCAAAATAAAGTTCATCATGTGGTACCCCTCTTGCTGTCACCCCCCAGATACCTTCTCCTGAAACGGCTGAAACTTCTTGGCCACTCTCAGCCAAGGCTGACAGCAAAATAAAAGCCAAAAATGTTTTGACTCTGGCCAAACTTCTTTAGATGACCATCAGTTTTCATGAGGGGTGATGCTTGGTATGACCTCAGAGGCAGAGAGGGAATGGCTTCAATATGAGGTCAGTGGTTACCTCCTCTGCTGTCCAGCTCTTTGTGGATTTCCAGTGGTGATAGGGATTAGGGAATTGGGGTGTATATAGGATATGAAACAAATTACTGACTAATTAGGTTTAATTATATTTTTGCCTGTAGAGCAACCCATTTAAGCTGTAATTGCAAGCCATGGAAACCTAAATGATGGCATTTACATGAGGAGCACTGCCTAGCTGATCTCCTTCATCAGTACTTTGCGCTCCAAAAGGGAGCAGTTGCTCTTTCCTAGGATTTATACTTTCTGCCTTTCCTTTTAAAACACAATAAAAATTTTCAATCCACAGAATATGAATCACTTAAGTAAAACAATCCAAGAAATCATTACTCCTGTGAAAACTCCTCACACTTGGACAGAAGTCGTGCAGATTGCTGAAGAGCCAGGAGAGCTGGAGCTACAGACCTGTATGCACTTCTCCACAAGACTGATTATCTGGGAGAGAGCAAAAAATTAAGAACTGCTTTCAAAATCCAACAGTGCAGACATGTTTCATGGTCAGGAAGTAATTTCCAAAGCTGAAAATACAGGCTTTGCAATGATGCTGCTTCTGCTTTCTCCAAGGCCAGTCCTGGAACAAAACAGCCCAGCACAAGCATCAGACCTCTAATTTGCTCTCCAGAGCACATTTTCCTGATACATCAGATCCAAATAACAGCAGATAAAATTTTTGTAACAAAGACATGATACATTTCCTCATGCTTTAATTTTTTTTTTTTTGCATTATATAAGCCAGCTTTTTAAATGCAGCAGACACCCACTTCCCTCCTACCTCCCCATACAGTCTGTCCATATACCTATGAAAAATATATTATTTAAACATTACTCAGAAAAAAAAAATGCAAATCTGAAGAAACTCCATCTTGAGAGAAGAGCAGGAAAAAAAAAAAGAAAGAAGCTGCACCCAACTGCTAGATTTGTCCCACGGTATGTGAAAACCTTTGCATCTGAGAAAGGATGAGATCCCATCTCTTTCCTAGATACTTAGTTTATGGGCTGTCACAATATTAAGTCCTTCCATATCAGAAGCCTCAAATCCTATCACTCTCCTGCTGAGCCTCTGCCGGAAATGCCTTGGAGAATCTCTGCCAAAAGCAGAGGTTTCACAAAGCAGGACTTTGTGTCCAGCATCACCAGCTCCCAAATCAGCAAACACAGTTTGGTGGGAAACACTTCCTAATGCAGGTTCATCATTTGTTTTGGGTTAAAAGGCATTACAATTATCGGACTACAGTCATCATTTCTGCCGTTCAGCTGGCACTTGAAAGTGTTCCTTGCCCTCCCTTTAAACACGAGATTTTGAAAAGAAAGCACATCTCAGCAAAGTGTCGGGGTAAGCTCCTGACTACAACCATGACCTCCAAGTTGTAATAAGAAAAATAAAGCAACAAAAGCAAATTATTGATTGCATTTAAGCAGTAGATTCCTCTCTAACTGCTCCAATACATCAGGTAATCCAGGAAAGAGAGATGGATGACTGGCAATTTACTCCATCTCCTGAGACTACTTGCCTGGAGGAGGCTTCTGTTTTCTGTCCATGTTTGTGCAAGATGGAATATTCCTCCTGTCTTTTTCTTCAACTACTTTTCCAAACAGCTAAATTAAATACAACTTCAGGAGGGAAAAAGGTCATGAAAACTCAGTTCTTGTTCTCTAAAACTGGAATTCTTCCTCCTCCCTTTTTCTCCTAAATTAAATCATAAAGCACAAATATAGTAAGCACAATGCCTCTTTCTTCTGCAGTTTTATCTTTTTTATACTCCATTTTTATTTGCTAGCTAGAATCTATATATGTGCATATCATCATTATATATATTCTATATAGAACATATACAGAGAGCACTTTAAGCCTAATTTAAGATTGCTATCATTTTTCAGCATCCATACACGATGCAAATTGTTCACTAAATATATTTTGCTCAACCTCTGCCTTGCTCTTTGTCCAAACACACCACACACAGCAGGTTAACCTGCCAGTCCAGACTGCACATTTCTGTCATTAGACCCTCAAGACTGTCACCTCTGTGCAGCTGAATGACATGCACACCTAGCACTACAGCTCTCCAGACAGCAGAGACAGACTCAGTGTCAGAGTCCCCTTGTCCTCTTCCCCACTGCCATCCACAGGCTGCTTTTCCACTCTTGTGGTGTTTCTGTTACCTGCATCAGATGTTAGCCCGGCTGCTGCTGCCACTGAGGAAGTTAGTGACAAAAATTCTGGGGAATCCACTAGGAGGCTATATCAGTGTGCAGGGATCAGTTTTTGAGTTTCTCCAAGACCAGGTTGGTCTTAGGAAAGATAAAAAATTCAGTACAGAAGCTAAAGGTTGTACTCCTGGAGACTAGCCAAAAGAAGCAGCCCGATTTCAAAGATTCTGCATTTCTGATGGTCAGGATGATGTTCACCACTCAGTGAATGACCAAATAGCAGTCACTGATGCAGGTGCAACAGGAGTGATGGCTCATCCAGTCTGGAGGTGTCACCAAGGCTAAGGTGGCCCTTTGCCAAAACTGCTTCCATAAAGAAGAGATGTGTTACCGTCACAGGAGAAGGGAATAGAAGAGCAGAACAATATGCAGAGCAGATCCACTTAGAGAAGTCTGCTGCCTCCCTGGTGTCCAGGGTAAAGGTGGGAAGCAAAACCTTCCTGCCCTGGGTACAGCCCTTGATCCTTACCTGTCAGTATTGTCCCAGGTACACACAGAGTCACACACACAGAATTCACACACACAGAGAATTCACATGCACACAGAATCACAGAATGACCGCCTGGAAGAGACCTTCAAGATCATCAAATCCAACCCAGCCCCAACACCTCAACTGAACCCTGGCACCCAGTGCCACATCCAGGCTTTGTTAAACACACCCAGGGATGGTGACTCCACCACCTCCCCAGGCAGCCATTCCAGAACTTTATCACTCTTTCCATGAAAAACTTTTTCCTAATATCCAACCTAGATTTCCCTTGGCACAGCTTGAGACTGTGTCCTCTGGTTCTGTCAGTGCTGCCTGGAGACAGAGACCAACCCCACCTGAGCACAGCCACCTTTCAGGGAGCTGAAAGGTATAAGTCATACAATAAGGTCACCTCTGAGTTCTCCTTTTCTCCAGGCTAAACACCCTCAGCTCCCTCAGCTGTTCCTCACAGGGCTTGTGTCCCAAGCCTTTCAGCAGCCTTTTTGCCCAGCAGGCAGGGATGAAGCTGGAACGAGAAGGCTGAGGGTAATCAATAGAGAGTTCAGGCTTGGGACAACTGATTAAGGGCTGAGGAGCACAAGCAGTGTTCCTCTGTATCATTCCAGTCACAGGGAATGAAGAGGGAAGGAACAGGAAAAGCCAGCAGATCAATCCCTGGCCCTGAGCCTGGTGGGACCAACAGGATTTGGGGGTTTTGATCTTGGTTTCATTTACACAGCTGCAGATCTGCTGGTGAGAGTCAGGGAAAGTCTCAGAGGGGGGAAAAGGATCTTTGCAAAGAGTTTGCAGAGATCACTGAAGGAGCTTTAAAGTAGATTTGAAGGGGGGAGGAGATAAAAGCTCCCTAGAGATAAGACTGAAGACAGCACACCAGTTTTGAGGGATGGTGTGCTAGTGAGGTCCCCCCACCTGCAGATCACAGAGGCAGGGCATGGAGATCCATGCAGCAGCAGAGACACGCGGGTTATTGAAGTGTGGGAAATCACAGGAGTGCCCGAGAACAGTCACACAGGAACTGGGGCTTCTTCCCTGCCAAACATGGTGGGAACAACAGCTCAAGTGCACCTAGACCACTGCACAAGGCATGGGCAGTGAACAGGAGGAGCTGGAAGCTGTGGTGCAGCAGGAAAACTCCTTGGAAGGGCCAGGCAGAGAAGGAGAGGAGGTAGGGTAGCCCTGTATGTGGGAATGGGGATGTTTGGAACATGCAGTGCCAGGTTAACATTTGGGTTTGATGAACTTAGAGGTCTTCTCCAACCTAATAGATTTGTGTGTTCTACAAATCTAGGTGGCTTCTGCTTTACAAGAGGATTAAAAAATAAGCTTTAAACTTGATTTAATGTCTTTCCTTTAATTAGATACCTAGACAGACTCTAATTCGTATTCAATTTGTGCAGAAAGTTGAATTCTACAAAACTGCAATAACCACAGGAAGGAGCCTTTAGGTGAAGGAAGGAAATAACCCATGGGCAGATGAGAAAAAACATTCCCTATCTAATGTAGCAGACTGATGGCTGGGGGGGTATGACTGCCCTTTAAAATACCCTATAGAGCTGGCTTGTTTATGCCACAGGATAATGCTGGACTGTTAAAAATGGGGTGGAAATAAGTATAAGCAGGAAATGACCAGATTGCTCCTTACCACTAGAGGAGAGCTGGGGGGAAGGGAGAGGAGGGGAAGTGAAGTAACAGTAAGATAAAGCTTGGATGAAATTTATGAAAGGATTACATAGTGCTCTTTTGCTAGCAGAAGGCAGCCAGCGAAGTGCCCTTGCTCAAACTCAAATACTGCATTTTCTGTAACCTGAGTAAAAAAATAATAATAATAAACAAGTTATAGTACTATGAGGGAGCACTTTTGGTTTGCAATTATCAATATTTTCAAGTAAGACAACAAGCTTTGTGTTATAATGAAGGTTGTAGGATTTGGTTTATAAAATGTAATGACAACAAAACTAAAAAAATATTCCAAATAGGAAAAAAAAAACCAAAACCCACCACAATTACTGAAGCTCAGCAGCAACAAAATGAATTATAAATACGTTTCAGAGACTTTTATTTTCCTGGTTTAGAGAGAATTGCTAGGTTATGATCCTGTCAAATGGCACACTGAAAGGGTTTGGTTTAGATACAGGATAAAAAAAGAAAGGTATATATCGGCTCTGATGAGAGCATATCAAACTATTAAAAGGACTAACGGATGGACATGAAAAATGAAAAAAATATTACGTTTTTTCCTGAACTTAAAAAGGCATTTCCTTAAAATATCAAAGCAATGGATGTTGCAGGGATTAAGGTTTAATACTGAGAACCTGGACCACATTTTGTGGGTTGGAAAAGTTCTGTATCAGAAATGTCGTGGAAGGAAAAAAAGGTTGGCAAGGCTAAGGCAACTTTGCTTGGATTTGAGGGCCTACACAGAGCCAGATGGTACAAAGGAGGCCTGAAAGCAATCTAGAAGGGGATTCAGAGGAAGCATAGGTCTGAGGGTTCTATACCAGCTGGGCTTCTGATTACTGAACAACAAAGAGGCATTTCAACTTTTCTTAAGGAAAAAAGAGGGGACACGGGCCCTAATTAAAAAAAAAAAAAATTATCAAATGTGGAAGTGAAGATCTGTTATTAAATGCTGATATGCACTCTGGCCAGCTGAAAACATGTCTGGAATGCCAGTCTGGATAGAGAACCCAGCAATACCACTAAAGAACTAGGCAGGCATTACAATTGAAATTAAGTAAGCAGTCAAGCTGGGGACTCTGAAGAATTATCTGGAAAAATAACAATTATATGACTGAGCTGAAAAAATTGCATCTAGACCAGACCCATGGTCAACAAGCTTAGAAAATTTTATGGCAGTATGAGAAACTTACAGGCAGGGCTAAGTTAAATTCCAATTCTGAGGCAAAGGCCAAAAAAGTCTTTTGACATGTTACTGCAACATGGCAGGGAGTATGAATGGGACAGATTCTAAGTAGTTGGCTTCATTGTAGGAGGGGAGATCAGTCAAGTAAAAAAAAAAACAAAAACCACAGAGAATCTTCCTCCAGAGGAGATGAAATGAGATGATGGGAAGAATCACATCAGCTAAAATAGTACTGCCTAATTATTTCCCTAGTAAAGGCAGTTGTTATCAAGAGACACCAATCTCTAATTAAAGAGAAATAAGAGGTGTACTTTGAAATGCCACCAGGAGAAAAGGCTGACCCAGAAATTGTTCTGTGCCTCTATGTGACTGCCACCTCAAGTGGTTCCTTCGAGAGCACACAGAAGACACGCTGACCAAGAAAGGTTCATCTACAAGGACTCTGAAAAGCCTGACTAGAAGAAACAAGCAGAGTGCAGATTCCACATCCATAAACACCTCCCAAGCACTGAAAAACTGAGGTAGAATTTTCAGGGAAAGACACTCGACCATTAGAAACTGGACTGGGATCCCTAGCTCATTTCTCCTGGGTCAGTTGTTGCTAACATTGTCTTGACATTTAGGTAGAGCACTTCCCTTTGGCAACAACAGAACTATGTGTGCCATATTAAAATATCTTGGATTTGTTTCTTTCTGCTCCTATGGTGAGGACTTGCTAAAAATTCCTGGACTTCAGAACTCCAGCAATAATTCCAAAACAAAATATTGGAAGTACATTTTTTCAAATGCCTGTAGCAACAAAAATAGCACCTTGAGCATCTCAGGAATCCAGTGCCCAGTTGCATAAGTTTTCCACTCTCTTCTTCCCAACTTTAAGACTGTTGGGGGGTGGGGGGGGTCGTGGTGGAGAAAGAGCATCAGAATCTTGAAAGAAAGGTGCTGTCTATGAAGCCCCAAAGCCAACTGGACACGCCACACATCAAGAGATGAAGGGATTTACTCTGTGACTGGTGCAGGATAAATCAGTGTGCCTAACATGTTCACACCCCTCAAAGCACTTCCATTTCAGCTTCTACTTTTGCTCCTCTCCCACACTGCACTTGATCCTCAGGAGAAAATGTGCACTGCTCAGCATGAGCCTAAACCTGCTGGGGGAGCTCATCACCAGTGAGCTGTTGGTCCACTGTCACAGCGTCCAGCTGCACAGGGTCCTTTGGTGAAGGACACCGCCGTGCCTTGTGCTGCTCCAACACCAGGCAGCATCCATCAGGGATTACTACTTTAGCAGTAGCTCAAAAACCAAACCTGGTGTCTGTTCGTAAGACAGGAGGTGGCAGCTACACACAGGAGCCACGTGTACACATGTGCATTTTAACAACTCCTACCTGGATGGAAACGAGTCAAAACCTACAGGGTGATTTTGTCCAGGGGCTGTTTCTGTGATGAAAATGCAGCCACATCATAATCCCAGCAAAATCACCATTCTGAGACAGAGCTGTCTCAGAAGCAACGCTGGTCCTTGAAGATTCTAATCATTGACTTCAGCTGCTCATCACTTTCACATCCCACAGAGTTGTAAGGAATAGAAAGCAGTACTGCAGCTTCTCTTGTCAGCTAAGCCCCCCTCCTATTCTGCATTTTAATGAAGAATTTAATCTAAAATAATTATTTGCAGATTGTTCACTCAACTCCAACTGTTAATTTAAAAGAAGCAAGCACATGAAGCCCTCCAGGAGTCCTAAAACACAATCTCAATATGCACAGAGTTGTTATTTTTAGGCACCTATAAAAATTGGTCCATGGTAATATGACACAAAAGCTTATTGCCATTCCACATTTCTGTTCATCTCCATCACCTAACTTTGAAGATTCAGGTCCCTCTGCCCTGGATGTGAAAACTGAAAATGCTGTGTGTGAGAGGTTTGCTCTGAAGCCAAGGGCATGTATGTGAGAAAAGAATATGAACTTTCAAAACTGTACATGACAGAAAATCTCTAATTTTTTTCTCAGATACCAGAATAGACAGTATTTACAACGATATTTTCCTCATTTTAAGAGACGTGAGCTCTTGTGCTTCAGAAGCAAAGCTACTGGAAACAGAAAGGTTATCTGGATTTCTACCAAAGTACTATCCATGTAGGCTGAAAAGGGATTACATGTTTTAAATCACTACCTTGGTAGCTGGTTTTTAATATAGCCCCAGCTCTGTTTGGAGAGATTTTTTCCTGGCTTCACTTTTCCATCTAGTGCTTTTTTTGCCTCCTCATGAATTTTGTGTGTTTGTGGGGGGAGGTGCAGGGGGAGAACAAAGAGTATCTCGAAGGATGAAGGCTCCATAACCCCTCCACGTAACCCATTCCAGTGCTTGGTCACCCTTAGACTAAACAAGTTCCTGTCTATTTTTAAACTGGAATTCCTGTATTTTAGCTTGCACCCATTGGCTCTTATCCAGTGGCACCCCTGAGAAGAGTCTGGCTCCATCTCCTTCACTCTCACACCAGGTATTCATACACATTCACAAGATCCTCTTGAGCCTTCTCTTTTCAAGGCTGAGCAGCCCCAGCTCTCTCAGCCTCTCCTCACAGGACAGGTGCTCCAGCCCCTTGATCCCTTCTGTGGTCCTGTTTTGGACAAATCCAGTATTTCTGTGTCTTGCTCTGCAGAGCACAGACCTGTGCCCAGCACTACAGGTGTGTCTCCCTGGTGCTGAGCTGAACCAAAGGATCAACTCCCCGAGCCTGCTGGCAATTCCCAGTGCAGCAATTCCCAGCGTGAAGCTGTTGGCTTTCTTTGCCATAAGGACACGCTTGGTGTCCACCAGGACCCCCAAGTCCTTCTGTGCCAAGCTGTTCCCCAGCCAGCCAGCCCCTTGTCTGTGCTGGTGCCTGCAGTCGTGTCTCCTGAGGCGTGGGAGGACTCTGTGCCCTCGTGTTGAGCGGAGTAAGGTTCCTGCTGGCCCCCTGCTCCACCTGCCCCTCTGAATGGCAGCACCACCACCCCCTGCAGCAGCCACTGCCCCTGGTTCTGTAACACCTGCACATTTCCTAAGGGTGCAGCCTGTCCATCATCCAGGTTATTAACAAAGACACCTTTCTCATGCTAAATGTTGCAGGTTTTTTTTACTTTTTGCAGTTCAGTAATTGATGCCTCTATCTCCCCTCTAAGGGCTTGTCTATTCACCATAACCAGTAGCTTTTCTAGCCCTGCCTAAAGACCAGCAACTTGATAATTGTGAACTCCAGATTCAACATCTTATAATCTCCAGCCTTCCTTTATGGACTGTAAGAATTCATACTGCTCTTGTCACATTCAAGGTTATTCAGGAATAGAAAATGGAGCAATGCAGAGCCATTACACAATGAACCTTTGATCTCTAAAATCCAACCCGACATGAAATCTTCTTTTTTATGACTTGACTTAAGATTTACTCCAGCTCTAGCTTATTCAAAAATCCCAGGAGGCTGCTCCAATAACTCATTTTGAAATTTTGAACACTGATCCGTCAGACACAGAGCAAAATTATAGCTTACTACTGTAGTCAAGAAAAAGAACATCTGCTGTTGAGAGCAGAGCTGATCAGCTGTGAGCTTTTCCACTGGGGAACTCATAAAATGAGCTGCTGGAGAATTCACCATGTTTTCTTGTAAGGAAAGAACAATAGGAAATACTTTCACTTACTTATTCTTTAAAACTATCCCAGAGAGCAGCAGTTCAAGCATACACATCTGCCTCAGTATGGACACAAAACTCGGGGAAAAAAAAGCCAAAACAAACCAGCATTAATAAAAATGCTTTTAAAATGAAGTTTCCATTATAGAATGAAATCAGCCAGTTCCTTTTGTCCTCATTAACAAAGGCATCTTCCAACAAGAATGGCATTGCGGAAACTCAGTAAGGAAGGTTAGGTCAGCCCACATCCCCCAGTGATGCCACTATTAACATGCCAGTGGAAGCACACTGGCTGAAGACTAGGAATAAGCCCTGCTCAGTAAAAAATGAAATACATGAATCACACTCATTCCATAATTGGGTTCATCTGTGAATAGAGGAAGCTAAAATTTTGCAACGATTGCGTTAAAAAATGCGCTCGGGAAGGTGACAAATACCTGGAATGCACATGTGCGGTAAGTGAAATGTAAGGTGTCATAGGAAATTAAAAGAGCACCTTGTGACACTACTCTCAGCTTTGCATAGTTGTCAGGAGCTAAAATGTAGTCTTCTATCATCACAAAAGCTCCAGTGCTACCTAATTTTAATGTGGGGTGTGGTTTTATTCATTACAAAGCATCTGACTGTATCAGTCACTATTAATTTAGCCATCCCTCCCTTCCTAAGACCCTGTTTGCAGTTGCTTAAAACTTTTTCAAATCTGAACTTTCGCACTGACATTTCCCCTTGCAACAGTCAGCCTGGATTTGGAGAATTTTATCCAGCACAAGCATTTCCAGGAGACTAAGGGACACTGTTTTACTAATTTTTAACTACTCACCCCTTTTGAGGTGCCCCACTCTGGTCTCAGAACATTCTCAGTGCAGCTTTTGTTTCAGAGACTGGCATACAGATGCCTCTATTTTGGCAATTCAGAGAATTTGCAACCGGAAAACCTGCAGAGAATTCTAGCTCATGCTAAAGCAGAGGACTTGAATTTCAGGGGATTGGACTCTCTGAAAGTCTGTAAGTTTATGGGTCTTAAAGGTAGCCAGCAACTTTAACCATCAGATGCCAATAAATTTCACATCCCCTTAAATACAGCAAACCATTTTTTCCTAAGTTTGCAACTAGAACACAAAACAAAAAATATCCAAGACAAACAAACAAACCCCCCCCCCAAAAACCCAAACCAAACCCCAAACCAACAAAAAAACCCCCCAACCCCCAAAAAAGCACATGAACAAAATCACTTAACCTGAAGACCTTAAGATTCTAAATTTATAAAAGGCAACTGAGAAATATAAGCTTTACTCAGAAAATCACACCATATAAAAGTCAGGGTTCTGAAAACAAATGAGTTAACAAAATTATGAAAACTGCTAAAAATTAAATTATGAAAACTGCCAGGAAGAGAGGAAAATGCAGGGAGATTCATGATCACACCAGATGGAAAAAAGTCTCTTTCCTCTGCTCCAAATGGTGACAGTTCACAATCCCATCTTCTCCTTGCAATAGCCATAGGCAATCCATATCTGCACCACACCAGTGGACGTGCACTCCCCAGACTGAGGAAAAAAAGCTCGGGGAAGAAAAAAGAAAAAAAAAAAAAGGGGGAAAAAAGGACAATTATCAGCTTCTGCCACGATCTCTGATTTTCAAAATATCGAGACAAATGGCACTGTGCCAAACTTTTTTACTCCTACCATGCTGCTTCTTCAAGGAGTCATTTCACCAGCATATATTTTCCACTCCAGTTTGCATTTCAGTGCTGATTCCTTTTCCAAACTGCACTGATCAGCAGCATAGCTATGATCCTACAAATTGCAACCTTCCTGAACTGGAACTTGCTCACTGAATAAAGCAGAATACAATTTGCGTGTTGTCAGCAAGCTTCTCTGTCACACAGCTGGACTGCCTGACCAGCACCAGGACTTGCACTGCAAACCTGGGAGGAATAAAGGTGGAGAAGGGTTTTGAAGAAGAATGGCAATACTTCTGGAAATCTGTGTTGAGCTCCTGCTTAGGTATGAAGAATAGTGACATGACAGAGTGAAAGCCATTACTGAGCTTCCAATCCACTCCTGTCCCCTTGCCAGTCATTTTGAGACAGAGAATTTGAGAGCAGAGAGGATTCTCAGGGTGGCTGACACCATTTCAAAAGTTTTTCTCCATCCTAGGGGTGAGTTATGGGTGTGGAAGGTTGCAGGAGGTTTGCCCACATCATCTGGGTCACAGCTGCCAGTATGACAGGTCCTGCCTTACCTCAGAGCAGCAGGGCAGAAAGCCTGCAGGACAAAAAGAAATGGTCCCGCAGTCCCAGAGAGTGTCTCTGCCTCAACTCCTCATTCCAAGAGAAGCAAGGACAAATCTGAGACAGATTATTTCTGTGAGATAGCTTTCTGCTCTGCATCACTCACCTGCTGCATTAGAAAGCAAGGGAGAATTTCCTAGGTAGTGCCTTAATCCCAGGCTCAGCTTTCTGCACCTTTCCTGCTGTGCAAAAGCAACTCTCCTCCCCCAGCCCCGTATTCCAACCAGCCCACAACCCTGCCATGAGGCCTCTTTCTCATAACACCCCAAACCCTGCAAATCTCTGCTCTGCCACTAAAGCTTCGAAAACTTGTCTGCTGAATGAAAGGATAATGTAAGGTTTTATTAACAATGAAGAACCGTGAAGACCCACAAAAACATTCTTAACAGGAAGCAGTTTTTTTCTTTTTTAATTGTAAATTGTTTTCAGGTGAAGTAGAAGGGATTTGGTTAGGTACAAGGATCACTGCAGAGATGTGTCCCAGCAGGACCCTGCTCTGTACTGAACACACAGTGAATATGGAGGCTGCATGATGCAATGCTATATGAAACCCAGGAAATCCCTTGGTTTATCATTTTGCAGTTATGACTCAGGATCAGTTCATTTGCTGCTGAGCACCCTTCCACAAACCTCCTGGAAGTCTGTCCCACATACCACATCAATGGTAAGGAACAGGATATTGCACTGTGCTTGCAAACTGCAGGCACAGCTGTGCTGTAAATCACTGGCAGGTAAGAGAAGCATCACTTCATGGGTTTTACACCAATCCATCACCATCGAATGCTGCAGAAAGCATTACCACTGCTCACACTGCTGTAAGCATGAATTCCTATCTGAAAAAATATTACTGCTTTTATTGAACTGCATAGTACATTCCTTTCAACTATCCACAGCTATAAAAATATATATAAATACATGACTATTTAAAAAATATAGAAAAATATATAAAGTACGTAAACCTCTATAGCAACTATTGGTCATGTTCTTCTGACATCACTGTGGAAATCTACTTTGTGTTTTTAAGTTCACAGCCACCAATGAAGCAATTAGAAGTTTTCATCATGGGAAAATGTGGGAAGATTTTTCCTGTCTTAGGACCAGTATCAAAACAAACTTATGCTCAAAGGCTACAGCTCATGAGATTTATAGGGAATTCCAGGTAGGTGGAAATACTCAACAGCATTACAGCAAATATTTAACACCTCTGGCTCATCTGGCTACCACAACATTTCAAATCCATATCCATTCAGTGAAAGCATCCTCAGTTGCAGTTCTCAGGAATAAAAAATTAGGACGGGTGTAAGAAACAAGATCCTCAGGCACATGCACCAAATAAAAACAGAGAATTACTTCCCAAACCCCTGTCTGAAACTTCAGAGAGGGCTTTCAAGCAATCTGAACAACTGGATGGACAAGAAAGAAAAGCCTTCACAAATTCTTTCCTTAGTTAGATAAAAGTAATTTCTTCTGACAGAGAAATTACTGACAGAGCCATTCATTAAGAAATATTACAGTTTGTTAAATAGAGGCCAATAGATGGTGTTTAATTTATCACTATTTAGCTTAAATTTACCCATGCAAAACACCCCCAAGATAAAGATATATCTTCCACATATAAAAATGAACACGAAGATCAGACACTTTTCATCAGCCAAACCCAAAGAGATCTAATTCAGGGTTCCCAGTTAAATCTACTTTCCTCACTCTTTCACTCCCATAAAATACAAACAATGAGAGGAAAATTCCTTTGTCATACCAGAGCCTGGAAACCATGGAGACCTCTGTGATGGAGTGTCTGAGAGCATAAACAATGCTCAAAAGATCAAAAATAAAATTATATAACCACCTAGCTCCAAAAAATCCCCCAAGCCAACAACCTCCAACTATATTGTCTGTAGACATCATAACCACTCTTGGTTTTTCTCCACCCTTACTTCTCAGGCTGCTCAGCCTTGCCTAAACAGTTCTGGGTGTCATTGGATTTCATGCAGAGTATGCAAGATGAGGAATAAAAATCACCCTGTGACTTAAAAAAAACCCAGAAAGTATGTTCAAATAGAGTATCAAACTTGACTGTGGACTTACAGCTTCCACTTTTTAAAAGTCACACCTGCCACATCGTTTTACAGTAGGAACAAGATCAAGCCAATATCCCACTTTTACTGTTTGATTTTATTTCCTTCCTTTTTTTGTTTGTTTGTTTGTTTTTGTTTTAATTTTAGGTGGCAAAAGCCCAGTTGGACAGGTTTTGTTATTTGTTAACACAAATATCTTTCATCTACTCTGAGTAGAGAAGCAACCTACAATGTAACTGCTTACCTGTCAAAACATAAAGTCATTTTGTCCAGGTCAGCCTAGAACACTGTAAGAGATTGCATCCCTTTAAGGACTAGAGAATGGATTTGCTCCAAAAGGCAGGGGTATTATTTTTATACAACAGCTTGTGAACAGGACCAGCCTAAAGCACTCATCAAGTTGCCTCTTTGGAGTTGTCATCTTGCACAGTAACTGCATTTTCCTTCAGTCAATCCTTACAGACTCACACTATGCTCAAGTTAACTGTGTTTACCCGCCTCACATTCTGAGTCTCACTCTCCCAGAGTGGCAAGATGGGTCAGAGAAATTCCCTTTCCTCTTTTAAAACCCTGCAGAGGGCTTGAGGGACTGACGGAAACTGCTGCACAGCTCAGTGCAGCCACGCACACCTCACACCTAAGCGAGGAATATTTATTTTTCCCACATACTGTGGGTACAATAGGATGCATGATGCAATGCAACATTAGGGTTAGAGTGATTCAAAGGAAATGCTGGAAAAGGGAGGCTGAAAACCAGCTTTCCTTTGAAATAACATTAGTGTCTCTGCATCTTCTTAACAGAAACAACACAAATGATTCACTTCCTAACAGAGCATTTATTTATCCTTTTTTTCTAGGAAATTTAAGAATGCTGGACTAATCTGGATCAATTAAATTCCTTCCAGTACAACAAAATTGTATTAATCAACAATGCCTTATTATTTTATTGTGACTAATAATGTGACAGCAAGGTTTTGTTTTTTGATTTTTTTCTTGACAAGCAATATTTCTGAGATCCCTAAAAGTTCCAAGTGGTATGATTTATTTTTAAAATCTGCAAAAAATATGGTATGTAATCCTCTCTGCCCTTCTCCCTCTTAATAAAAATGCACAGGAAGGTGCTTCTCAAAAACTGGCATTTCTGTTGTTCTTCCTGTCAAACAATTGTCTGTTTTCTACAGATAAAGACTACCATTCACAGTCAACTGTTGTATAAATGAAAAATTGAGATGGAATTATGATTGAGAAGAGAGTGGAGCTGTTAGCTCACCGATATTCTTTCTATAATTATTTCTTTTATTAGCTGTACATCCCAAGCAAAGTATTGAGCAAAAAAAATCAGAGAACCTTGGAGTGCCTGGAGCAAGAAGTAGGAAATACACTAATCACACTGCCATTCATCACATCTTAGTCCTGCTTCTGGAGACAGTATTTGTTTTTCCCAGCAGATGTTTACATAGGTTCTGTTTGCATCTGCTTTACTCTCATCTTGGTTAGCACACTTGGAATGGCACATCAACCAAGAGGACTCTGAAAACGCCGAGGCTCTGCCAATGCCTCAGTGACCTCATACACACACATGTATGTAAGATATGAAAGATATGAAACACTACAAGGTCATGCACCAACCCATCAACAGTAGACTACAATTTCCCATAGCCACTCAGTTTAAAATACCCCTAAAGCCTTTAGAAAAGTCTCCTTTTTGAGACAGGGAGACGTTTTTGGTTAAATGCATCTGCATTAGTGGGCTGCCATGGCATCTCCACCTTCACAAGCACATGCCCTTGCAAAATCAGCTTTACCAATGTTCTGCAGCACTCATCTTGGAAACGACAAATAACGAGCAGCTGGCCCTCACTGTGTCCAGAGAACCCCTGCACCCCCATTAGGTCACTGTAACTCTCTTTACAGTGGCACTGAGGGCACACTGAGACACGGCAGACTCCCAGAGCACAGTACCTGGTCAGCAGCGGGAATGGACTCCCACCTGCGCTTCAGCAAGTACAGAGATTTCCGGCTCATCATCCTGAATCTGCTCCAGAGGCTTTGCCAGACTTGACAAAAAGGCTTCTGTCCCAAAGCAGCGGCAGGAGCCTTAATTCTCACTCCTGCTCTTCATTGTACACGGCAGAGCTCCCCGGAACACGCAAGTTTTTGTGAGCTGCGAGGTGGGGACTGGTCAGAGCCCAGCTCCTGCTGCTCCTCTAAAGCATCTGTGTCCTTGCAGTGCCACAGCAAGAGGCTGAGGCAGTGAGCAGCCCGGCTTCCAGCCACCAGCTACCTCGCAGGAAGGAGCCTGGAGTAGGTAGACAACACCAGACGCACTCAATCTGAAAATAGCTGTTGCTTAGGAACTGGAGGGGTAGAACGCAGCACCTCGGATGTATAATTGAGAGCTTTTATAGTTAAAGAGAATTAAAAAGGCTGGACCCGTGTTTCTCTCTCCATCATCGTGCTTTTAGGGCGCTGGAGGAACGATTGCTCGATTTCACTGACTCTGGGGCTACGCCTACATCTCCAGCAAGCCAAACAAGTCTTGATGACAGAGCAGCAAATTGCTCCCACACATCCAGGAGCCCTCGTAAAAATGTGTGCACAAAGTGTGCCGTGGGTCCCACCTGAAAGATCTTGGCAGCATCAAGCACTGTGTTCTAGCAGAATGATTAAAGGACAATTTGCATATTTTTCCTGCAGAGCAATAATATTCCAAGGATGAATTCTGCTAGTCACAATTTCTTGTGGCACGTGCCAACATTACAAATGGGATGGATATTTTCCCCTCACATGATGCGGCTCTACAGATTGCATGTATATATTTGAGAGTCATTTCCTTAGGTGGATTAAATATTCCTGAACACTTTGGAATTTCTTTAATTTGGAACTCAGTTTTGAAGTTTCATGCCTAAATTCTTAATTCTAGCATGTATTAATCTTTAAAGTTAAGCATGAAATGTAATGAAATTCACTTTGCACTTCCTGCTTCATTTCAAATCCATAAATTGCCAGCATGAAGCACTTACAGCAGGCAGTGCTGTCTTCAGGGATGAAAAAAGAAAGGAGAAAAAAAAAAAAAGTATGTACCAGGAACTCCCCGCTCTCTGTAAGGCAACCTATAATTCAACCTAATTAGAGCAGTCTTAATAGTATAATTATTCTAAGAGAAAAGGAATCCTACAACATACATACACATCCATGTGGGCAGTCTCAAAAGGGGAGCGCAGTGGTGGTCACAGCCATGAGCAAGTTAAATATTGTAAAGACAGCTTTTGACTTGTGCCATTAACATTCTATTGAACTGCAGGTGCTTATCACGAGACAAAGTGCTGCAAACAGAAATTCCCATAGGCCCCAGTGAATTTCATCTGAGATCCATCTCTACCTGGAACTCCAGCACTTTGCATTTCACTCCCACGTGCAGAAAAGGAACATGTTTTCCAAGTGGGCCATTAAGAAGTATGACATGCACTGTAGCAGCTTCCCCTCATGTTTCAACACATGCCATAGAAAACCTACTAGCTCTTAAAAAAAAAAAAAACCTTCACTGAATCAGAGATTTTTAATGAGTCTTGATAGAGTAACTTCAGGAGTTCATACGTGGATTTTAGTTTTACATTATGATAAACCAGTGACTCCACTTCCTTTTTCATCCTTTCTAAGTTTTAAGGTATTTAAGTATACCTAACACATCACTCACCTTAATTTTCCAGCAAGATCTTGTTTTTTACAACAGGTGCATTTTTGAAAGGACACAAACTGGCAACAATGTAACTGAATCACAAAAGGATTTAAAAAATTCTTTTCTATTCTGCAAAAAATCAGAACCTCCTAACATTTCAAGGAACTTAATTAAATTAGGTTTAATGCTATTCCTATCTAGACAATTTTCAGAGCCATGTAAAAGAAAGAATCTAAAGCTACAGTGGAATAACTGAGGCATATTTACTTCTCTCTAATGAAACTTTTCTTCCTTTTCTTCCTTGGTTTTTGTGTCTGGGCACTAGGATAACACAAGGTAATCAGAAAGGCTGGGTCATTCTGGGACTCTTCATCGGGAACTGTAGTGAGAGAACAAGGGGGAATGTCTTCAAACTGCCAGAGAGTAGGTTTAGATTAAAAGTTAGGTAGAAATTACTTTTTTTGAGAGTGCTGAGGCCCTGGCACAGGCTGCCCAGAGCAGCTGTGGCTGCCCCTGGATCCCTGGCAGTGCCCAAGGCCAGGCTGGACACTGGGGCTTGGAGCAGCCTGGGATAGTGGAAGGTGTCCCTGCCCACGGCAGAGGGCTGGAACTGGATGATCTTTCAGGTCCCTTCTAACCCAAACTGATCTATGATTCTACAGTTTTCTTTTCCCACCTTGTTATAGATCCTTTAATAATTTTATGACACCGCTGGACTGTCATTTGTACAAAGTATCCACGTGAAAATCCTTCACCTGATGTAAAAGCAAGTACAAAAGGATGGAGCTTTAATAATGTGTTTCTGTTCTTTCAACACTAGGTAGGAAAGGCTGTTTTACCCAAGCAGGAACATTCCTGAACATCAATACTGGTAATGATGTCTTGTTTGCAGCAATTGTAATAGATAATTACAAGAGCGAGTTACTATAGATAATTTCGGAATGGATTTTGATACCATTAACACTACTGGCATAATTTCCTTCCAGTGACAAGTCAAGGCAAACCAGTGGCTACATGTGGCTTCTCTGCACCTCCCCACACAGTTCCAACACCTTGGCCAATAATGAAAGGATTCATGGTGAGAGAGCCATCCAAGCTCTAACAAGTTTGTTAGGTTAAAAAACAACAGCAACAACAAACCACCAAACAAAACCTACCCACACTGTTTGAAATTGCATTGCTTTGATGTCATGATGGAGACAGCTGAGTAAGAAATGCTTTCTCCATACATCTAATCCATCTTTCTGCTACTGAAAAAAACCTTTCTGTTGGATGACTCAGCTCTGTCTGGATCACCTGTTTGAATTACAGCTCAAAAATTATATTAATGAAAGCTGTCATGGTTTTATGCCTTTCTCCATTGCTCCAAACCCTGCAAATATTAACAAAATTAACAACTTTGCCAAACTCAGATGGAAAACTTGCTTGAATGCCTCAAATGTAGCAAAAGCCAAAATCAAACACAAAATACTGAGCAACTGACCTGTGAGCCTCTGGGTCCTCGTTTGTGATCCCATTCAGAATGCCCCATGAGCTGCAAAACAAAGAAAAGCAGAGCTAAGTGATAAATTGCACTCATTAGTTTTAATTGAAACACTCATGCTTTTATATCCATTACACATTTTTCTTGGAAATAAACAGGCTTGCTTTCATGATTTATCTCACACAGCTTTTAGCCTCATAATAAAGCCACGTAACATTGTACCTTTACATCTGGCATCACAACTCTGCTCATGCCAATAAAATTCCCACTGTCATAGATTCAGCTTTAGCCAAATGTTTAATACTGATCTGGCAAAAGCACAGCTGATACATCAAACAAGGAGACTACCAAAACCAGGGCACATTTGATTAATCAGCAATGTACATTTTCTATCAGACATGATAAGTAGCAACAGCTTTAAATCTGTTTCAACACTGAATTATGGGGTTTTTTTGTACATCTGCTCAGGGAGTTCTTCTGGGCATTGTTTGCTCCTACACACAGAAACATTGCTTAATTCAAACATAAAAATATGTGAATGAAAGATAGGAGGGTTAGAGTGGCACGTACTGGCTTACAGTCATGAACATTTTCTTGCTCATTTTTCCCAACATTCTTTCCCAAAGGAAATGCCTTCTTCCAGTTCAGAGGTAGGCAAGGAGATTTACAACCCACACTTATTGCAGAACACGCTTTCAAAACACTCATCCCAGGACAAGAGGTTAAAACTACTTTGCAGAATCAGGAAAGCCACATGCATCTCCTATTACGAGATTTTTTTTTTATCTTCTCCATTAACTGTTCCTACTTATCCTTTTCTTTCCCAAGGGCTTCTTCTTTTTAAGTCATTACTTACAACCATCTACCTCCATAACTGGAGACAAACCACATATGCAGAAAGGCATCAAAAATCAAAAATATCACATCATTTTTTTTAACCTGATACAGCCTTGTGACTGGCCCCCTCATTTTACTGCAATTTTTTCCTATTTCCCATGTACTCTTGGTGGAAACGCTGGCTCTGTTGGGTTTCCCTGTTCGTTCTCCATTACTACATGAAGCACAGCTTTGATGCTTTTTTTTTTTTTTTAATAAATAACTGTAAATAAATAACTGGTGTGCAAAAACTACCAAAGCTTATGTGCTTCAAAGAAACTCTGCCAGAACCCTCCTACCTGTCTTTCCTCTGTGGACCAAAAAACCCTCTTCAGTTTTACTTCTTAGCCCCTGTGCCTTGGGAGGAAGTAACTCCTGCTTTCTTAATTCACTTGGCTAAAAAGAAAATTAATTTAGCTTGAGTCTGACCACTGGTGGTTCTCAGGATGGCATCTTTACCTCCAGGCTCCTATCAGTGGATTAGCACAAAAAGTAAGCCTTGCGGTGAAGAAAGAAGGATTAATGTTACAGCCTGGCTGTGGCCACTGTGGTTCTCCAGACTCTACAGACACTTGGCAGCACACACCACACCTTCAAGCCCAAGGGCAGCATAAGATCCCCCTGCCAGGTTTTTCATGCCCCTGCTCTCACTGAACCCATAGAGTAATAAATGGGCAATGAAATAGTTGGCTCTCACAATTAAAGAACAAATATTATGTATACACTAAGGGAAGATTTATAAATTTATAGTTATGTTCCCCCCATTTTACGTTGCTCTCAGGAGATAGCTGGGGCATTTAAGAAAGTCAGCTCATTACTACAGCAACACCTGACCTCCAATCAAGATCTCGGAAAGTAATCTCCACCACTAGACAGCAAAGAAAAAGTCAATAGACAAAACTGTAAGAGAGGGCAAAGGGTTAAAAAGCAGAACATCCATTGTGTAGATGAGCACATAGTAGAGAAAATCCTTTGTTCCCAGAGCTGGGTTTATTTTCTCTAGTCAGTCTTCTGTTGTAATTTTTGATAAAGTTTTAATAAACATTTTTAAACTTTTTCAGAGTAAATATCATTTCTCACAATAGCTCACTGAAAAGTGAAAGGTTGCTTTCTTACTGCCACCAAAAATGAGAGGTGCACCCATAAGGCAGGCCTGGAATCACTGTTCCCATATGGAGGGATGCTCCCAGTGCAGCCAGTCCCAGGAGAGCAGACTGATGAGTGCCAGGGTGATCACCACTAGCCCTCACACTTAAATCAAGTCCTCTGAAACATTCCTTCACCTCTAGGTCTGCCCATCCTGATCCCTATTCTTGCCTGGTGCTTCACATCTCCACAGTGAGTTTTCAGCCCCACAGCCAACTCCTGCTCTGCTCCACCACTCCTCCTCCTGCCCAGCTTGCAGGTAGCTTTTGTTTCCCCATCCCTAATCCTGTCCCTCCACCACGAGTGGGCAGTCCTGGGGGCCTGCACAGACTGGATGTTGCAGCAGCTAAGGCTACAGTGAATTGTGAGTCCAAAGGCTATAACAACTCATCCTTGCTCCATTTCCCAGTGTCTAACTATCAACACCACTCACAAAAGAGAAACCAAGTCACCAGTGAAGCAGTCACAAATTCCTTGGAACCAACAGAGAGAGCCCTTCCTTATTTTGTCACCATTTTATGAGTAAACACCTTGTAGCAGTTGACACAGCCCTTGTACAATTCAATTTCTCTACAAGGGTGCCTTGGTGGAATCAGCCACATTTATATTTTTGGTGATTGATCAGTTGTCCCCAGCATAATGCCCACACCACTGTTCTGTCTCCCTGGATGTCCTCTGTCCCTCTGTGCCAGGATGTTCTGCTGAGTGACATGGGCTGTGCTTGTCCCCAGCTCAAACAGCGAGGTTGTTCTCATGCATTATATCTAATCCATGACCTGTGAAACCAAACTTTTCCTACTGTTGTTATAAAAATCTTACTTGGCTTTAAAATTTATTTCTCCCTCGTTATCTAAAAAGCCGTGCTCATCTCATGCTAGAATGTTCTTGGCATATGGTGGTCCCTATTAACATAGGAGTGAAGGAATGAAAAATGAAATGAAAAGGATACCACACAAAAATGCCTCAGAAAGAAGAAAATCCCAGAATTACGACAAAATCTCTGCCAGGCCAGCATTTTACAGACAGACGATTGCCTCAGTGTGACACCCTTTAGCTCAACAAGCCATACTCCGCTCAATTGCTTCTGAACCTGATTTTCTTTTCATGGACAAACAATATGTGCTGGAGCATGACACCCAGAAAAGGAGGAAAGAATGCCTGAACTATTGGGCTAAGTAGAAATCATTATTTCCATGAGCTGAATAAAAATTTAAAAATTAAGAAAACAGAATTAAAGGCAAAAACAAAGCCCAAAAATAAACAAAAAACCAAACCAAACCACAAACCAACTACACTCAGAGAAAACAGAGCATGTGCATAAATCCATTTGAGTGAGTCAACCTTCTGAAATCATGGGAAAAAAAATAATATACTGCTTAATTGATGCATGCATGCAAATAGAAATAATGACATAAAAATGCATTTGGAAGTAGGGGGATTTATGTTCATCACTAACAGATGGGTTTGCTCCAGACCCTACTACCTCCTCTGAAAGTTCTCTGGAATCAGTTTGGTCCAGAGTGATGATAAACAGCCTCAGAGCATCAAATTTATTATTCTTACTGACCAGGCAACTAAGGCTACGTGTATCAGCAGCAGAAAAGGAGGGGTAAAACTGAAATCAAACTCCCACACAGCTTACATGCATGCAGTCTCTCTTAGAAGAAAAGAAGCTACTTTACATTTCATCTGCAACTGTCCTGGAAACCCATCCCTGGCACTTTTAATACTCACAGATGAAAGCAGCTTTTAGCAACAAGAACGACTCTTGCATGTTCAGGAATGCACAACAACTGGCCTTGGCTAAAACCAGCTGGTTGGTTCTACCCTAATAACTGACTTCCAGGTCTCCAGGAAAAACACTCCCCCAGTTCCAGCTGAAGGTAAGGACTGTCAGTGCAAGAGGAAGCAGGAGTGGAAAAGACCCCAGCACCAAAATGCCAGTCACACACAGAACAGGAGAAGTGAAAGGGGTCATCTCCTTTTGGAGATGTAGGGTGGGGGCCTGTGCTCTAAATTTCAAGTTTTTTTGCTATAACCATCGTGAAGTTTATCGACTTGTAGTCTTAAAACCTATGTTCACTAATGCAGCAATACTTTCAAAGGAGTAGGGAATGGAATAAAGGACTGTCTACATTACATCAGATTTCTGAGATACCCACACTGAAGTAGAACAAAGCCATTTAAAAATTAGCATCTTCAGCCCTCGCCTCTCTAAATGCAGTTCTTCTCCTATATGGTTATTTAATTAAAGCCCCAGCAAATGATTACATAAGGATCTCAACTTTCATTAAAATTCATAAACCATAATTCTTAGCCTCCCTAGTGTTAGAGAACTGCAGAAAAAAATGTGACCCACACATATTGTAGAAGACCTAAGTAAATAAAAAGACAGAAAGTAAAGTATGACAATTAAAACATTTTCAGCTGTTTGTATGTCCTGTTTTCCCCTTATACAATCTTTTCTGGACTGGGGGGGGGTTAATTTTGGCACACTGGAAACAGCAATACTGCTAACTATGCAATGGCTGGAAAAAAAAACGAGATTAAAAAACTCCAACAAAGCCAACCAGAAAAAAAACAACTCCCTCTGACTCAAAACTGAGTCTGAGTAATAGAGAATGCATAATCTTATTATAAGGACCTCCCCAGCTGGGCACAAGTCAGGAAAAAAACCCCAATATTTAAAATACAAGCAGTCCCATGCATATTCTTTGAAAGGGAAGGGAATCCTCAGCAGCCGAATGCAACAGCATTTTGAAACCATATGGACTTATTAAAGCATTGTTTAAACTCAGCACAGTTTCATTAGGGGGAATGAGCAGATCCTTTCCTTGTAAGTATTAAAGAGGACCGATGAATTAATTACATTTAGTGTTTAATAAAAACCTTTAAATCCATTCAAAGTCTATTCTAATTCTATTCAGATTATAGTCTGTTACTCTGGAATTTTATTTCGACACATATTTACACATACACAACACTTTTACTGTTCTAAAAACAACCAGATGGTGATGACAAAAGTGAGCTAAATCAGCCAGTAGTCACCAAAGACAATAAATGGGATTCAAGAAGACTGAAACAAGATCACATAGTCCAAATGCACGTGAGAACCTTGCCCCAGCTCACTGGCTCCTTCCCTTGCATTTTAAAGGCTGAGACTGTGGCTGGATACCTCATTCCCATTATAGTGAACATAAAAGACTCCTGCTTTCTCTAGTGGAAGGTGAACACAAGGCAAAGCACAGGAATGTGACAGAAATTGCTCCTCTGCTCCATCTGGAATTGGGAGCCAAACACTTGCATCCAACATTTCCCACTGAACTGGCTGTGATACATGAATAGGGCAGCCTGAGCTCTCCCAAACAGCTAAGAACCTGCAAAAATGCCTTTTTGCCACTCCTGCAAGGATTTAGCACATTTAGTAGCGGTAAAAATGAATTACCAATGAGATTATGAGAAGTTTTGGCTGGGTGGTAGCCAGCAGCTTTAAGAGATGTTCATATTTGGTAATCAGCATCCAGAAGAGCAAGATAGGAGCACCCAATCAGGCTGGCACCTGGTTCTAACCTTCACCAAAATAGCAGAGCTTCTATTTAAACATGAGCATAACATCTTCCCTCTTTGGGAGAGATTCAGTTGAATGGGCATGTTGAGGATGTGAAACAGTGTCTCACTGTTGAGCTCTTTGACACTGCCTCCTTACAACTTGTGCTGAATGGGGCACAGTGTGGTCCATATTCTCTGGCTGAATGGGTATTAGCCATGCTCCAGTCAGGATCATATTTCCACTGGTAATAAGAAACTGTTTGTTGCCAGCATGTGGGCACAAAATGTTCCTGATAAGTTCTTTTTTTGGTAACGAAAAAAAAAAAAAAGGCACAAATTATTTCCTTGATTACATATTAGAGGAAACATTTATTTTCACAAACATGCAGGAGTCAGGTCACACAGAAGCTAACAGGGTGTTTTTGCACATGCTATTTTGAGTAGGATTCCTTCTATTCGATAGACTGTTCCCTGCATTTTCATGCTAATCAAGATAAATGAGATGATTTACTGACCCATTGATTGATTTAGGGAGGGAATTTTGGTGTGGACACAATCAGCAGGAGTAGCTAGGCAGGCTGGAGCTGCTGAGATCCACCACTGCCAGATCCCGATAACATAACGTGGCTGCTCTAACCACCTTCTCCACCAAATGGCAGAAGTGCACCTTGCCCTGAGGCATCCCGGGTGTCAGAGATGCCTTCCTCGCTGTGTGGCGAGAGTGATCACACACAGGCAGCAAAGGCCTCCAGTATTTGGAAAAACAATCCCTTTTCCACAGCCCCTGGCCAGCTCCCAGGGTCAGCACAAAGCACAAGATGCCAGAGCTGCGCTGCTCAGCCAGATGTGTGAGCTGCATGCTCGTGTCATCACAGCCACTGTGGAGAGGAAACTCTCCACCCAAATGCTCCCAAACATCTTCTAGCCCTGCAAATCACCAAGGCCGGCCTCAGTTCCAAGACTGGTTAAAAAAAACTCAAAAAAACCAAACCAACAACAAAAACCCCAAACAAAGTAATCCACCACAACAAACCGACCAAAGTAATGAATTGGGGGTGAGCATTTAAGAGCCATTCAACTTGTTTCCTAATCAAAGACATTGTTTCAAAGGTTTCTGGGCTGCTGGACAACAGCTGGAAGCAGAGATAAGCTTTTAAAACCACAGCAGAGGCAGAAATGGAACTTGGCATTGCTTTGCACTGGAGGCAGGGCCAACGAGGTGCAAGGATGGGTCTGAAGAGGAGCTGCAGTGAATGTCTTCTCTGCAGGCTGAGACCCATGTGGGGATGGAGTTAAGTCGTCTGAAGCTGCTGCCCTGGGGAAGCTGGAAGTCCTGCAGGGAGCTGCTGGGAGGAGAACCCAGCTGGGAGGAGAACCCGGCTGGGAGGAGAACCCGGCTGGGAGGAGAACCCGGCTGGGAGGAGAACCCGGCTGGGAGGAGAACCCGGCTGGGAGGAGAACCCAGCTGGGAGGAGAACCCAGCTGGGAGGTCAACCCAGCTGGGAGGAGAACCCAGCTGGGAGATCGAGCAAGGAGCCAGAGCACCTTGGGCCAGAGGCTGCACAGAGCACTCTGGGTCAGGCAGACACTGCTGAGACAGCGAGCAGGGTCAGGATCAGGAGCCGCCCTGGCAGCAGGGACTGGAGAAACCAAGGCCTTGGAGAAGCAAGGCTGAGGGGAGCCCCATGGGCACAGCAGCAGAGGGGACAAGCCAAAAGGCAGCAGCAGCAGTGACTGCCCCAAAGGCACGGCGGGCAAACCACCCCGAGACTCCCCCAGGGACGCAGCTCCAGGGGAATGAGCTCATCTCTGGCACTGCGAGACACAGCAAGAGGCTGTATTTTGGAGGAGGTTCTCATGGCAGCAAACGACCTTTTTATTTCCAGACAATAAGCTGCAGCTGACTTCTTCAGGGAAGAAGGAGGGATCCTGGCTTCCTGACGGGCTGGGCGAGGGACACAGACATGAGTGACACAGACATGAGTGACACAGACATGAGTGACACAGACATGAGTGACACAGACATGAGTGACACAGCAGGCTGGCAGCAGTGGGCTCAGGGCAGCCGCTGTGCCCCTTGCTCCTCAGCACCCCTGAAAATGAGCAGCTTTCACTTCAGAGAATATGAAGCTGCTGGGAAGTTAAAAAAAGAAAAAAAAAAAAAAAAACCAAACCAAATGTAGGTGTGAAAAAGAAAAGGCACAGGAATATCCACCTCCACACCCTGTAACTGGTTTTATACAAATTTTTGTCACAACTACTTAAACAGATGACAGTAGTAAAACAAATCCATGCGTGTTTCTATTATTCTCACTCCTACCACTGAATTTCTCAGGTCCCTATTAATCCTTCACACATCAAGGAAGATTTTAAACAACAGGTTTGGGAGGCAGAGCTGTAGTAAAATAGAGAAAAGACCTGATTTTGAGGGGAGTGGGGGGTGGAAGGGAGGAGGTGGTAGTGATTTTTGCCCCTTTTTTTATTTTGTTTTTTTGGAAGCAATTCTTACTCTTCGGTGATCCTCAATGATGGATTCCACACAAAGAGTTACTTGCAGATGTATTGCAGATTTTTAAACAAAGGCTTCTTAAATTAATCATCTTAATCTGGATATTTAATTTCAGAATAAATGTGTTAAACAATTAAACTGATCACAAACAGATTTCTTATCCCCTTGAACTGATCTGGTAGATGAATAATAGGCATATTGATCTGGTGGGCTAGTAATCCACAAGTAAAAATGTTCACCGAATTTTCCATATATGAAAAATTTTCCCACTTTCCCATTCTGAGCATAGTCGTGAAAATCAAAGCCTTAGAGAAAAATGTCTATAGTGGTGAGAGAAAAACTGTGGGCACAGCTACTCTGATACCTCCCACCTTAGCCACAGACATAATTTACCAACAGTCCCTTACAGAAGATGATTCCTCAGTATGGGAATGCCAGGGCAACACAGCAACATCAAGAGTGCTAAACATAACAGCAGCTTAACAAAAGAACTAAAGTATATTGATAAAAAGGAGAAGAATTACTACTTAAATGTTGCTTGCTATTCACAGCACACACATGAAGTTCCTGGATCTCACAGCTACCAGTCAAGTCCATTCTGGTACAATTAAGTTCCTAAAAAAGTCAGAAAGCTTATTTACTTTTTTTCCCATTGGGAATCATTCACTGTGCATTAAGAATCCCATTTACAATACCAAGCCTGGCACATGCTTGACAATTAGCCAGCTACTGCAGCAGAGTTAGCACAGTCTGAAATCATGTTGAGGTATCTAAAATATTTTTTTCTTCTGTTAGAGTCTAAAGAATTCTGTAAATCTGCTCTGAAATGTATGTTCCCAATTCTATTATCTCGTTAGTGCACAGCTTTTCTCTCACTTTCCATCCTTTCAGAGATCCTAGGGTCACGTAGGTTTCATCTGCACTTGGTGTTGCTAACACAAACCTCCAAGGTGAGGTGTGCCCTTTTAGGCTAGCTATCAGTGCACAGAAGGGTCTCTGCCCCCCAAAAAATGTCTTTTTGCACAGCAATTAAAAACCCTCTGGAAAAGCAGGTAAACGTTTTCAGGGATTTTTCAGTCAAGCTCTGATTTCAGGTGGCTCACCATCAATATCCACACATAGCTCATATGGAAGGCAAATTAACCCAATGAGTTTAGCAAGTGCATTCACCAAATAGCTGACCATTCTCTGGTAGTCTGCATAAAAATGGGAATTTTCCAATTTGATTCCCAGTGGATAAGTGTCTACCTCACAGGAAAAAAAAAAAAAACAAGCAATCCAAACCATCATCAAATTGACATCCTTACTGGCAGTCTCAGCAGAAGAAAAGCTCTCAGGGCTGAGTAAGCATGGAGGTTTCACCAGACATTTAACCTTTGGAAGTGGATCCAGTGCAAGGGAACTGAGCCACTGCAGCAGGGACAGGGACGTACATGTGTGACTTGTTGGTGTCACCTCTGTACTTCCCTGTGCACACAGGATGGCATTTTGTCACAGCTGCCAGCTCAAACCTCTCAGCAGAACAGAGGCACTCACAAAGGGGAAGGAGGTATAAACAGAGAGAAAACATCCTGAATCCCAGCGCTTGGTCAGAGATATCAAAGGTGGCAGTGCCACTGTCCCCCAAAACTGGGAATTCTGTAAACAGCAGAATCCAGCAGCCTGACCAAACCAGATCTCTTGTGATGCCATGAGCACATCCTGAAAAGGAAAAAAAAAACAAACAAAACAAAACAAAACAAAAAAACCCCACAAACTTTGCTTATGGTAATATGGCAACTTAGTGTCCATCTGGTGTGAAGCACAAAACATGGTGACTACAGGAATTGGTCCCTGGTAAGGCAAAATACAGGGAGGCAGAAAGCCAGCAATGTAACACAGTTCCAGCAGCTCGTTTTACTGAAACACATGAACTTTAATGGCAGCACTGAGGGATAGCTGCGATGAAGTAATGACAATGTTAAGGTGAGGAGAATTTGGCCTCCCACAAAGCACACCTATCCACACAGCCTTCTCCCACTCTGAGAGCAGCCCTAAATATGGGCAGGTGAAGCCTCAGCTTCCAGGGTTGGCCTGGAAAAGAAAAAAGCATTGCTCTGCCAAGGCTTGTTTCAGCCTGTCACCCACACAAACGAGCCCTTTCTTTCATTAACACCCCATTTTCCTGGTTCTGAGGCTTCACAAAGCAGAAGAACAGCACTGATATTTCAACAGCTAGATCCCAGCTAACAAATGTCCTAAAATTACACTGTAGAGTCTGGTAGCTTACTCAAAAACCTCAATGTCAAAACTCAAAGTACATTCAGTTTAAACACACCCTTGGGGGGATTTTATACTAACTACTTTCTATTTCAGACTATTCACTTTTAGCTCAACCAGCGATGCTTCATCACTCATTCAGGAAAACTCCCCTCTCTGCCACCCAATCTCAATCAACCTGCCAAATTAATTATCACCCTGCGTTTGTCTATTGCTAAGAGGGGGGAAAAAAGCAAATAGATGAAGGCAGCAGTGACCCGAGCAGAAATGGGTCCTCTGAAACGGAACTAATTAAATCAGTTCAGTGATCTTCTTCCAGCACGACACATTTCACCCACTCCATCCCCAAGCAGCCCAGTTCTCCCATCTCCTCCCAACTGTCCCCGGCAGGGAGCTCACATGGGGGCTCAGATCCCTCTCCAGCAGCAAAACAGGGATCTTTTTCACTCATCCTTGCAGCTGCATGATTTACAATAAAGGGAAAAAAAAGCCAATTGCCACACAGAAAATTCACAACGGGAATTTCCTACTGACATTTACATGCAGGTTCCTGGCCACAGAATATGTGTTTCAGCCAGACAGCAGCAGGATTTGATTACCTACCTCACATTTATGGGACCAGAGCACCAAAACTTGGGTGCTCTGCTGGCTCTATGGAACGAGCAGAGCTCAGAGCACTGGCAGAGCAGGGCTTTGCTTTTGATACCCCAAGTCAGGCCTTACAGCAGAGCTGTCAGGACTAACACTCAGAGAAAGTGCAGAGTTTGTGGGTTTTAGACCAATGCCTTGCCAAACCTTGTGCTAAGTGCATTCCCAACCTAGCGAGTCCATGTGCATGCATGGCCGCAGCATTTGTGACCCCGCTGACCCTAAAGGGCCTAGCTCAAGGAAATACACACGTTTTAAGTTCTCCCACCCTACCATTTTAAGTGACAGTCCAGTTGAAATGCATGCAAAAACACATCTGGGAGATAAATTTCCCCCCTGCTGGAACTGGCACCAATTTCCTTGGGGTCATGCTGTCAGGCACAGCCTGTGCCAGCTGATCCCATCACACCTGAGCAGTGGCAATATCCAAAGCTGCAGGACCAAGGCAGAAACACCAGCCTCTCCTGTCTCAGTGCACTTCACTTCCCATCACCCTTCTCCTTCTGCAGAACACGTTCAGAGCAAGATCAGAATAGGGTAAGGCAACTTAGGGCACGAAATGCCAGGTGACAGCCCCACTTGAGGAATTAAAAAGACACTGAAGTGAGTTGCCCCTTTACTACAGAGCTGGAATATCAAGTCAGCCCCACCTTGCTTTCCCCCCATATGATTTTTAACACGCTCTGTGCTTTCTTAGGCACGAGGCACATCACAAACAGACACCAGCACTGAAATCTGGATGCCTGCACGGGATCCCTGTGGGGTCAGGAGGCAGGAGCCCATAAGGGAGAGCGGGAAGAGCACAGCAACACACAGAGGCAGGACTCTGAGTCAGCTCTAGGTAGGTGCCTACACAGGCAACAGTTTGTCATTCGCACCCATCTGCTGCTCCAAATCACACACACATGCTGTCACATGTGCTTTTTCCCATCTGGATGGCAGAGATGCTGGGCATAAACAGGCAAAAGCCAGCAAGATGAATACTGGGCTTGTGCTGTACCAGGGGGAACTGTCAGGCACCTTCACCCACCCTAACAGGAGAGATTTTAGAAGTCAGAGTAAAGAGATTTTTCACAATGGCTGCAGGTTTTTCCATGATTTGAAATACTGCCTTTCAAACCAGTCTGACTCTTAATAAGCTTTGCTTCTCAGATTTTATTTTTTAATAAAAACCATGTATGTTTTCTTAGAGGGATATCATAGAATACATCCTCCTGCAACACTGTCTGCCAACATTTCATTCCATGTGCTCACCCAAGTCCTACTTCCATCACGTTTCCACAGTGTCACAGCACTGCTCACAGCAAAAGCAGAGCCCACCAAAGATACAGCCTCCACCATGATGTAAAGGATGCACAGAATATACAATGTTTGGGGGGATCATGGTGCACATGGATGTACCAGAAGGCATTTCAGAGTGAGAAGGAGAAAGGCAGAGCAGCACAGAGGGGAAAGGAGCCCTTTCTGGAAGGGCTGACCCCAAAGGAGAGACCTGCAGCTGACCTTGGTTTTCAAGTCCCTAGTTTTGGTTCATTTAAAGTGAATCAAAACTGCTGAAATGTTCTTTGCTGGAAGAATATCCCGTATTGAAATGTATTTGGACTAATTTGCCGCTCAGAAACAGGCTTCAACAAAATTAAGTTCCATTTCTGTGGCAAACTAAAAACAGAATAAATTGTATGTCAAAAAAGTCCATCTATTCAAAACAAATGTTTGAAATTTGTTTTCTTTTATATGTGTAATTACTTTCCCCTCCACCATTGGTCCTTATTTTCCCCCAGAATTTTATTCCTTGAATGATGTAGCTCTGCATGCTGCTGAGATATACTTTTAATGCAAACTTCATTAATAAAAGCAGTGTTTCCTCTTCTTATTGACAAGCTGTTCAACACTACCTGAGAAATAAGAGCTTTCATTCTATTAATTTCATTACAATGTCTTCACTCCATTTTGTTGCTGAAAAAGTAATTTAAGTTCCTTTTTCCTGTGTCCCAAATACTTTTTCTTTCATCTTCTTATGTTCAATTTGTGCAAGAATGCTCTTTTGACTCAGCAGAAGTGTTATTTTACTAGAAATATATCACTTTACCCTAAGCAGGAGGGTCCACATGGAAAGGTATTTATATTTCTAACTATCAAAACAAGACAAACCAAGAAAAAAGAGGGGGGAACTCTGCTCAGAGCTAAGTGGCTCTGCAGACCTGGATTTCTGACTGTGAAAAAGGAGCTCTCCAGATCTGTATTGATTACAGATTCAATCCTGAGCCCCTCATGCCAACATCATTTTCATCAATTCAGCGTGGCCTGGAGGTTGTCCTTTGTTTTTCCTCCTGTGCCTGGGAACCAGCCTGGCCTTGCAGGAGCTGTGGTTAAACACAGTTAGTCTGAGTTTTGTAAGGTGGCTTTGAGTCCCTCCCTCTGCCAGCTGCAAATCAGAGAAATCTTAGTAGATTCTCCTCTTCCAAAGCATTTCCAAGCCACCATACAAACTTGTTAACTCAGACAGAACCTTCCTGAGGGGGAAAAAAGAATTATCTCCATTTCACAGATGGAGAATTGAGGCATTTACCCAGCACAGTACCGCAAATCTGGGAATAGAAACTAAATATCTTCAGTTCATGGGATCAGACCATAGGCTTTGTTTTGATCAACTATTTATGTCCAAGTTCTTTTTTGGGGGGGAGTCAAGGGTATACACCAGGGAACAGAGTTATTCTTATTTTTGGCTGCCAGGAGATCTTATCACTCTTTCTGAAAATGAACTGTTCAGCCCTCTAAGTATCAGGAGGAGGACAGGCTTCACGTACCAACAACCTTCCTTTTTAAGAAAGTGAAACAGGAAAGATAGAAAAACTCAAAGGATAAAAAAATTAACATTTATGCCCTGTTCCTGCGCTGAACTCGGGCATCTTGCAATCCTCTTTCCTCAGTTAGAAGGACTTCAGCTAGAGAAGGTGACTTGAGCAAAGTGAAAAACTTTACAGCTGTGCCCCAGTGCTGGGCTGAACCTTTCCCCAGGCTTTCGAGACATGGAGTCCACTCCAGCTCTGCCCATGGATGCAGAGATGAAAAGGGACAGGAAGAGATAAAGAACCAAAATTCCAGGAGAGAAAGCATTCTCACAAAACCCTCTGATTTACTGAGGTGTGTGAAGCATCTCTGACATGAAAGCGTTCACCTCCATTTGCTTCTCTTCCACTTTTAATTCTCCCATGCAATTCCTTGTTTTCAGAAAGAGAAATCATAGATAACTGCAGTTTACCTACTTTATCAGCATAAAGACCCATCTTCCACAAGCATGCTGCCAGGAGATAAGCAGTTGCATTCTGAATATTGAGTGCCTGGATGCCTTGGGCCCTCTCAGTGGGTCCCTTTATTAGGACAAAGACTCCTTGAAGGAGAACCAGGGCCACCAACAACTTTGGTTCAGGCCAAGGTGACAGAGGCAGAGGAACAGATGCTTTATGAGCCTGGGAGAGCTACAGAAGATGAAAAAAAAAAAACAAAACAAACTTCCCTTCTCATACCTAAATATAGAACATAAATAAAAATGTATATAACCTAAATAGTTTTCCTAACCTTAGACTTTTCCTGCCACACATCCGCCCTGTTCCCCCCACCGCTCACAGAGGAACTAGCATTTCCATTTGTTTCCAGGGAAAGACAGCTCATGGTAAAACACCTGCAGTGCTTTAAGAGAAAATCAGGAAGTCCAAGGCGGATCAAGGAGCTGCTAATGTGCTCAGTTCTCACCAAGGAGCCGCACAAAGGTGAATATTCCCAGTGGAGACTTCTCAGTGCCAGTCTGGAGTGTGCCATTGAGGAGGACATGATCAAAGAAGGGTTCCCAGTTCCTTGTAATGCCACTTTTTGCTGGCCCTATGACTAAAAAGAGGTGTCCAGCCTCCATATGCATAATGCTCTCAACATTTTCCACAGTATTCAATACAGAGGATGGAGAAAAAAGTGTATGGAAATACAGGCAGTGCCCACACTGATAACTACTGATAAGCTCAAAACATTTGGAATCTCTATAGACAGCAGCACTAAATACTCATACTGTAACTTACAGAACACACAGCTGCTTATTTTCTGCTGCTGTAAAAATGACAGCATTTCAAGTGTTACATCACAGCATTTCATTTGCTTAGAAATTGCACTTCCTGGAATCTGAATCATAGGAAAAAAAAAAATCTTAAAAATTATTAAGGGAGGGAGGAAGGGGAGAGAAGGGGAGAGAGAGAAGGGGAGAGAACCAAATTACATTTTCTCTAAGAGAGAAAGAAGGCTTTCAACTACTAGGACTGCAAAGAGGAGATAAAACAATAAATGCAAGGACTGCAAACGGAGTATTCATGGCTGATCTGTGGTCTGCTGCCCCAGCACTGGTGGGAACCTGCTGAAGGGTAAAGCTCAGTTCTGCCTGGTATCAAAGGCCAGAAGAGTAGATATGGCAAAAGCTAATAAACAAGCTGCATCCTTCCACTCAGGACGATGGGCAGGACAGACTGAAATGCCAGAACTAAAGCAAGCTAATGCTAAAAATAACTTTATCTGTCCTTTATCTCAAGGGCCAAATTATCTCAGTTCTACTTGAGAAGACTAGGCAATGCCAGCATCAGGAAGGTCAGAAAGCATGTGAAAATTTACCCAGGAGCTTATCCACTGCCTAAATATCTGCTAGTGCCACAGCACAGAATGGCACAAAAACTCCTACTGTCTTACAGCCCAAATGCATGCCAAGTCTTGATTTGAAGAGCATGAGTTAAAAATGCACCTTGAATGCTACAGATTTAATGTCCTCACATCCCAATATACAGGACTTTTGGGTTTTTTTTCCTTCAATGGAATAGCCTTCTGGTTATTTATTAAAAAATGATTTGTGTTTAATATGAAGTGTCTTGTAGAGATACAGATTAATTCCTTGTCTCCAGAATGGAAAGAGCACCTGCATATAAGAAAATAACACAAACAGTTGACTTGACTGGAAGAATTAAACCTGGGTTTCTTCAAAACTCAAATGCTTCACAAATTGAATCAGCTAAAGATTTTGGTTTTGATACAAGTACTTGAAGGGAGAAAGAGGATATTTATCTGACATTAGAACATTCTTTTTCACTATTTCAAAGTCTAGGACAACCGCATTTCAGTTTTGTTTTACTACAGAGTGTTGAAATTAAAATCTGAAAGGAAAAAAGCCCCAAAACCCAGGGAAAAACCCCACCACAATTGTTTCAAGTTGTAAAGGGTTTGCTGATTGAAATGAGCTTTTCTGCTGTTGTCTAACTTCACTCACAGAGCTTCTCAAGACACTCAAGCTGCATTTCCTGAAATGCTTCCAGCAAATCTGGTCACTGGGCTGTGAATCTGGTTGTTGGGTCGCTCTTGAGCCACAATGAGTGGCCAGATTTTCAGAACTTACAGGCTGTCAGTCTTTCTAAGGTCAGGATGCAGAAGCTGCACACCTGGGAGAGGCAGCCAGGAGAGGCTGAGAGCAGGAGCTGGCAGCAGCTCACAGACAGCCTGAGACCCAGGTGGAGATGGCCCTGCAAGTGCTGTGCTCTAGGAAAACTCACAGCATGGAGCCTGGTGTCCCTGGTGTCCCTGCTTTCAGGTGTGGATCACCCCAGAGCAGTGCAGACATCCTGGTGGCCTGGTGCACAGCAGCAGCTCCAGCTCCGTTGCTCATGCCCAGCAAAATGTGTCCCTGGGGCAGAGCAGAAGAGACACTTCCCAAGAGCCAAGCTGTGAGGACCAAGGAGATCTAACAGGATGTGGCCACCAGAGAGCAGAGACAGAATGAGGCCAGAGCCTGATCCACAACCCAGGGAGTGCAGCAAGCTACCTTTAGGCCAATGATTTAACAAATCCTGTTACTGAATGGGGGGCAGAGGGAGAAGACAGAACATCCTCCAGGCTCATACAACCACCAGGTAACCAAACAACAAACCCAAACCAGAAATGTGCTAGGAACGTGGCAAGCAGATGGCTGGCTTTGCTTTGCTGTCCAGGATTCCACACCAGGGAAGAATTTCACTCCTGCAGGACAGGACATACAACTCACCCTTTTGTCTAGGTGATACACCTAACTGCTCAGTGGGAAGACAAGTGTTCACTGTTTCTTTTATTTGTTCTTTTGGGTTTTTTTTTTTAAAGGCCACACTCATTCACAGAATCACAGAATGACCAGGTTGGAAGAGACCTTCAAGATCATCAAGTCCAGCCCAGCCCCAACACCTCAACTGAACCCTGGCACCCACATCCAGGCTTTTTTTGAACACATCCAGAGATGTTGACTCTGCCACCTCCCTGGGCAGCCATTCCAGAATTTATCACTCTTTCTGTAAAAAACTTTTTCCTAATATCCAATCTGTATCTCCCTTGGTGCAGCTTGAGACTGTGTCCTCTGGTTCTGTCAGTTGCTGCCTTCTACAAAGGGATGCAAAATCCATCCCTAAATCTAGCAAACAAGCAAGAGACAGTGATTAATTGGCCAATTTAGCTGCTCCAATCTTCTTTAGTAATCTCCTGTAATTGCTCCCAAGTCCCTGTGGGAACAACAGGAAGCAGTAACTTCAGTTAGAGAAAAGGCCCATGGGATTAGCTGTACCAGGGTAGAGTTAATTCATGAATTTTGCCAGGTTCTGGCCAAAACCAGAAGAAAAAACCCAAGTTATGGAAGAGGTATGAGACAAGGTTAATTTCTATTTTGAGTAGTCAACAAAAAAGTGAAAAAGAAGAGCCCAGATTTCTTTTTAACTCTTGTTTTTCAAGTTCATTAGCATCTCTCCTATGCTATAACCATTTCTTTTCAGGTTTTACCTCACAAAGTGAATTACCCAAAAAATTCCTGGCTGCTAAAAAGTGGGTAACTATCTACTTCTGGAAATTTTTTTTTTTTTTTGTCCTAGGAGGAGACAGTCAGTACAGCTCCAACACCTCAACTTTCAGCAGACAAAAAAATTGCTTTGTTACTGAATACAGCTGCAAAAAAAGCCAGGAAAAAAAACCAAAACACCCCTCCCACCAAAAAAAAAAAAAAAACAAAAACAAAAAAACCCCAAACAACAACAACAGCAACAAAAAAAACACAAACAAAAAAACTCACTGCATTTTTAAACATTAATTTCCCAATGTGAGGGAAATTCTTATACTTGGCATAACACATGGGGGCCAGGTGGTATTGAATCAGTTCAAGGTAGAACTTTCCTCCAGCCAAAACTCAATTTGACTGAAAATTCTCTGGGGCAGAAGAAAGTGTAGTTCTGTCCTGGTTCTATGTTGCTCCTAGAACAATAGGGCCAGATACCCAAGGGCAAATCCTAAGGGCTGCTGTCCTGTAAATAACAAAACCCCAAACCAGCAGTTACACTTGAACAAAAAACCTCTCTGGGTACCGCTGTAAATATGTTTTTAACCAATCAATCAGCCTGAAAGACTACGAAAAGGTCAAGGGTGATTATTTAAAGTACCCGTTATCATGTAACTGATAGAGGAACAGCATGACTGTGTAGCTCTTAAACCAGAGACCAGATGCCTGGACCTGAAAAAAGCCTATTATTGAGATTGAGGGGGGAAAGAGGTTTTAAAAACCACACTCAAATAGCAACCCTCCTTGAAAACAACCGTGCTTCTACCATCCTGTAATACTAAACTAACACAGTGAAAAAGTAAGCAAGCAAACAAGATTAAATATCTACATGAGGAAAGGAAAAACCAAAAAAAGTGGGCAATATTGAACCAAAACCAACCAAACCAACCAATACTGAACCAAAACCAACCAAAAAAGTGGGTAATATTGAATCTATTTTGAGAATATTTTTAAAAATAAAACTTTCTTTTCCTAGCAGGAACAATTGGTCCTGACAATTTATGCATGAAGCAGATTTGAGCTCAGGCAGTTGCAACTCCTGTCAAAGAACTCTAAGGGAAAACTTATATCGATATCAAGTTTCTGCTTTTCAGACTCCTCAACCTAAGGGCTGATTAGGTTGAGAAAAAAAATTAAACAACAATATGATGAAAAAAAAAAGAGGCCGTGGCCCTGGCATATGGTATTATAAACACAGGAAAGCGCCAGTATAAACCTTTATCAGGAGACTGGCTTCTCTGTCAAGCCGTGCCTTTCCTCCAAAACATCCCTGCTGCCATATGTCTGCATCTCGCCAGCTGCAGGCCTAATAAAAGACTTCTTATTCATGCTGTATAATGTTTTACAGGTTTGCCACGGGGGTCACTCGCTGGCAGTCATTTACGTCACACCCCAACAGCCTGGGAGCCGAGGGGAGCCAAGAAATGCAGGCTGCAGGAGGAGAGAGGAGGGGGGCGAGGGGAAGCATCACACTTGGAGCTCTGTGATTTCATCTCCTCGCTGGAAAGCCTGGTTTCCCAACTTGCTCTTCTGCTCTGAGACGTTCCTGCTGTTTTTGCACTCAGGAGAACAGGGGAAATTAAATACACATACTTAGGTGAAGACTGCAGAAAGACTTTATTCCCTCTACTCTTGTTCCACGCCTCATTATTTGCAATAACTCCGCAGTTCTAGCAGGCCAGCCATCCGTTTTTGTAACCTGCTTGGTTTTGTAACCTTCTGTGCATTTATGAAATGCAAATGGAAAGACATGCCACACATGTGATGATGCAGCCTTCATCCAAGCCAAAATGGAGCTGTCTGACGAAGTCAGTTTTTAAAAGAAAAACTGCTGCCCCAACCTCACAGTTTATCACCCTAACCCAGCTCTCTACAGTGGTTTTGGTTTGGTTTTTAATCAGTTCAAATCTGTGTGCTATTATAAAGAAGATATATACTTCCACTACAGCCACATCTAAAAAAGCAAAGGACCAAATCTGGAGCAGTGACTGGAGTGACCAGAGCATCTCTTCCAACTCTCTGCAATCCTGGAGGCAGGGAAATGTTTGTCTTTCCTCTTCATTCCCATAAACAGAGAATGACAGAGATGGGTGGAAACATGAGGGCAAGGTAAAAACTTGCTCTTTTTGCTGCTGGAATAATTTGCTCATTTAATGGCTGAGTGTTGAACAATTCAGCCTTGCACACCAAATTCAGAGCCATGCCAAGAAAATCATACAAAGCTGCCCTGGAAATACCCAATAAGTGATGAAAAACAAAGGCCAGAGCTTTTAATTGTTCATTTCCAGTCAAGTCAATATTTCAAGGGCTTTTTGAAAGTGCAGGTATTCTGTAAGTGTCAAACAGAACAGGGAGGGGACACTCTGGAAACATTTTCAATTCTTGCTCCACTTTGGGGAACTTGGGGCTTTTGTTTTCCTTTCTGTCTCAGGGGATCAGATGCTTTTTGCTTCAGTATATACCCCCTCCTTTTAAAGGTTTAAAACAAGACAAGCCTTGCCCAGTCACATGCTCACCTTTTTCATTTTCTTTTTTAAATGCTAGCAGGTCAATCACTAGGCAGGACATTTTATTTAATTAGGAAACAGCTGCAAAGGAAAGTGACTAGGAAAATATGAGGCAGGTATTTCCATGGAAAGTTTAATAGCCACAAGAGTTATTTTGCTAAAATTTTAAACGTTTAGATGTTTTAGTCTTAGTTTTTTATTTTTTTTTTAAGAGAAAGGACATCAAATGTCTATGTTCCTTTCTCTTACCTGATTTCCTGTCAAGTCATGACTTAAAAAAGGTGCATAAAAATACAGCCTGCTCTAAGAGCTCCTTGTCTTGGAGTCACACAGCCAGAGGAGAACTGCACTTTGCACTTTTGAAATACCAGCCTTCCAGACTGAGCCCAAAGTACCAAACAACACCTAAAAACCATCAAGGACAGAAGAAGAAAGTGAAAGCAATAACCAAAGAAGCAAAAATCCTGATGCTTTAAGTATTCTAATTGGTTCAAAATGGTGCACATCTAAAAGGTGCAGCACTAGTGCTTACAGGCTATAAATGCATCCTCTGCATAAAATGCAGCAAACCTCTGTGCTTCCCTCCCACCCACAGCTTCTGAAGGGAGGGAGAGATGGAGAACCAAACCCAGAGATTTTGGAATACAAGAAAGCCTCTCAGTGGAGAAATACAGATCTTTCAGGTCAGCAATCCCTAATCAAGGCTGAAAATAGCACTTCAGAGCCACGGTGCACTTTAGAGCATGTTAAAATTAGTGTTTTGAGTGCTGAAACTACAGCAACCCTGCTGGGAGTCCTGTTAATGAGTGTACAGGAGTGCAGTACCGAAGTCCTGTGCCACAGACACACACACACACACTCCTGGCAACCTAACCTATAAACATTCTGTGCACTAAATCCAAACTCACAGTCCTGGTCTATTTTTTGCCATTCTTCCCATACGAGAAACTAAAAATAGGCCCATGAGAACCACACATGGGACTTTGCTCATCATATGTTTAACTCTAGCAATAAAAAAAAAAAACCTGCTCAGCACTGTTTATGAAGAGATTCTTCAAGAGTTTTCCAATGTGTGGATGAAGGATATATTTTATATATAGACACACACATGATGAAGCAATGATAACCCGAAGAAATTGTGGATACACACTGCTGCCTATTTATGTATTATCTCTCAAGTTCATTTTTGTATTATTTATTAAGATAAAAACAAAGACATGAAGAAAATGTGGGCATGACCTCAAACAGGTCTGAAGTTCCAAAAAAAAAAAAAAAAAAAACCCCAAAAAAGTGAAGCAAAGCCCCCCAATTTTTTGAAGAATCACTTCAGTATCATCAAGCAAGATTACACAGCTGGGTGTGAAATAACCCCTCTAACACACTGGAAAGAGAAGAGCTATTAAATTTAAAATAAAAGATATGCCAATAAGAAAAAACAAGAATCACCTTGCCTGTGCAGCGATGCCTCAGGTTTTAGCTTTTATATTTTTCAGACTCTGTGCTGCTTTAGTGTGTAGTTCTGAGCTTCACATTAGATGCTGAGCTCTCTTCACAGATGAGGGAGACAAAACAATTCCTGCTCCAGCTGGGCACCAAGGACAAATGATCCAAATCTCAGGCCCAGGAGCACAAACAATGTGGGCTGGAGAGAGAAAAACAAGCAGGATGGGACTGCATGGGCTAAAGCTAGAATGGGACAATGAACTGCAATGTGCCAATGGAGCAGAGCTGATCACAGTGAGAGCCCCCGGGAGCGCTCGTGCATTTTGGGACCATTTGGGTTCATCTTGGGTGCAGCCCTGGCTGGGCTCTGGTGCTGCCCAAGGTGGATCCATTTAGGAGATCCTTTTAACAAATCCCTGCTTTATTCTGTGACTCTGTCCAGCCTCTGCTCTAGGGCAGCCCTCTCAAGGCATCAGCAGCACCTCCTGTCTCTGCTACAAGGCCTTCTCCACTCGGCTTCAAGGCAGCCAAACTGCAAGAAGGTCACACGTAAATGCTGTGAGTGCCAAACAGGAATACAAGAATGCTAAACCAGCAAACCTCCACCTTCTCCTACTCCTCTGGAGAAATGCCTCCCTGGTTTGGGACAGATAACCTCCCTGTTGCTATCGGAAAGGACATGTGCCGTCTGTGGCTGCAGCCAGCTCGGGGGAGCAGATGGCAGCAGAGGCAGATGGCAGAGCACACAGGTTCTGCAGGGCTCAGAGCACACAGTGCTGCATCTTCCAGGGAGGAAAACAAATGCTGGGAGACACCAGACTGAGTGGATTGGCTGCCTCAGAGCCTCTGCTGTTTGTTTTCAGGAGCTGAAACTTCAAAGGAAAGAGCTGCTGGATTTCTGCAGTGATGCCGTGGACTAAAATAGCTGAGCAGGCTCCCTGCACCTTGGCAGAGAAGTGCCTGAGTGTTTGTCTCAATGCACCATCACCAACCCCACTTTTATCTCATTTCATCCATTAACAGCGGTGCTTTGTGCTTGCAGAATGCTGAACCGCTTCTTACCCAGATTTTTGAATACGTTCGAGAAGGAGGCTAAACAGCCTTATCTCCTAGGTAGAAAAAGGAAACTGAGGGGTAAAAAGTCCTACTGTCTTCTGCTGTGAAAGCTGAGAGTCACTGCTAGGAAAAAAGTCAGAGTGGCTCAGCTCCAGAGTCATGCTACAGCCACTGCAAGGGACTGCAAAGGGTCAGGGTCCTGAGGAGCTGGAGGAGAGGTGGGACAATCCTGGGAAGAAAACTGCAATAATAAGGAAAGGGGCATTGGGCAGTTAGGGATTCATAGTGGGACGTGGCAAAACCAAAATCATAGGACCAGAGAAAGGCCTGGGTTGCAAGGAACCTTAAAGACCATTTTGTTCCAGCCCCCTGCCATGAGCAGGGACACCTTCCCCTGTCCCAGGCTGCTCAGAGCCCCATCCAGCCTGGCCTGGGACACTCCCAGGGATGGGGCAGCCACAGCTGCTCTCAGCCTGCCACCACCCTCACAGGACAGAATTTTTTCCCAGTACCTAATGTAAACCTACTGCCATTGTGAAGCCATTCCCCCTTGTCCAGGAGACAAGGGGCTGGGATCAGTCATTCCCCAGAGGAAACCAATGGAGCAAAGGAGACAGGGAGTCACCGTGGCACAGCAGGGTGGGGAAGGGACATGCAGACCGGGATCTTCAACACTACATTCCGCCAGAGAACCCCTCAGCAGTGGGAACAGGCAGGGCACCATGACCACAGGTTAAAGACACAAGCCAGGGAAAACTCTTTCAGATGAGTCAAGAGCAGTGAGAGTTGGGAGAAATGTGCCAAAGCATTCACTTTGAAAAGTGTCAGAGCACTGGCACTTTTCAAACCTTGGGCTGAGACACCTGGCCCTTCTATGGCCAGAGGCAGCCAGAAACCTGATCTCTGAATTACTGATTCACCTGAATAATGAATAAAAAAAAAAAAAAAAAAAAAAGGCTGCAAAGAAACAAAGATCCCCACTTTTAAACTCAAAAATCCAATTTTACTTCACTCTGTCTTCTACAGCACAGCATGGAGCTTAATGAAGTGGCCATAAGGTATTTCACTGCAGGGTGAAATACTCTGACTTGGCAAACAGAATAAGTGCTGCTGACAAACATGTTTGAATGAGCAGCTGCATTTTCTCCAGAATATATAGCACTAAAATTTAACTCCAAGCTATGGAAATTTTCCTGTCTGGTCCTTTATTTTCTGGGAGCTTTTAACATTCATCACTACAGTATCTGAGAGCTTCAGAAATGTTTATTTGAATAAAATTTCCTTAAGGAAGAGAGAGCTAAGACAAAGAGTGTCAGGTCACATCTGTCTACTAATTTGAAAGGTACAGTATGAGAAGTCCAAGGCCTATTTCTGAGAACTTTTCTTATTATGTAATTCTTTCCATATTCAAAAGAGTGCCCATTGATCTCTGGAAGAATTCAATAAATAAGATAAGGAGTCAAGCCACCATAAAAACTGGAACTCACTTTTAAGAATCTGGATTTTAAACAAATTGCCTAGTACCGCACAGAAAGCCATCACTCTAGAGCATCATTCACCTATCTTCACCCTGAAATCTTTCCTTCTGCAGTCTCCTGACTCATTCTCTAAACATATTCTGGCATCCTCAAAGATGTGATCCGAAAAAATGCTGCTGCCCTCAGTGGAGAGCACAGCTTTTCTTTCAGCACAAATTTGTTGTGTGCTATGAGTGGATCAAGGAAACTACAGGAAAAAGAAATATGCAGAGATGTGTAGGAGATGTATATTACTTTAAAGTTTTAGGGCATGAGGAGAACATGAAGGGGATAGTGGGATGTAGGCTATTTAAGCTCATGCTTAACTCACAATTTTAGCCTTCTCCTTATTTCTGAAAGCTCCATAAATCCTACAATGTTTGTCAGTGGAGTGTATGAGGTATACAGTCAGAAAAGCGAGACCTTCATTTCTGTTTCGAGTTTCATGAATATTTAAACGATGCAGCAAGTGAAATCATCCAGTGTGAACAAGCTCAGAAACTGTGTCTCGTTAAAGTATAATCAAAAATCATTTTAGGTTCGGATTTTTTTTCTTTTTTTTTTTTTGGTTATGTAAGACAAGTTCCATTTACCTGATTCAGTCAAAACATTAGTCTCTAGCAGAGGGAACAAAGCAATGCTTCAATCATAAGTTTGGGTAACCATATACTGTATTAATGAAGGAAAAAAATAAGGTTAAACACCTCCCATAGTTTCTAAATGTCTTCTTCATTGAAGCTCAATGTTGCTTTGCTAGCAATCTGTTTTTTGTGGGAACTCCTTCTTTAACCCAACTGTTTTGCTTTCATTGGGGTTCTTCCAGATGGGTTTTTTTGACATGCACTGATATTTAGCTATTGCTGCTTTTATGTCATTTACCTCGTTTTGGAGCAAAGAAAAAAAAACCTGAAAACCAGCATCCCAAGGATGAGTACTTGCACTTTAGGCTTCTGCTGTATCAGATGTCTAATTTAATGCAGGATGTTGGTGTCTGTGCTCAGGGGAAAGACAGAAGGAATGACCATTTGAAGTCCAGCTGGTACAGTAGCAATCAGCTGGGTTTGTAGGGACTGTAAAAAACAAGACAGGTCTCAAAACCAATTTGTTTTTTAAACCCTCAGACAAGTGACTTTTGCCCCTTCATTCACAGAGTTATTTTTTTTCTTTTCCTTTAGCAAACACATTTCTAAGGCTGAATATTTACATATTCTGAGTTCCAAGAAGGAAAGCTGCAAAATATCAAAATAACTAATTACAAAGAGGATCTTTATATCGAAATAGAAAACCTTCCTACAACAGCCCTACTGCTTACAGTAGCTCTAGTGACCTGGTCAACATGAAAACATAAATTTTATTGAACCATTTACATTTTTATATCTCATATAAGACTTTTTTATTTTTATTTTTTAACCATAAGTTCCTGGAGTTGAGTTCAAACCAGCTGTTACCTTGTACTGGGTTTCAAAGACTAATTGTATATACCACTGCACATTTACCTAAAAACATATGCTTACTATGAGCATATTTCAAAAAAAAAAAAAAAAAAAAAAAAAAAAAAACCAAAACAAAACCACTAGGCTTCTTCAAAAACATACAGATCTTTGGCTTCATTTGCTCTTCTGGCCAGAATTACCTATGCCTAAGATTGTAAATTCTATCAACAAAATGAAGCTTTTTTTTTTTTTTCCTTCTCACTCTCCTCCAAAACAAGACAGCTAAAATAAATATATAAATAAATATAGGTTTAATCAAGACTGTAAATTCCCTCCTGAGTTGCTTGAGTCCTCAGCACCCCTGTGACAATTTGGGGTGGTCGAACCGTTGTGTTCAGGTCTACTGATGCTGGCAAGGACCAAAAGCAAAGGGGAGGACAAAGCTTTCACGTTTTGAAAAAAAGAGGTGAGCTGAAGGGTGAGGAAAGGCAGTGGAGAGACCAGGCAGAAACCTGTCCCATCTCCCCTGCTCCCACTTAGGCCAAATTCTAGCAAGCAGAGGATGGGAATGGTGAATGAATGGCTCATCTTCCATTACAATGCTGCTTAAACCTCCAGATTTCTTTCCACTCTGAACAGACTGAAGTAGTAAAAATTAATTAAGCAGTAACTTTTGACTACTGCCATGGGAGGGGTGATGGCACAGAAGTCACCTCTGGGTCACCACAGTAATCTTGCACATTTTACTGTAAGTTGCAGCAAATTCTACAATGTGAAAAACCTGCTCACTGCTTATGAGAGGTCACCAAAAATTATTTCCTTATGTGAGGCAATGACCACCAGACTGCGTAAAAAAATGCAAAGGCCTCGACTGATGATAATTACAAATTCACAGGAGAAACACGGAAATTCTTAAAGGCAGGACAATCTCTCCATGCTGAAAATACATAACATTTTTATTTTCCTGTGTTGACCCAGAGGGCAGGCTGCGGAGCTGCCACTGCAGTCATGTTCTACAGGCTGTTTCAAGGTTTTCTCAATGAACTGCCTTGTGCTGGTGGGGGGGGGAAGAAGAGCCACAAAAACCCCAGAAAAAAATCCGAAGCAGCCGACCGCACATCACTGCCTCTCCTGTGCAGAGAGCTCATCCTTTCCAAAGTCAACATTTTTCTTCCCCCTCTGGTCTGTGGTGGGGGGGAGTGGGGGTGTGTGTGTGGAATTTATCAGGTGTTCACAAACGGAACCCAGATAAAGTTGAATGTTTTTCACTTTCATCTACACAGTGACAAACAGGGACGATGAGGAGTCCTTCATTTCTCCTGCCCAGGCCTGAGGCTGGTTGAGAGGAAGATTTGAAAGATGCCACTTCCACTTTTTTTCATCGCATCACTTCAAATGACTGTACAGGCAAAGGAACCTACGTGATGCAAGCTAAACCTCTTTGAAGAGGAAGATTGTTTCTCTTGGACTTACTTTACAAGCTCCAGAGGCCAACGGCGCAGTTGAAATTCAACTATTTGAAAACCCAAACATGGCGTTTTCTTCATCAAATGCTCTGTCTAGCAACAGTCCCCCGAGGAGCAGGAAGAAAAGACTCTTCCCGTTTCTCTCTCATTTTCCATTCTCCATTCCTTTCTCTTCCCCCCGCCACCTCCACAAAGGAATAGGAGAAATCTCCTCCCCCACCAAGCTCCATCCCTCCTTATTGCAGGCAGTGATTGGGAAATCAGAACCTGGAGCAGCTTCCCAGCCCATTCCAAACATGTGGGCAGGCTGTACACTTCTCCAGCTCTCTGGCTGGCTCCTTGCCATAATGAGCTCAGAAAACACAGAGCCGTCCCCAAATACTACAAGCACCAGACTGTTCTGCTTCTGCAGACTCCATCAGTGAAAATGATGAAGCAAGACAGGAAAATATCCCTCCTTCCCCTACCTTTCATTTATAATTGACCTCTTTGATCCTCTCTCTGGAAGGGTCTGAACTTTTCCTTGAGGTAGGCCAGCCTAATGACAGGAAAAACAAAAACTCAATATTCACTTCAAGAGGTGTCAGGCGTAAAAGAATGAAGTCCCTGAGAGAAAAGTGAAGGGGAAACTTGGGAGCAGCAAAACTACCAAAAAAAGAGGACAAACCAATGACAGTGTTGTCTTTCTTGCAAGCAAGCAAATAAATCTGCAAATTTCTAGGTTACTTAAGCAGTGCTTTTAAAAATTACTTGCTAGGAAGCCAAGTATTTAAAAAAAAAAAAAAGAACTGTCAAAGAAGTATGGAATTTTGAAATTATTAAATGTAGTTTTAAATTTATTTTCAAAAGGAACAGCATCAAGGATCCACAAGAAAAAGCCTGGGAGTACATACTGCCACCTGAGATACAAGTAACTAGAAAAAATAGAGAGCTTTTATTTTTAGTTTCACAGTGCCTAAGAAACTCCACACATTGTCTAATCCTTTTTATCTGTGTTATTGCAACAATAAACTTCCTAGGGAGACACAGTGCTGCTCCCTTGCCACGCTGGCCTTTCAGAGAGTACTTTTTCACCACTGAAAAAAAAAAAAAAAAATATATATATATATAAATAAAGTGCAGGCACAGAGGTCCCCTAGGCTACAAATTTGGGGTACCATGCACGATGATGAAGGCCAAAGAGAAGCTGCCACATCATCACTGCCACAGATCAACAGTGAGGACATGCACTCCCAAAGGAACAAGCAGCACTGGATTTGGTCACAGGCTGCAGCCAAAGCCTAAACCTGCACCATTCATACTTCTACAATCTCACGTCCTGAAAATCTTTATTTGCCATGAATGCAAAAAGGACCTCTTGAACAGCAATGCTAAAAAATAAGCCATCAAGTTTAGAATGCCCAAACTCCTTTAAGAAACCTGTACAATTCAAGTGTTACGGGTAAACCTCAATTTGGATTAAAACCTGACATTTGCTTTGAAGTCAGGTTAGAAAACTCTGAGAGTACAGTTAAACATACAGATTTTTGAATCATGAATAATTCAGGTTGAAAACGACCTCTCAAGGTCACCTAGTTCAAGTGCCTGTTCAAGGCAGGTTTATTCAGGGTGTTGGTTGAGGTGAGTTGTCCACCCCCAGGACAGATGTGCCCCAGCCTTACACTGTACACTGTTCTGGTGTTTAACTACCCTTGCTGTGAAAAGTTCTTCTACTTAATCTTTCTCTTGCCCTGCTGATTGCCCCTGAATGTTACAACATGCACCTTTGAGAAAAACCTGGCTCCACCTTCTCTCTGATGCCTTTTTTAGACTGGAGAGAGCAAAGAGATTAGAACCTGCTCCTCAGCCCCAGAGAGAGGAAATCACACAGAGCAAGCCACAGAAAGTCTGGGGGTGCCTGCAGGGAAGGAAAGATGCCTTCCACCAGCTGGCCAGCTCCACTCTTGCCAGGGCAGCGGGCTCCTGGTGAGCCCCCATGGGCACAAGGATGACTCAGGGTCTGGCCCAAGTCCTTGCTGACTCATTTCCCCAGAACCTTTGGAGTTAATCACTCAAGAGTGCCAAGGGACTGCTGAACAGGGCAAGTTGCTGCTTTTGCCCCAGTATATTTCGTGATTCACAGAATTCTGCTAAGAGTGCTTGACTGAGTGCTCCAGAACTTGAGGCAACTGTCAAAGAATTAATTTTCTAGAAAAAACCAAAACAAGGTGTCAGTGTCTACCTTAACAACGCCACCTACACAGCAAAAAAGACTTTGCACAGAAGAATACGTAGCTGTGAGGTGTGAGGCTGGCAGCTGTTTAAGGGATATTGCCCTAAGGCCACAGCTCTATGAAAATCTATTCTCTGAGATCAAAGAGTTTCTTAGTGCTACAAAGCAAAAGAGAACCAGCACTCCAAAATAAATCTCATTTTCCCCGATTCCCAGCATGCAACAAAACAAGAAAACCAGACAACTACTGGTCAAACCAAACACCTGGTTTCCAGCATGCAGCCCTCCCAGTCTGCACTCAATCACAGTTCTGAACCTGTCACGCCATGAATCAGGAGGAAATACTTTAATTTGAAAAGCAAATGTAATTACACTAAAGAAAGAAGGCAAGTGTTCAATCTGCTGGCACCAGAGCTCCATCTACCTTCCCAGCTTCCAGGGCACGCACGGCTGGCAGAGCAGACTGGGATGCAGTTGTGCTCCCAGGTGTTTCCTCTGAGAACTGAGCCACGCTGCTTCAGGAGCACCCAGGCAAGAGTCTGTGCTACACAGAGAACGTGCCCAAGGCTTCTGCATCTCCCCCCAAAAAGCCTCTCTTACAGCAAGAACATCAGGAATTATCTTAACTGTTTACGTCTTTCCCCCCAGCATGCCAAAAATCTTTTGAGGTTCTGCCAAGAATATTTTACTGAGTCTTCCCTTACAAAGGTGGTAAAAGGGGGAAAATCATCAAAAGGGGTTAAAGAGACTGTTTTCCTTTTCCTCTCCTGATACACAGAATATATCTCAGCCTGACAAGAGAAAAATGATCACCTTATAGCAAGAGAACTGTCGGTTTGTTGTTGCTGTGGAGGTTTTTATGGCAAAGGCTTCAGGTCACAGGCTGTTAGTGTTGTTTTTTTTCCATACAGTGTTACACAGAAATTTGATGAAGATACAATACAGGTAAAGTTTCCTTTGCATTTGTCCCGTTACTTTTCTAGGCATTTTCTACTGACAAAATCCATTCCAGCTCCATTTCACACAGCTTTTCACTGTCACGTTACCTGATATCAGCTATGAGCAATACATATTTCAAATCCCAGCTGCCAACAGAAAGGAAAAACTTATCTGTCTGGAGCTCTCCCTTAGAGACTCCAAGTCAAGAGACTGCCCATGGCTTTCTTGGTATGGACTGTTTTCCAAGCCCCAGTGAGATACAGACCATTTAACAGTCAATAAAATCATTGGCCAGTCATCAACTAAAAGACTATAAAAAGTTCAAATGATCTTTTGCAGGCACATACAAGCCATTTTTCTCATGCCTCAAGGCAAAGGAAAGACACACGCAGTTCCTTTTAGTTTAATGTCAAATCCATGTTAAGAAAGTGGCTTGAATGAATCTGGTTTTCTTGATACCAAAATTAAATGGGAGCTTTCTGACACTTTTGAGTCTCAGTGGAGGGAAAAATTAGGAACAGTTGAACGTGGTATATAAACTGGTATTTCTAAAATCCTTCATTGAAACCTGTATGAGGCTATACGAAGAGCCTCAAAAAATTATTAAAGCATTTTTTTTTGTGATGCCACTGCAGTTCATAAGGACAACATATTGCACCACAATGGCACACATGCTGTTTTGACACAGGGATTGGGGTTTTTTTTAAATATATCACATGCATCCCAACACCCTGGAAACAACAGGAGCAATATTGGATACTTCCTACTTCCAGCAAAGCACAGAGACCACCACTGATAGAGAACTTTATTCTACTGTGAGTCTAGATACCAACAGATCCATATTATTTCTCTTGCAGAAAGATTCAACAAACAAACAGCTGTCCCATAACTAAATAACCTGTTGTAGATATTTAATATGCAGCGACAGACAGATGTGTCTGACAGGCAGCAAAAAGAACTCATTGACTGCCAGTACTGACATGTCCACAAGTACAGAAACTCTCCTAAATGAAATAAAAGTTTTCCAGAAGTCTAGCCTACAAAACAAAAAAATAGAAGTTACAAAATTAATAACTTTTTTTTATCTGACTGGGTGACACTTTAATACTGGCCTGTGGTGTAAACAAACTGGAGTATCAAAGAAGTGTTGGGTGACTAGATTGTATTACATCAAAAGAAAATAAAGAATTGTTTCAGTAGAGCCTATAGAAAATAAAGAATTTCGACAGAAAATAAAGAATTGTTGCAATCCCTACCAGGATTTTAGTGATCCTACTGCACACTGATCCCAGATGATTGGAGGGCTCTGTCTGTGATACACATTCATGGACAAGCACACACAGACGAGCAGAGGTTCAGGAACAGAAAAGCACTCATACCTATATATGGCTCTGTTATATGGCACAGCAAATAAGTGCAGATACAGTAAAAAGGACTCACATGGTGAGCAAAATAAAAGCACAGACAGACTGGAAAATTTCCCACTAAAACAGAATTCATTCCTGAGGTATTCATTTCAGTGGAAATATGCTTTTGCTCTTACTGAATTTAATAAGGAGATCTGCCAGTTATTACAAATGCAGAAGAAGCACTTACCCTGAAAGGCTGAGCCAGTCAAGAACATTAAATCCTACAAGCCTCAAAAGGTTTGTCACTTTTAAGGAAAGGCTCAGACACTGTACTGGTAATCAAGTCAATCTATAACAACTATTACACCGTACACAAAAGAATGCAAAAGCTCTGTAATCGAGATATGGAATTGCCAGCTGCCATGTATCATCAGGTGGAATCTAACCCAGGCCAAGAGCAGCCAAAACCATTCATTATCTGCCTGATAACTGTTTGGCAGCTCCTGCAGGACAAGTCAGGCAGGTCCACACCACTAATTCCAGCACCATCCATCCACGCAGGGCTCCGGGAGCCAGCTCAGGTGTGGGAGCTGCCTTGCCACGTCAGTGTGCTGCAGTGTCCAGCCTAATTAGTGGCTGCTCGGGGCACAGTCCAGCTGCTTCCAAGAGCACAGCTGGATTCCTGCACGGCACTTCCCTGTCTAGACACACCAGCCCAGGCAGAGCCAGCACTCCGTGCCAGCCCTGCACTGCTAGGGACAGAAAGGTGTCCACAGAATTCACAGAATGACCAGGCTGGAAGAGACCTTCAAGATCATCGAGTCCAACCCAGCCCCAACACCTCAAATGAACCCTGGCACCCAGTGCCACATCCAGGCTTTGTTTAAACACATCCAGGGATGGTGACTCCACCACCTCCCCGGGCAGGCCATTCCAGAACTTTATCACTCTTTCCGTGAAAACCTTTTCCTAATATCCAACCTATATTTCCCTTGGTGCAGCTTGAGGCTGTGTCCTCTGGTTCTGTCAGTGCTGCCTGGAGACAGAGACCGACCCCACCTGAGCACAGCCACCTTTCGGGGAGTTATAGAGTGATAAGGTCACCCTGAGTCTCCTTTTCTCCAGGCTGAGCATCCCCAGCTCCCTCAGCCGTTCCTCACAGGGTTTGTGTTCCCAGCCCCTCCCCAGCCTCGTGTCCTCCTCTGGATGTGCTCAAGCGTCCCAAGGTCCTTCCCAAACTGAGGGGCCAGAGCTGGACACAGCCCTCGAGGTGTGGCCTCACCAGTGCCGAGTACAGGGGAAGGATGACCTCCCTGCTCCTGCTGGCCACACCATTCCTGATCACTGAGAGCCACCACCGTGCTCCTGCTGGCAGGAACTGGCAGCCCTGAGCTGAGGTGCTGGGACACACAATACTACCCGAAAATGCTCTCTTCCCAAAGGGCTCAGGACAAAGGGATGAAAACACAGCCGTACAAACTTGTTCCTGATTCCCTGGTCTCATTGCAAGCAGCTCTCTCGTGATGGGCAGAGCCCCTAAGGATCATTTACAAAAGGCCTTCTAACTCTCATGCTGAAAATTTTAAGCAATGTTATTATTCCACTTTCCACTGCTAAGGACACAAAATAGTTGGTGATACTGTGGGTACACAGGAGCGCCTCAGGCATTTTCAGTTAACCCACCCATTGTGACACCCACCTGAGAAAAAGGACTTTGTCAGAGGCTAAACTGGTAGGAACTGGATGCTGTGGTGCTGGGTATGTACTGGCGGTGCATAACTGGTATCAGAGGCCTGGCCATCCTGTGCTCTGACCAATTTATTATATCCAATTTATTATATCCTTATTATATATAATAAATATATATTTATTATTTCAAGGCAAAGAACAATTTCTTTTTCCTAGTCCCTCTTGGTACAGCAAATGTGACAGTGAATGCAGCACCAACCATTTCAACTCGTGAGCCCTAAAAGCTGCAGAAAAGTACAAGACATCTGCTGGCTCTACTGAGCTGTGAAGGAAAGTAACAGATGACAACCTTATGCTTCAGTGTCCCATGGCACTTCTCCTAATAACAAGGATCAAGAAGACACTCAAAGAAAAAGCACATATTTATGTCATTAAAAAACTTACATCTGATGTTAAAACCAGTGAAACCCCCAACACCATTCCAAATGAGGAATATAGCAAGTCAAGGCTGTGATGATGTCTCCTGGGCATTTCTAAATTAAAGCCTAAAAAATCAACACATTTTGTAGCCATCTAGTAAAGATTGCTTTCTATGGGGAACTTAAAATCATAGCACACCTTGACATTTGTCTAAGGTATGGAGCTATTATTTTAAACACATACTTATGGCTTCTAGTCTCAAAGAAATGACTCACCCTTGCATTTGCAGTTTCAGAATTCCAGCTAAATGGAAATGCATATACAGCCAATGGTGAATGTGACAGAAATAAAGCAGTAAATGAGGTGTAGGGAAGAAAAGAGAGAAAGTGTGAGAAAGAAATAAGGATCCAGTGGAAGCTTGGGAGAAACTAGTGTTTCTGAAGTTTAAATCAGAAATACTAGTTATATTCTTATCTCCCAGTATTCCTTCAGAATTTTCCCCCTTTGTTTCTTGCAGTCAAACAGCTGCTCCTAAAAGTGAAGCTGATTGTTTTGGGGTGCTTTTTGAAAGGATTTTAATCCTTCTTTCCAATTTCTGCAGAGAGTGGATCCTACTTCTTCCATCAAGTTCTAATTAAAATGAAAAGGTTAATTTCTACACTCCTTAACATAACTGTTAAGGCAAACTTCACCCTAAAGCAAACTTCAAAAGGGTAAGACTAGAAATCATTTGCATTGGTGTGATCAAAAAGAAAAACAAAATAAAGTAGATTTAGGAATTTGATGAGTTGCATGTGTATCTATGAATGTATTCTTCCCAAATTAGCTTTGATCTGGAGAATGAAATCCCAATATAAAAAATTTCAGACTTTGGTCATCAAAACATCATCTATGTGCATAACTATTGAAAGAGACCAAAATAAGCTCCAAATTGCCAATAAATCTAGAAGTGGAAAGAAGCAGGTTCATTTCAAGCGCAAGACTGTCATCCTTCTCCTCTGAACCACTCTGCCCTGCCCCATATGTTTTTCTAGGAAAACTTAAGATCCATTTATGAACTGAACAGACAAAAAACAAACTACAAACTCTCAGCTGGAATCAGACTCAGTGCTCACAATTGCCAAAAGTTGTGCTATTGTACTGGGGGTCAGAGTGTGGTCACTGTTGAGTGAAATCTGACTGGAAGCAATCTGTAAATTACCTCAGGTCACAGCCCTGCCTTGAGTCAGGATCACTGAGGGTGGTGACATTCCTGACAGACACCCAGTTCCCCTTGTTTGACAGCACTGCTGCCAGTGCCAGCGATCCTGTTCTCTGCTAATTTACACAACAGATGATGACTTCCTCCTTGTGAGAGCCTTTTAAAGAGTCATGTTACTCCTCCAGATTTTTGCCTCGGCTCAGATTCTGCCAATCTTTCTTCAGAGGTCATGTTTTCTTTATCTCCAGTCATTTTAAGAACTCTTCTCTGGACTTGGGTGCATATCTTTCCTGGACCGTGGGGAACAAAATTAGAAAGAGCCCAGTCTGAAGCCAAAGAGCTTTGCAACTGCAGAGCAAAGTAAAAAGGTTATGTGATTTGTCTTGCTGATACAACAGCATAGTTTAGGTATTCATTATGGCACTAACTTTTTTTCACATCCATATAATGTTATTTTTCCAAGTGTGGGCTGTGATCCACAAAAAAAAGTCCAGATCTTTTTCTAAGTAGCTGCTCCAAGCAGGTTGTTTCCCATCCTCCTTAGGATTGCCTAGCTACACTAATCTGCATTTATCAAACTGAGCTGCAGTTCATTTCCCACACTGAAACTGCAACTTGCTCAGATAAATTTTGGAATTTAAGCCTGTTCTGCAAGATAATGACAGCCTCTCTTAGCTCCTCAGGGTTTCTGTATTTAATGAACATTCCCTGAGGTCCACCATTCAGCTTGATAGCGAAATTACTAAACCACAAATCAGCAGTAGGCTTTTTTTTCCTTTTGTTTTTCTAGGTGCTTAAATATATTCTGGCTACTTTGCTTCAGCGTTTTTCTGAGAACTGAACATTTGAATTTTCCTCTCTCACCTACCCCCCCCCCTCTTCAAAAATCAATCTGGACACTAATCTATAGGTCTGCCTCCTATGTGCTCTCATCTCCTATATGGCAGCTCCAAGATGTTAGCCACCAACTCTTTACGTGTCCTAACCTGGAATTCATCCAGTCAAGGTTACCCTAAAGCATGTGAATGTCCTCTAACCTTCCCCACATAAATCTGTCACCTGTGGGCACATTGATTGTACCAGGCATCTTCCACACGACTGATCTTTTCCATAAAGACAGCTGCTCAACAGCTATGAGTAAATTTCAAAAATGTTGGTCTCCCGCTGCATGAAGAAGTGAATTGACTCTTTAATCTTCCACTGAATACTTACATATGATGACTCCCTTTGATTTTGTTTGCATCTTGCTAGTCACCTCTTGGTTTTTGGCTTAGCCTTTCCTGGTTTGTCCATGGGTACTTCTAGTATATTTCCTCATTTTTCCTTAGCTCCTAGACTCAGCTCTCATGGGTTGGGTATGTGCCTGTATTTATGCACACACATGCACACAGAAAAGCTGACATTTCTACTTTGCTGTCATTCCTTGTCACTCATGTTGCTTTCCCTCCTGGATATACTCAAGCTGTTGCTTCCTATTGGCTGGAGTCAAATTTGAAGAGTTTCTCTTCTGTTTGTGTTCTTCACCTCCTGAAACCAAAGCCAATTTAACTGCTTGTGTGTCCCCTCACATGGTAAAACAGGCACTCATCACCACAAATTCTACAGTATTTTCTTTTTCAACTGCCACATCAAGATTCTGGGTAAAGACCCTGCTCATATACAAAGGATTTCAGAGCAAGGACATAAACAGGGTGTAGCCCTATTCCCTGCTTGCTCTTCTTAAGCCAATTGACCACTTAAATAGTAATCTTCTGTTAAAATTACTGGGTCAAGTCTGTCCCAGGTAATATTGCTTATACTCATCCATGGCTTCTTTTCTGGTATCCATCTCGCTTTATGTGCAAAGCAGGTTTTCCAGTTTTTCTCCCCTCCCATTCACTGCCCTCTGATTTTAAATTGCTGCACAGCAATCAATGCAATACCTATGACCTAAAAAACAATTAGCAAATAATTCCAAAACAGAAAGCCATCACTGTTCACCATTAAGTCCTCAACATGGATGCAACACACAGCTTTGCTCCAAAGAGATTATATTTCAAGCAATTCCCTTCCTAAGCCAGCCAGCAGTCCCACACCATCAGAATAATTAGCCACAGCTTTCTGTTCTTCAGTGAAGAGGTACAGGCTAACAGCTTGATTTTAATTCCCTGCTGGAACAAGTAACTAATTACAACCTGCATTAAAAGTTAGCTCCAATAATTTAACAGGGTAATTCTGGAGATCTGACAGACGTCTAAATTATGTGTAAATAAATTGTTATGAATGCTTGAGAAAATTAGATTATATATTTAAAAGTCTCCTACAGAGCAAGCTGAAGACCAGCTAAGCACACGAGTCCCTTATCACAGCGATTTCAGTTTTTGTATTTAATAATGCTAAAAGCCCCATACAGCTTTTGGCCCAAAGAAATCAATAGCTATCCAGACAAAAATCCAACGTTCCTGAACAGAAAAGAGTCAGGCACAAAAAAAACACCCAAGAAAAGGTATGAAATCAAAGCTCTTGAAGTTTCAGACAGGAAAATGTTAATTCTGCATAAGCATCTTTTAAAAATAGAGTCCTCCATCATCATGGGAGGGATGACATAAAGAATCTTTAGATTTTATCCCCAAAACTTGATAACCAGCTACCATAATAAATGCCCAACACACGGGACTGATTGCACCTGAAGTTCATTAATATTATTGCTTTCAAGAAATAAAGGTTTTCTTTGGTGGGCAGGGTGTGGCTGCTCCCTGGTGTTTCAGCGTTAAAGCCTGTCTCCCAGAACAATCAGAGACTGGGGAGAGGGAGGGAGAGGCAGGCTATCTTCATGTTAGTTTGAGAAGTAGAAATGGGAGGGCATCACCTAGAGGATTGTCGAGAGGAAATACATCGACTGCAAATTTCCTGCTTCAGCAGAAAATCTGGCTTACTTCACTTCACAGTCACAAGATCACACATCTTACCAAATTTAATATAAAGAGCCAAATAATTTCAAAATTCAGCCTGAAGATGTAAGAAACCTTTACACTCACGCAGCCAACGTCCACAAGATGCAAAATGAGTTTCAAATCGATGATGACCTAAAAGCCTTCAACACCATTCCTTTCACTTTTGTGGCTATGTGACAAAAGCATGGCCAAGGCAATATTGCTGCATTTCACCTCTCAGTTCAATGGAAAACTTACCGTCTTCTCACCAGAAAGGCACAGCATGTCACATTTCCTGAGCTTTAGCACAGAAACATCTATTTCTTTTCCAACTTCTTTTTCACACTTCTCTCTTCCACCTGTTCAGACCCAGTTTCTCCTTCCTCTGGATTACAAAGACAATTCTGTGTGCCAAAGGAAATGCACTTGGGAAACCTTGGGTCCAAAAAGGCACAACCACCAGTCCATCCTTTCCCAGGGCAGAGCAGGGAGCATCCCCTGAGCTCTGGGGGCTCCCCAGCTGCCCTCAAAGTAGCAATGCCAATGAAAAACAACCAGGATTTCCCAGCTGTCTGTCACCAGGCACTGAGGCAGCAGAATACTTCTAGAAAGTGTTTAAAAAAACCTCCAAGTATGTGCAAAACAGCTTTGGATAGCACACACCAGGGAAGCTGCAACTTAAAAGGACTCCTGAGCAGCAACAAGGCTAAAAGATCCAGAGGAAAGAGGAAATTCTTGTTTTTCATCTCCTACACACATGGACTGTCACTTCTACTGGGGAAGGCACTTGCATAAGCTTATGTAAGGAGAATAAGCTTCAAGTAGGATATATATCTAAATAAAATCATCTGCTTTCAGACCTTTCCCCCCAGATGTAAAAATTAAATAAAGGTACTTTGGCACTGGAAGCCAGTCTAGCTGCTGTACTTATCACTGGTCAGAGACTGCCTAAAAACTTATGACACACTAAACCCCATTGGACCTACTGGAGACTTTCCCACATGAATTCACGTGGTGCTGCTACAGTCCTGATTCTGATTTACAGTCCTGACACTGCTGTGGGAAAGGGAGAACACAGCACCCTCACCCAGAGGGTGGCCGTGCATTCAGACAGGCTCCCCAGGGCAGTGGTCACAGCACGAGAACAGAAGAGCTTGAACAACACTCTCAGACATGTGGTCTGATTTTTGGGGCCATCCTATACAAAACCAATGATCCCTGTGAACCCATTTCAGCTCAGGATATTCTATGATTCTATACCATGGAAGCCTCAGAAATGCATTTTATTCTGTAACTGTTAAAAATTTGCATTCTTGAGCCTAAGAATTAGCAATTATTCCCATTCATCAGAATTATAGGCCCTAGAAACTGTTGAACCTATTATGTGTAGCCCAAGGCCAATTGCTGTGCATACAATTGAAAATAAGATTTATATGCCTTTCAGCCTCTTGAAAGGATTTTTTAAAAAGTCCATAGGTTATTTCGATAAAATTCACCCCAGAGCACCACTCAGAAATCAGTTTTATCAAACAACTGAATGATAAGATTGGCTCAGATTCCTTTCTTGAAGAAAATTCATATCTAATGAAGTGTATAAATCAGACTGATGATAAAGGAAATTTGTAACCCAAAAATACAGCTTATGCTATCAACTTTTACCCAGGAGCTAGCCACACACTCTTTCATTCCCCTTCACTCAGCTTTCTCAGTCTGTGGTTGTTGCTCAATTATCAAAATACATTCACTACCTATTGCAACCTCCTGTACCTCTCTAAGTCAATTCCTTCCCTTTTTCCAGGACAAACGCAGAGTCTCGTATACATAAAAATCATCCAGACTGTTCCTGCCTTCACTTTTTACACATCCTGTGTGGTGTTCTTGTGTGTTCTGGCTTTAGGCTCAGTCTCAGACTGCAGGAAAGCCCCTTCTTGCACGGTTTCATCTCCTACACACAACAGCTAGAGGTGGCACAGGTTATTCCACCTGGGGTTTACAGCCCCAGCTGGAGTTTGTAACTCAAACACTCCCAGCAGAAGACGGGACAAGGAGATGCATTGATCACCACAGCATTCACAGTAGGGCTGGGAAACCAGTGCTGGCCATATCAGTCCTTTCCTCTCGACAGAAGAGCCCATACCACTCGTGAATTTGCCACTAGATTTGCACTTCCATGGTGGAAAGCCATCCTTGTTCTGTTTTGCTGGAATGCAATCATTCCAGGCTGCTTTGCCTCACCTGCACACGGGTCAATTTATCCCCTTTCATCCCAGACTCGCACAGCAAACCCCAAATTCCAATAAATCAGCTTCTCAAGCCAAAGTTGCTTTTTGTGTTCTTGGCCATTGTTTGCTTTAACTTGAGAGAAAAAAAAACCCTCTTAGAATGTTTTTAATGCCGGCCTGTAGAGACACAGGCTCTTTGCTGCCTCTTTCTATCTGCACGGAGCAAACCTCAGCTCCCCCCACGTGCTGACCTTGGCATGCCCAAGTGATGGCAGTGAAAGGAGAAAGCTTTCCCTTCAGACATGTGAGAAGCTGCTGCATAAAGCAGGAAAAAAAAGGCACTTGCCCTGCAACCGGTAGCACTCAGGAGATAAGGGCATGGTCAGACACAATCCCTAACAGTGTGACTGATAACCCAGCTCCTGTTACCAGATAATGCATGAATCCAGGCTTTCAGCCTCTCAGAAAAAACACACAGGCTCTGCTCACTGAATTTAACACACTCCAGAAACCATTCATTCTTCTGTTTCTTTGCAGATTCCCGAGAGCTCACCAAGCTCTGGACAAGGGTTCGCTACCATTAGGTTATCTACAAGCTCTCCACCCCTGGCCTGCTCTCAAGATGACTTTAGCATCTCTGCAGCCCAGTAATCTTGAACAAGTTATATGAGGAATGAAGATCCTCCTCAAGGGCCAAAACCCCCAAATTAGTATTTCCACAACAGCATCCCTTGACTGAGAGCTTCACAGGCACACCTCAAATAGTTTGCTTGGGTCCCTCACTACAAGAAGGACATTAAGGTGTTGGCAGTGTGTCCAGAGAAGGGCAACAGAGCTGGAGAAGGGTCAGGAGAACAAGTCTTTTGAGGAACAGCTATGGGATAAAGGGTTGTTTAGCCTGGAGAAAAGGAGGCATAGAGGGGACCTTGTCACTCTCTACAACTACCTGAAACAAGTAGTGAGGTGGAGGTTGGCCTCTTCTACCAGGTAACAAAAGATAAGAGAAGAAGAAATGGCTTCAAGGGAAGGTTTATACTGGATCTTAGAAAAATATCTTCTCACGCCTCAAGAAGGAACTCACCCAGTCAACTGCAAAAATCATGAAAAAACCCTCAGCCTGTAGAAGAAAGACCATTACACTCATCTGGCCAGGGTTAAATTGTGACTTAAAGCACCACCCTATCAATGAGTCAAGGCAAAAAGCTCAGTGCAGAGAGATGCTGCACAGGTGCCTCAACAAGACTAACAGATATCTCCAGCTCAAATGCATTCCTTCTTCTTCCCCAAGATCAAAGAAATTTGCACTGAAGAAAAAGCATCCACACTCCACCCATGAGTTTCAGTAATGGATGTGATACTCACTCCCACACTCTGCTCACTTGCTTGAAGACAAACTAAAGGGAATGAATATCAGCTCAGCAATTTGTTATGCTTGGGCCCTAGGACTTAAAACATTTCCTACAGAACATCAAGGGAAAGTTTCCACATTCTCAAGCACATCTGTGGACAATTCACAGCTAAGTTTTTGTGATGAGGGGCACACATTCATGGCCAAGCAGGAAGCAAAAGCCATACCATTGAAATGGGCTGAGACTTGCAAGTGTCTCACCAGCAAAGGTGATGGCATTTTCTTGCCTTTCCTGAACTTGTTCCAGCTCTCTTAGAATACTACCTCCCTTAAAATTACCCACAGGCTTCAGTGTCTACTGATGCTGCTCCTTCAGCCTCTGCTACAGCCCAACAGCACTGCTAATGGTGCCTCAGGTTTTAGCTTTTATATTTTTCAGATTCTGTGCTGCTTTAGTGTGCAATTCTGAGCTTCTTATTAGAGGATGGTGAGCTCTCTGCACAGAGCAGGGAGACAAAACAATTCCTGCTCCAGCTGGGCACCAAGGACAAATGATCCAAACCTCAGCCCAAGAGCACAAACAACGTGGGCTGGAGAGAGAAAAACAAGCAGGATGGGACTGCATGGGCTAAAGCTGGAATGGGACAATGAACTCCAATGTGCCAATGGAGCAGAGCTGATCCCAGTGAGAGCCCCCGGGAGCGCTCGTGCATTTTGGGACCATTTGGGTTCATCTTGGGTGCAGCCCTGGCTGGGCTCTGGTGCTGCCCAAGGTGGATCCATGGAGGAGATCCTTTTGATAAATCCCTGCTTTATTCTTTAGCTCTGTCCAGCCTCTGTTCTAGGTCAGCCTTCACAAGGCATCATCAACACCAGGGGTCCTAACTTGCCTCAGAAGTGATGGGGCAAAAGAACTGGAAAAAGGACTGTTTGGCTCACAAAGCTCCCACTCCTGCTATCAACAAGCTAAGCCATGGCAATGACAAGCAGCAGGAGGTCTGCTGAAAGGCTGCTGCGTGTAGAAAGCTGAAGAACAGAAATAGCACCATGGGAACCCAAGCTCAGGTTGTTTCAAAGGACACTGAAAGAGATCCACAGAGCCAGCTCACAAGCATTTGCACATTTCAAGCTGTACACATAACCACTTACTGGTGCAAGTCTCATCATTAATATAAACAAAACCATACATCGTACAGGCACATATGGAGAGTTTGTGTGTTTGTTTTTGGTTTCTCTTGCAGGGGATTCAGTCACAGCTGACACTATGGTAGAAGGTGACCTTACACAGCATCTGTGTTGCAATGCATGAATGTGTTGGCAGGGTGAGCTAAGGATAGGAGCTAAGCCTTGGCTCCACATTTTCTGGCTTTTTTCAGCTCATGTCAGCCCTTATTGTTATTTCCACATAGGGAGAGGAAGGTGTGATTAAGAGGAAGAATACTGTTGCTTTGCTTGACTGTTTCTTGGCAGTTGGTGGATTTTGCTTAAAACCTTATCAGAATAAACCTCTTTCATGTTGTGGAAGCATTTTCATCTAGAGGAAAAGATATGCTGCAACTGAACTGCTCCCCAACCCAACATTACACACAGCCTCCCTGTCAGCAGGGGCTTGGTCCCTCTAACCTGCAGGAAAGGGAGACTGAAGTTGAATCTCTTTGAAATAACCTTTCAAGTCAAGTTCCAAATACTTATTGGGAAATAAAACAAACTAGCACACTCAGGCAGACAGATGATTCACTCCCAGCTCTTAGCACTACCTCATTTTACCTTTCCTGGAAATACAACCCACCCAATATTTTTTCTTATTTCCCTACTCTTCCTAACATCTATTAAATCGCAGATGCCTGTGTCCCCAACTAAGAACTGTGAGATATATTGTGAACAATTTTAAAGTCCACAGACTGTGCTTGTTATTTCTGGTAGACAACAGAAAAGGTTAGCAATTAATCACTGTCTGCTATCTGCACTTAAAAACTGGCAATTATTGATAAATGTGTTCCCACTTCAAGCACGTTACTGAGAACTGGTGAGAAGTCTGGACTACTACAAAACCTGAAAACATTAACTGGCCAAAGAGCTTCTGAGGCCAGAACACAAACACCAGCCTGGCTAATTGAAGAGATGACGTCATTGGACTGATTTATGAAAGGCACTGCTGATGTTTAGATTAGGAAAATTTACTTGAGATGGCCAAAGTAAACTCCGTGGCCTTTGTTTTGGATAGTTCAGTTTATGAAGCTGTCATTTAAAAGAGCCATTAGAAATAAACAGATACGTGGTGACAGAACCTATGGAAGAGGCTGGGCTGGGGGGTGCTGGTGCTGGAATTGTTCTATTTATAAACCCACATACAACTGGCCCAGCAGTGTTTCCTCCAGTCTCCTGCTCCTGTCCCCTCTCAGCAGTGAAAAGTTTCCAATACAGTCTTCTGTCTAAAATACCATTAATGATAGCAGCATATGTTGTTTACAATACAGGTCTACTAGGTGTTACAACAACTAAAAAGTAGGGAATATTCTATATTCCCAAGAGAAACAGTGTGAAAGCACTCTCCCTGAGTCACAAATATTTGCTAGGCCACAATTCAGGTAGTTTCCAAGGACTCAAGCTGTGGATGAAATGATTTATAGTCAGAGCAGAGAATTAAAACATTTGGGATGCTTAGAATTATTACCAGTTTACGGACTTTAATTACAAGTAGTTTTCTTTTCTTCGCATTTTTTTTTATTATCTAATATACTTGACATTTACTGCTTTTTCCTGGCTGAAGACTAGAGCACAAGGATGTTTTAAGGCACCCTACCCCAAAACCTTGGAGCTTTCCTTGTTCAACAGGGAAAGACCTGCCCTCTTGTACAGACTGCACTGAAGCAGGCTGCTTGAATACAAGCAACCAAGTGCATCCATTCCCAAAAGAAACAGCAGAAACTCCTGCAAGATCTGACTGCCAGGCCCTGTGATGCACAGTGAACTCAATTTTTTTTTTCTGCATTTACACAGGCTTTACCTGTTTAACCAAACATGTGGGAAAGCTTGGGTCCAGCTGAGTGGGGGCTGCTGCAATCCACCAGTAAAGCCAAATATTTATTGGCTCAGCTGGTCAACACACAGGAGGAGGGGAAAAAATAATTAAAAATGCCTGATTGTTCCCAAAGAATATGGACTTCAGATAAGAGTCACTGCTAAAGAGCATCAATAGGCACTTGGAAGAATTATATAAAGTTCTGGGTGAGACTGTGACAGAAGGATAAATATCCAGAAAAGTACAGGACTAAACTAAGAAGTAAATGTCTTAACTGCCTTGTAATAAGGGAAAGAACAAAAAGGTGTAAGGGAATAGTTGAAGGAGGACACTTGTTTCAATCATTTCGCAGGACAGCAGGAAGAAATTAACTAAATGTTGGTTTGGGAGCCAGAAGCTCTTGCAGGACCACAGCAGTCATGGCCAGGGTAAAAAAGAGATTAACTAGATACCTAGTAGTTATCACATAATTAAACTTAACCTAGAATAATCAATCAGGCATATCAAATTAATTTAAAGCCTCTGTCTTCCAGGTGCTGTACTCCTTAGAGTATGAGGTACCCCAAAACAGAGTCACTTGCTGGTCACGAAAATACCAAATGTTTTCTGAAGTCATTAAAAAACTCTTGCCATTTTGAATTTCCAAAGACTTCCACCTGTCCTTGATGAGTGTTCTCTTCAGGGAAAAAGGATATTTGTGTCAGGGAAAGTTCTCACCTCATTATAAATGCAATCAAAGAAGCAAGCAGACCTCAAAATTCCCAGCTTTTATAACCATGAGTAGAATTCAAATGAGCTCACAAGTAATTCCTGGGAATTTTAGGTAAGTTTAGCATTAACTGCTGAGGGAAAAAGAGACTTATCCAAAAAGAATTGCTGTGTTTTCTACCCATTGGACCACAGTAGGGCAGATTCTGCCCTGTAACACATTAAAGTAACTCCAATTGGCTTCAGTGGTTTACACTGAATTTTTAATCAATGTATCTATATTAATCTTTCAGTCAGCAGCTTTTCAAGGCCCACTGCAGTACAAGAAATTTTATACATGCTACTTCAAATAGAAACTAAAGTGAAAAAGTTTAAACAAAACCAGACAAAGCCAAGCAAAAATCCCCCACAACTTTCCAAAAGCACAGTGTAAGGGAGGGGAAAAAGGCAATTTCAAATGCATAAACTAAAAAGCCACATAAAGAAACATCAACACTGCCCTCCCTCCCAAAAAAAAAAAAAACCCAACCAACCAAAAAACCAAAGAAACAAGCCACAAAAAAAAAGAGAGAACAGCACAAAAAATCCCAGCAGCATCTCAGGAGGCTCCCTCAGGGCCACAAAAAACTCCCTGCTGGCTGATGAGCAGTGCACTCCCAGTGCTCCTTTCTCCACTGTCGCCAAACTCCAAAAACAATGTGGATTTCTCTCCTCTAACTGGACACCTGGATTCAGGAAACTGACAGAAATTTAAGACCTTTACCTTTCTCTCCAGGACAGCTAAAACTGTTTTAACAGGTTAAAACCCAGCCTTTTGTTTGCTTTCTGGAGGAGGGAAAGGGAAATTAATTGGGCATCTTCATTCAAGGAAAACAATGCAATCGTATGGTTTTATTTGCAATGCCATTGTCCCTATTATTTACTCAAAAAATTAGATATTTAAAAACAGTACACAAAATAATTGGCAGCCATAACTATAGGAGTTGCTTATCTTGAAGAAATTGTAGTAATTTATATTAAAAAAAGTAACCTCCCTCAAAAAAATGCACCTCCTGTTGTTTCACCTCAGTTTTGACAAAAGCTGAGCAGCAGCAGTGTCTTTCTGATTTTTATTTATGCAAACAAGTCCTCAAGATGGTGGTTTTAAACTCCAGTATTACCTGTAAAAGATTAAAATACCTTACCATAAAATCTTTTTGTAGACATTTAATAGTTTATGTCTACAAAAGAAAGACAGAAGCCCTTCTTCAGGACCACTGAGCAAATCAGCAGAGCCAAGATTAAAACCCTTCCTTCTCCTAATGCTTTGAATTTAGGGAACTCACTCTTAGAATGGGATGGTTTAGGAAAAAAAAAAAGGTCTCCTTCAGACATGCACACTCACTCCCATCAAAAAGTGCCAAACAGCATTCCACTAAACTTTCCAAAAAAACCTTTTGGAGTGAGAATATGGAAAAATTTCAGCTCTGAATCGCCTGCAAGTTCACAGCTCCTGTTTTCACATACTTCTAACAATAAAACTTCATTACATAACTGCAATGCTGCTCTTGCCATAGGAGAGCTTTCAGATGACTTCCACGTTGCATGTGGCAGGTCACGGCCTCGCTGGAGCAAACAGAGGCAGCTCCAGCAAAGCAGTGCCTCAGCTGATGATAATCCACTTCCATGTCCCTCAAAAGCTTTCACAGCAACCTCACAAGCACTGCAGCGGTGCCTGCTCCAGTCTGACAAACTCGAGCTGTTTCACAAGGTTTTCCTCATTTTAACAAAGAAAAATAAAAAAATATATATCTTTCTGCTTGGTTGACTGCAAGCAATACCCTAAATCACAAAGCAATTGGTGTCAATGGACACTGTGGTACAGCTGCACCCATTTAAAAGAACAGCTGCTCAAGAAATAAAAGCACGTTCTTTTCATCCAGCCACAAAACTTTCAGAAACATGAGCGACGAATCTGCCTAAGTGGATATTTATTAGCAACGCTAAGGGCTCCTCCTTAGATCCCCAGTGTTTTGTTCCAGGCCCAAATCTTCTCTCAGCATAAAATTACTCATTTTTTGTGACTGTCCTGGCTTCTACGAGCAGCTGCTTTTGCCAAGCATTAATAATAATTACTTTTCTTCAGATTCCTCATATACTCAGTGCTGCCCATACACATGAGGGTGCTCTTTCCAGGCCCCCCAATGCCAGCTGCTCTTTATAGCTTTTCCTATACCCACGTGGAGTCCCCCCACCAAGCCCAGCTTTACTGCAGGCATCTGGGTTTGTGGCAAAGGAGGAGGTTTCACTTTTTCCCATGGCCTCTGTGTCATATCCTGTTTCTCAGAGTCCTCCCATTCCCCTAAACATGACTTATCTCCCCAGCACTCCTCTTTCTCAGACTCCAGGCTGACAATCCTGCTGACAGTGGAGCAGCATGGAGGCCAGCTTTGCATGTAATCATATAAAGATGTCAAACCGGGCTCCACTGTTTCCTGGCCTTTGGTGATTCTAAGAAATAAAAACTTGAGCATTTGAGGTTTGTGAAATGTTTTGGAATGCAGGATAGGAGTATTATGCAGAAGTGTTGTTTATATTCATTTGGTAGAATAGAATTTTGTTCAAATAAACCTTGTAAGTGATAGGAGTAAAAGTATCTGTTTGCAAGACTACATGCTAAAATGACTAAAATGTGTTACCAGATTAAAATGTTACAGATGCACAAGCACAAGCCAAGACTGAATTTTTCTGTCCTTAATCAAACAAGATGACCCTAAAGCTACTGGAGGTCTAAGATGGTTTGCAAGAGGAGGAAACTGGATTTTTAACAAGCTGGTGTATGGAAACAATACAATAATCACCCCCTAGAGATGCTCTTAGATCTGGGTCTGAGAGCAGATGCTGCAGCAGTACCAGAGGTGGGGTGAGATCTGCTGGGCTTGGTGGCTTCTTTCCTTCTCTGGAAATAATCCAGGGACAGCACATAAAACACAGGACACAACAGGAAGGAAGGAGTGTTCCTGAGAAAAATGTTCTCAACAGTTCTATGCATGGGTCAGGAAATGGACATCTGACCCCTGCTCGGGAAAGATTTTATCAATGAAGAGATTTTTGGTTTTACAATCAGCATCCTTGCAGAAGGGTGGAGGGAAGGCATCACAGCTTATCATATCTGCTGCTTTATTTCTCAACTTTACACAAGAGATTTGAAAAACTGCTGTGGAAATGCTGGCCTTTAGTTTACAAAAACCTTTTAAGGAGGATCACAGAGCAGGGGTGAGTATCTGCTAAGAAGTTCCATCTGCTGAAGCCAGTGGTTCAAGAAGCTTCCTCTGTGCAACCCGGAGCCTTTTCCAAACACACACTTTGCTCTGCTAGCCAAAAAAAGAAATACGAGATGTGCTCACATTTGGCCCCAAATGAAAGCCTAGAAATTATTATGGGTTCTAGTGAATATCAGTAAAAACAATCTTTTTCTTTCTTAACAATCCTCCCCCAAACACCTCTAAGGAACAAAGGCTAGGGCAAAAATTACCTCAGTGCTTACCCAGAAACAACACAGAAGTAAGATCTCTGCAAGCCTGCAAAAATTAGGTGATCAAGTAGTCCCAGAACAGGGGAACCCAAAAGCACCACGTAGTGAAGTGCTGGAAGGGAGAAGATAAGCAGGGGAGGGGAGCACCAGTGACCAAAATCAGGGCTCAATGCCAGTTGTGAGGTCAGTTCTGTTCTCATGGAAGCAGGCACACATCACTCCTTTATAAAATGGACCACTGCATTTCCACAGCAGAGCAGCAGCAGGCAGCTTTAAGAGATTCACTCATAAATTTGGCAGAATACACACACAAATTCAAGGTTATACAGAGCCCTTTCTGGACTCAGGGGTGGAGGGAACCACTTGTTTTCAGCTGCATCTGAACTGCACAGACAGCACAGAAAATAATGGTTCCATATTTTCCTGTTCTGAACCAACAGAAGAAGGTGTTGGCTACAAATTTAAGGCTCACATTATTGAGCTCTGTTCAAATATAACCCTCATTTAGACCACAGACCTCAGAAATGGGTCTTATTTTTCTTTCCCTCCTTTTTGAAAACCTAAGGCAACAATTCAGACAGGCAAATGTAAGAACTAGTCACATCTTAAAGTATCTTCATACCAGAAGAGGTTTCTAAACTGCTTTTCAGACATAACTATCCACTTTGAGAAGCAAACCACTTCCATGGTGCTTCAGGTACAGAGGAAGGAGCTGACCCCACATTTTTTAGATAGGATGGTCTGAGGCAGTGCAAGTGTTGAATAAAAACCCCAAGCAACCATAGAAAATGGGCTGTCTCTAGCCCACACAAGTCCTTTTGCACCCTTAGATTGCCATGGCTACTGCTTCAACCTCTTTGGGGTCTCTTTGAAACACACAGAGATCCACTCCAAATTTATTTACTGTCTTGGCTATTTAAATTAACTCCATTTCCCTAATGCACACCCCACAATTTACAGCTGAAGTGCTGAGAACAGAAACAGGAGAGATGAACAGCACGTATATTCAGCAACACCTGGTTATCTGACTCCATTCTTCAAAAGAAGAACCTACACCTAAGCAAAACAAAGCAGTTAAGAAGCAAACAGCAAAATGTATAATGCATTCAACTTCATCTTACTCTTTGAGTCCGTGAACAGACACAAACAATGATGATTTTTTTTTTTTTTGTCTTCTCTAACAGCTCCAGGATAAAATCATCTAAGGAAACCCCACATTTTAAAAAGTACTTTTCTACACCACAGGTCTGCATAGGTAGAACTGGGATCAGTCATCCCTGGCAGTATAAAAGGGCTGTGGACACTTATCATCATCCTAACAGATCCTTTATCTAACACATCCTTTACAAGCAGTGGTAGCAACACCCTGCTGGTTTAAAATTCCCAGTTCCAATGACATTGAATCAACGGCACATTTGGACTGGCCCACGAGCCATTTGAACACCCTTAGGGAAGATTTTCAAGCTCTCTTTGTTACATTCACATGGGTTGTGGCTGTTGTTTAAATTCAGCCTTCAAGGCTTTGGCACTCTGGGGACTTGGTGGAGTCTGGCCCAAGTGGCTGCCAGGGAGAGCACTGTCCCTTTCTGGAGAGAGGCATGCAGCTCAAACCTGCACCAGCCCATTCATGCATCCCAAGGACATCAGCCCAGCCCCAGCTGCCATTTTTTTGGTGCCACTTTACAGCAGGGCTGACTCTGTAATGGGTTTACCAAAATAAAAGCAAGAAGCTGTTAGTCACGTTTAAGACCACCACTGTCCCCATTTGAGACCTTGCTCTCCATTATTCCTGCTACTTGACATGCATTCCCTTTGCCCCTGAGACATTCTTTCCATTGAATTTGCAACAGAATGAACATAAAACAGACCTTAAAAAAAAAAAAAGCCATTACTCTGAAATAATAAACAGACAAAGCCATAGCAATTTCTGTTGGCATAGGACAAATTAGTGGAATTTAACACATAGCCTGATGAGTACCTCCCACCAAAGGATCAACCATAGACAGATGAAAAGATTAGGAGTAGCCATTGCCAAATAAAAATTCCTATTGGAGCTAAGAGCAATCCAGTTCCAAGGAAAGTTCCAACCACAGACTAAAAGCATTGCAATGCTAGCAGAGCTCCATGCTTTTTCAGTAAATCAGGAATTAGAAAATTGTTTGGTTTATAAAGAGGAATGCTTAACACGCTTGACCATGACAGGGAAGAATTGGAACAGATCACACCATACGTCCTGTCTAGACCTAAGATTTTTAAGATGACCGGGTCCTGAAAGCAAGATGATCCAGATGGCTGTTAGCCTCTTTCCCTGCCCTCGCGAGTCCCTCTTTCCTTCCCAATCAAGTGTACTTTCAGCTTCCAAAGCACTTTCCATCTCAAAGGAAACATGGTCTCAGGAAACAGTACATTATTTCAGAGTGATAAGTTTGATGTAAATTGTAGTTGAAACAGGATAATACTTTAAGTGATCAATTAATCTGGTCAGCATTCTGAAATGCCCAATTATATGGTTAACACAAGCATGCTGAGAGCTTGAAAGCTGAGCTAAATGAGTAATGGAATTCTCTGGCTTCGTGGTTCAGTAAAAATGAAGAAGGGAAGTGGGGAGAGCAAAAATTGTCTTAGGCCAAGAAACAGCAACATTTCAGAGTAACCCCAAGAGCAGGTTCTTCTTAAAATAAAGCTTTATGTCATTTTTGGCTAGCATATATTTCTATTAATCTTTTGAAAGTGAAACATAATTTAACATCTAAGCACAAGTGAAAAATTCTATTTTGAAATCTGACCTGACAAATCCTTTACCTAGCTCATTTGGTATTTCCAGAGCTCATCCTATTGTTGTCTTTAATTCCTTGGCTGAAAATACTCAAATCATGTCAGTCCTCCTCATTTCCTTAAATATTTGTCACAGGGTGACAGAAGGGACATGGCACTCCACTAACCACACTTTTCTTTGCACAAGTCAGCAAATGCTACTAAGATGTCACTGAAGCCTGAAAGATTTCACTCCCAGGTGATGCCCACAGAGCTGCTGATGCCAACATACAAAACCCAAGGGAACGTGAAACAAAAGTTTATCTTGAGTTCCAAAATGACTTCTCTCAAAAGTGCTGCACAGTGAAACTATGGAGAGGGAAGCTCAAAAAAACCCACATGAATCTTTAATTAAAATATTTTTTAAGTATACAGTAACTGAGGTTGGAAGGACCTTTGGAGTTCATCTGGTCCAACTCCACCCAAAGCACAGCCAACTCAGTAACTTCAAGTTTCTCATACTTTTTCAAAGAGATGCAAGAATAAGCACCACCACAATGATTTAGAAAGGGATTTCAAAAGTCTTTGTGACTTAGATAAAAACAGAGTGTGCAAGTCAACCAAATTAAACAAAAAAAAAAAAAAGGAATAAAATGCAAGTCTCCGTAAGTGCTTTCTAGGATTGTCGATTTAACACTCTCCCTTTACTAAACACACTTAAGTCCAAGAGGAGGCATGATATGAAACCTAGACAGGCATGAGATGGTGGCAGATGAATGAAGGCACCTCAAAATTGCTCTTTTCTCTTAATGTATTTTTTTTTCTTTCAGCTGGTGTCCAAAATGCAGGCACTTGACACTATTCTTTGGCAACTGATGAGTTAAACCAAAAAGGCAAAGCCTTTAAATGCTAAGTTTCTCCATGTTGGGACTTTCTGCAAGTCATACTTCTGGCATGAGCAAGTCCCTGAACAGTTCATTGCTGTTTCAGTTCAGTGTCCCTCGCCCAGCTGGTATGAGATGTCTAAGAGGATGGTCCAAGAGCTCCCTGACAAGCAGATATTACCATATCTTCTTAGTCTCTGGGATGGTCTATTCCTAAGCCCTAAAATTTGGATGCAATTCTCAAGAATGCTGTATCTTACTCCTTTCTGACACTTTTGCTTTTCTTTCTCTTTAAAAAAACCAAAAAACAACAACAACAAAAAAAAAACCCACAAACAAAAAAAAAAAACCCAAAAAACCAACCCAAAATCCAATAAATCCTAAACTTTTTTTTTTCTTGTAAAACCTGGACCACCATCATTGAGAGAGGCCAAGAAGCTCACACATGACAGCCAAGACTCTTCTGTAATCAGGAGAGAGTGACAGGAAACTCCTGAAGGTAATTCACATTGGTGTAAAACAAGGAGAGAACTGAGAGGAAAAGGAAGTGGAGGAGAGTAATGAAAGGTTTCTGAAGAGGATTTAGGAAAATAGCATAACACCTAAATTTCCTTGCAGCCTTCTAAGCCCTTTAAAAGCAATACTATTAAAACACATATATTGAAGGGACCCTGAGAGCAAAGATAACATAGCCCTTGGGAAATGGTAAGGCTAGAGCTCAAGAAAGAAATGATAATAGAACTCAAGAACTGTTCTTTCTGAAAAATTCTCTGTCAGATGAGAGAGGTACATATATTTGATCAAAACCAAACAAAATGCTCATTGTGTATTTTCATATTCTGTACAACTTGAGACCGTATTGTTAAATCCTTATTCCCAGTGTAATTAATTTTAGATACTGGAGGAAAAAAAACCCACTGTCTTTGAACATGAATGGCAGCAGGGTGCACTTAACACTATTTCTCCCTTCTCAAACATATCTTTACACTCGACTTAAAAACATAGAATGGGAGCATAATACCCCATTCATTGCTACCAGCACTGTGAATGAAAGGCTCTCTGAACATCTGTTCAACGATATTTAATGCATGGCCTAATAAGCACTGGCACTTCTCGCTCCCAGATTTGTAGGAATTACACATGGGCTACAGTTCTGCTGACAGATCCTTCTCTTCTGGAAGGGCTCTGCCCAGTCCTCGAGGCTTTGCTTTAATTCCTCATGGACATCACCATATGCTTGCAACTCTGGCTAGTCACACGGAGCCAGGGCTGATCACGGCACTGGATACACGCCACGGAGCATCAAAAGCCACTGCCCAAATTAGCTGTTGCTAGGAGAGAAGGGAATGACAGGGAAACACAGGAAGCAGAAGCATTGGGGTTTTTTTCACAGAGCTGGCTTTTATGAGGCATTATCATAAAGTTTACATAGTCATGTCCACAGTCACTTCCCAGCCCTTTAACTCATTGAAGAGTTAAAGCAGCAATCATAGAAAACAGCAAGGAAGTTCAGAAACCAATGTCCTTATTATATAATGGGGCAGAAAACCCAAACGATTTTTTTTTTTTTTTACAGTTTTGGACTTGGAAATGCAAAGCACGTAAGTGAATTTTGATTTGCACATGAAAGCATACTCACTCCCCACTTAATCTTTTAAAATCCAGTAGGGAAAGTTATTTTACTTCAGGGTAGTAGAAGGACAGGCAATAGAGAAAACATTTCAAGGCTAATTCCTTGCATTTGAATATTCATGGTGACGAAAAGATCTGAAATTTGTGCAATATTAGTCACACTGAAGAGGTCCAACATAATGACAATGCAGGGGCTAACACAACATCTGCGTGGAAAGAAACCTGACCCAGCACAAGTAATATCTTTCTTGGTTTGCAAAGCTCCCTGTGGACTTCATCCAACATGCTTTGTGGATCTGCTCTCTCTCTATTCCCCTGCTGCAAACTTGCACTCATCTCAAGCTGGCTGCCTTCTCAGCTCCCTGCATAACCTCAGTGCTCCTGCTGCTTGAGCCAACTCCTCTGCAGCTCTTGCTGTCTGGAGTCATCTCCCTGTGCATCTACACCTGCACAGCTTTTCTACTCCCTCATCCTCCCCCTCTCCACTTCATGAATGGCATCACACAGCCTAGCAGTGCTGAAACACAATTCAAACCAAGAAAAAGACTTTGGTGAAAATAAAGCCATTGGAAACAACGTGGTATCATCCAGCACGCATGATGATGGAACAGGAAACACAGCAGGAAGAAAGCAGGAGTAAATGCAGCTTTCAGGATGAGAAAGAGCTGAGCCATGGGCCAGCTCAAAGTCCTTACCAGGCACAGAGGCTGCTGCACTAATCCACACTGCTCACTGCCTGTCATCCTGCTTGGCCCTTTTCTCTTCCAGAAAAGGCCCTCAGAAACTTTCCCTGGATAAACACACCATTTAAATATCAGAAAACTCTTCTGTGTACTTAATGCAAGAGATTTTTGGGTGGTGACTGGCAGCTTGAACAGCCATCCTGGCTACAAAGCCATCCTGCTCCTTGCCCCGATTCCCAAATGATGTGACTGTCACCTGACACCTCTGCCACCTGCATTTGCTGCTCCCTGACTAAATGCAGATCAATTATTGAGCACCACATGGGCAATGGAGAGCAACCTGCCTTCCAAAGGGAGGTAACAACCCTGCAGGACATGAAATAATGCACTGAAACATGGTGATCTGACAGTGGGGAAGCTGTAAAAGTGAGGGGTATAAAGACAGCTCAGCAAAGACTGAGGAGTCCAGCTGAGATATCAGATCCTGTACATGTACTGATCTTGAACATAACAAAGAGAAAAATAATAGAAAATATTTATTAACATCCCCCCACCTCTGGCTACTTGGAAAAGATCTGTATTTCCCAGCTGTCCACATGCTTTTCACTACACAGCATTACAGGTTAATAAAAACGTGCCTTCCAGAAAATGTCTAGATTATGAAATACTTCAGGACAGCCAACCTTGGTAAGAACAGTAGATTTTTACAAATTAGGGTTGAATTCACAAAACTCACACCAATGAATTAAATTGTAGCCTTTGGTTTACTCCAAGCCACCAGGTATGGAAAATATGGCAGAAAGCTTAAATATTTGGTCCCTGGGCCCTGCATACTTTGTAAGCAGCAGACCTTTCCATAAACCTCTTAACCTCTTGAGACAAAGGGTCCCTTATGGCATGACAGAATCTGTATTTTCTTTCAAATGAAATTTTTGAGAGAAAGTGATATAGCAGATATTCTTTTCCCATTACCCTTGGTGGTGATCAGGACACATTAAAAGATGTTTTGCTTCACAGAGGTTGAGCAATGGGATACCTTACAAGGACAGGGAAAATATCAAGTCATTCATATCTAAAAGGCCAAAATAAATTCCACAGTTGCAACAGTAAAATCTAAGAAATTGAAAATACAAACACTCGCTGAATATTTCAAACAAAGGAAATGGAAAAAAAATCAAACTAAAATACACTCTGGAAAGCAAATGGTAACAACAACAATCCAAATACTAGATGGAACATTTTAATATTATTCAGCCTATTCCAATTGCTAATACTACATTTAAACATGTTTTTTAGACAATGTACAACTGCACGTTAATTTTCCTCTACAAAAAATGTCTTGCTCGTGTCAAGACCCAAAGTTCCAGACAAAAGAGAGAGAAGTAGTTTTGTTTTAAAAAAAGAAGAGAAACACAAAAGAAACACCCCCACAGCACTTTTACCATGAACAGCAAAGAGATTCAGCATCCACTTAAAGGCTTTACCTTCGACCATCTGTGACTTAACTGTTCTTATTCTTTAGTCAAATATCACTTATTGCTACATGCTGTGAGGAGCAGGGGAGGAGGGCTGGGGGAAAGGCACTTAATGACAGTAAGCAGAGTACTTGCTAATTTAAATAACTCCCAGAATTGTTCTTATCTACTGGACAAACATTCCAGTGTTTTAATTAATCCAAGCAGACAGAGATCAAATGACCATGTATACAGAAATTTACGAGTAACTCTCAGCAGTGAAAGATGCACTTTTGTTCCTGAGGCCAAGCTAGCCTTTGAGTCATTTTTCTCTCCTGTAAGTTAGACTACATGAGGGGAAGCATTCTGAAAAGTGAGTTGCATGGAGGTTCCTCAACCTACTTTGTTTCTTCCTGTATAATTAAATGTTTCTAGCATTCAGGTGAGTAGATAAATCACTAGTAAAACTTGGGGTTTTTTTAGTTTTTTGGTTTTTTTTTTGTTTTTTTTTTTTTTTAATCTGCTGCTAGAGTAGCAGAGCATTGAGCAGTAGACATGTCAAACATTTATTAACCAGAACTGCTGAAAAGAAAGGGTTAAGAGCACAGGAATCAACGTGCACCACCTTGGCAGGAAGCTGGAGAGCAGACTGAGCTGCGGGAGCGTCCCTGACACAGATCTGCACCACCACAAATTTCACGGTGCCTTTGAACACACACCACCAGGCTTTTGTAGGAAGAGGAGTCACACTGGTTTGTATGCTCAGCATCTGTCACTGCTCCCCATCCAGTGCTAGAATTTCACAAGTGCAAAAGGCGAGGCTCAGATGGGCCATCAAACAGCTTTATTATAGCAGATATTGTTCCTGTTGATTTGTTTTAAGAGAAAAGGTTTCTCTCCATAGAGCACAAAAGGAATAACACATCCTTGGTCACAACCTCTCACAACACCTGGGATCTCAACTCAAACCTGAGTTAACCAGCAATGCATCAACCAAATACAAATGCAGGTGAGTGCATCTTAAACCAAGTATTTTTCCATGGTATGGAAAACCAAATTACCAGGCATTCTGAAACTTGAGCAGAGAGCTGAAGGTAAAAAGAGGTTACATCAAGATTGCAGTCATGCAAAAGTGGAGCAATGCTTTTAAATGACTGAATAAGGAAATGTCACAAGTCTAGTCATAAAATATTTTTTTTTCACATAACCTTCCAAGTGATCTGTTCTTCATAATGTAGAGGAATAGAAGAATTTTGCACTGCAGAAGATTCTATGAACATACTTCAGAAATTGACTTCAGCAAGAAACCAGGATAGGATAGACAGGTTCTTCCTTTCATTATTTGATAGCATAGTTATTTCCCCCTTCAAAGCAGCAAATACACTTTCCCAGAGCTGCTCTATTAAATCACAAAACCATTCTGGAATACTTTGTTTCTTAGATATATGTCTGCTCTCCCACATCAGCATAGCAACTTCAGTTGAAACCAGTGCAGACAACCATTACCAAATTTATGCCTTACAATTGTCTTTACCTTATCACCAGTCATAGAAATAACTGAGGCTTTTATTTCAAAACAGATTCTAAACTGAGTCAATCAAAAATGTACAGAAAACATTCACTATATACAGACCAATTTAAAACCCACAGCTCTACACAAATTTCACAGTGAATACCTCAAAAGCATCAAAATGCAGTAGAACTAGGTGTCTGTGTACATCCAAAGAAGAGGACAAAAAGGAGCCCAAAAAATTACAGAATTGTCTGGAAAACAGAGACCAGTGACTCATGAAGATAATCCATGTTTAGATATGGACACTGCACAGTCTTTTTCTGAGTGTGAACTGAAGTTAATATAAAAAAGAGCTGTTAAATATTCACCGTCTTCGGTGTTGTCTCTCATTTTGTAGTGGGCCTTGATTTGAATTCATCTGTCCTTTTTTTAACCTCCTAGACTTATGTGTTCATATATTCCCCATTCTCAAGAACTCAAGAGAAAAATCAAGTACGGATGTAATTATTAAAATTCCCCCGAGATGCACATGGAACTTCTTTTCATGCAAGAGACACAAGTGATTATCTCATAAAGTCTGAAACCAAAAGGATTGTTTCTCTCCCATTCCTTGTATTTGTTAGTCTAAAATTTAGACTACTAAATTTTACTAAGTATTTAGAAGTCTAGAATTAGCATTATTTTAAAAATTATGTATAACTCAAAGATTTCAGGCAGAAGAAAATTAGCATTTGAAATCTTCTCATGCAGAAACTTTACACACATCATTCTTATAAATGCCTTTTGCCATTTGACTAAAACACTAGACTTATTTCTCAGCCATTTTAACCCTTCATCTCCCACTCCTCATCATTAAAAGACAGGTTGCTATGGGGAAAAGAGGGTAATGGATTATATACCGTGATAGCACCCCTGCAGTGTAAAGGACAAATCAGCAACCAGGCAAGATAAGCATGGAAGTAAGCTTGGAGATAACTCCGGGCAGGAGAAATTTCAGATAGTTAGCAGAAGGCACTAGGAAAAGGGTAGAAACATCTCTTGGTAGAAAAAGAAAAAGGAAGCAGAGCTTTTTTTGGGTAAGGCAAAGACAAGATATGACAGCTTCAGGAAGTTCATCAGGTTCTAGACTCTCACATGTAAAGCAAGCATTTATAATGGGGAAGATTTACCTGCAGGGACTAAAGAGAAACCCACAAAAATGATGACTGTTCTCAATGTTTTAATGCTGAAGACACAGACAGCACTAAACATGAAGAGTCAGAAAGATCCTGGGAAGATACCTGGAGCACAGCAAGAACAAAACTCCTTAATGGCAACAGGTCCTTGAGACAAAAATATAACACAGGCAGCCGAGGCATGGTAAGAACAAACCCTTTGTGGAGAGCCCAGTAACGTCTGTGGAGCCACCCAGAAACACTTGAGCATTCCTGGGAATCCCATCCTAAACATCTTACCAGATCACTGCCAAAGCAAAGCCTTGCTAGGGCTGAATCAAACCTGATTCCCCCCAGCTGCATTCTGCAGAAACTGAGAGTGAAGACACACGCACGTTCTTCCTAAAAATTTAAGAGGGGAAAGGACCCGTCATCAGTTTCTGGTGTAGTATTTGTGCCTCTCTCTCCACTCTGTACCTAAGAGGCTTTTAAAATATTTTTCTCCATGAAAATGAAAGAACTATGCTGTTACGAGGCAGATGTGATGAAAAAGGGAGTAAAGACTTCGCTGTTTCTGTAAAGGTGACACATTCCATGAGGACAAGTGCAAACCTCCAGCTCGCAGAGCTGCCTTGGCATTGCCCCTCCCTCAGCCTTGAGGTGCAGAATGCCCCTGCTAGGGCACAGAATGACCCAGTTCCAGCCAAACCAAACCTCCCAGAGCCAAAAGCTCCCCATTTATAGTCTAAATTTTACGTAAAGATTTTAGGACGTAACTCCCAGGGTCAGAGCAGAAGCTGGAACACTTCATTTTAGAGTCCCAAAGACAAGGTAACTTTATTTCCCCTGCCACCTCAACCCACACCTAGTTTTGATTGTTTCTATGGATCTTCTTTTCTAAACTGGACTCTTCTGGAACGTGGTTCATCAAATACGGGAAGTGCCACGAAGGAGACTGTGCTGGTTTTACAGAAAGAGAAGAGCAATAAAAATCCTATACTTCCAAAAATAAAAATAACTTCAGAAATAAACAATGAAAACCTTTACCGTCAAACAACTCATCTTTAAAACAAGACTCCATAAATTAACATAACCCATAAACACAACTATGAAAAAGCTTATAAAAATAAGAAAGATTTCATGATAAATTTCCCCAAACAACTACTATTTATAAAAATTAAAAAACCACAGAAAACTATTTTTTATAAAAAGTCTCTGTAACATTAACAAAAAAAAAAAACTTCCCTCCCTAAAAAAAACTAACAAAACAAAAAATCTACTTTAGAGGTAGATAACTAACTAAAACTTTATGTTTTATTTCTTTACATTATCAGTTAAAAAAAATATAAAAGAAAAGTATCCTAAAGGTTTTATTCTGATTCTTATTACTCTTAATTACCATCAATAAATTTTTCTTTACACCCTTTTAAAGTTTTAAGCCTACTTTAATTTTCTCCTAGACCTACCTCACAACAGAAAATGAATAAATATACTAGTAATTACCCAACCCTACACCCACCACACTCATTAATACACTAACCAAAAAAATCTCAAATTAACAAAGCAAAACCACCAGAGAGAGGAAAGACCATCATTTTTGTGAGGAAGAGGTCACCTATCTCAGCTCTCTAGAGAAGGAAGTGTCTAAATAAATGGCCTGCTCACTACAAATGGCTTGGAAAAGATCTGCAAATGCCATATAATTTCTGTAGCAACCTTTTAGATCACCACGTTAGCTTTGGACCTGACTTGGAACCTCCTCCTAAAATTCCACTCAACCAAATTAATTCCTGATCACCACGAGGAGAACCGAAGTTTATTTGCTTGCACGGAGTAAGGATTCTTTTTGTCTTTGTTTTCACAACGCTAAAAATGTACATCAGCGACCTGTAACTGTGCTTCCCAAATTTCATTCCTCTGCCTCGTGATGTGAGATGGATCACTTTGGGCATGTAGCACTTCACTCTGATGAACAAGTCAGCTGGCATCAGCCTGTTCAGCAAAGGCAGCCCTTACTGAGGCCAACACATCACAACACCTGTCCTCCTGAAAGCCTGAACCAAAAATGAGCTTACTGAGCACTTCTGATTAGGGGGAAGGAAAAAAAAAAAACCAACAAAAAAAAAAACCAAAAAAGAACCAGAAAAAGAAAAACAAAGGCAAGGGAGCAACAACAACTCATCCTTCATGTCATTCCTCCCAGAACATTTTCAGATTTTCAGAGTGATTTGTTTACAAACAGCTACAAGGACAGGAAAAACAAGCCCACCCTGGCGCTCTGACAGCCAGGTTGGTGTCTGCTAAAAGCAGCGTGCAGTTTTCAAAGGCTGCATTGCACAACAGCACAGGGCTCAGCACTGGACAGAAGGGTGGGACTGGGAGCTCACAGGGAGTATTTGGACATAATTTGAGAAAACAAATTTTCAAGCAGGCCTTTTAAAGAGGCCTCCCAACTTTATCAGCCCCTGGCGCAGCCGTTGTTTTATCCAGCCTGAACCAGAACGACACACTGATTGCATTTTCCTTTTCTTTCCTGGGAAGCGAGCAGATCAGTCTGGCACACTGATTCATGGTGTTACTACACTGGCTTTCCTCAGCTGGAACATTCCTTCTGCATCCCATGAAGGCCTATTAAAATAAGCAAATCACGAGAACCATCTGTGCTGTGGAGAGAGGAGGGAATGGGGAACTGCAGTGGGTTTTCCTCCTTGCTGCACAGTGTTGGCTCCTTCCTGCCTGTGATATGCTGAGAGCTACATCTGATACACAGCATTTTGTCTGTTTTGTTGAACTTTCAGTTGCAAAGGAAGAAGAGCTAGACCTGGGGCCACATGGGACAAAACACAGCATAACAGTATGCTGGGAGAAAGGAACAGCACCTTTCTCTTCCCAACAAAACCTTCATCAGCTGGGGTTTTTTATTTCATGTTCTCTTCTTCCACTTAAGCTGATATCCTTCCTTTAGGCTAAAAGCTACTATATGCTAATGAATACACATATATATTTAAAAAGAACTTTGTTGATGGTCTTGTAAAAGTTGTATTTTCCCTGAAAACTCATTCCTTGCAAGAGTGACTGCTTTCAGTTTTTTGTTAAAATAGCATTGTACTGAGTTTTCACTCACACCAGCAGAGTATTTGTCTGCCCTCTGAGCAAAGTGACTTACTCCTCCACTAGCATCAAAGCAGAGGAAGAGTAGGATGCAGTTAAGCAGTTAACACACAATGAGGTGATGTGATTTACACCCTTACATGAAAGTGAGTGAAAATGGAAAAGAATAGGCACTCATAAGAGTGTCTTTTAAGAGCAGTATGTTTTTGCTTTGAGATAGGCATGTAATCCTCTGTGCCTCATCAGGAGGAAACACTACTTGTCATCAAAGGAAGTTATTGTTTCTAGTTAATTAATGACTGTAACATGCCTTGGGGTCTTGGAATGTAACATATCATTGCTGTTACACGATGCTGAGGTCTCTTCAATCTGTTAAATATTTCTATTTATGTGGATAACCCAAGTGTGTTGTGATGTTTACTTCGAGCATATTCTCTCTAAGCCATTTCACAATCTTCCTCCAATTCTGCAAAATATGGTTTGAAAAATCTGCAAAAACAGCTATAAAAACATAAACTCTTACTGACCCTCAAATAAAAAGTCCACATTCTAGAAATGTTTTTACAATGTCTCCTTACTGCAAACAGTTCCTGACTTAGTGGAGCAATGTGCTGCACATGAGTGTAACCGTTTTTACAAATTTGGGATGTGAAGGAGTCCCAGCCATTAAGACCAACAGGATTAATTCCTTCCTGTATTAAAAGACAGGCAGTAAAGACCCACATTTTTTACTTAAGACCAAACAGCATCACAGAAGATGCCATTTTTTTCTGGCAGGAATGTGGAAATCACAGGAGAAGAGTACATATTATATGCTGCAATCCTTTCCTAACAGACATACAGACTGTATCTTCAACCTCTAAATGTAATCTTTTCTTTGATAACCATCCTTCTCTACCTCAGGGTTTGTAAATGGGTTTTATCTCCTCTCTTTTAAGAGCAAAGGGAGCTCAAACCAAAATAAAACAATGTTTGCCATTGCTAAGTGGTGCAAGACACACAGAAATATAATTTATGGCAAGCAAAAAGATGCACTCAATCAACATATGCATACAGAGTGTATATGGGGAAACACTCAGGTTTGGAGATATAGAAAAATCATGCCAAGGGCTTAAGAAATAAAGGAAAAGAACATATTTCTGTTCACATATACAGAAAATTTCTCTTGTGCCTTACGCATTTGCCAACAGAACAAATTGAAATTTGATTGCTAGAACCACACGGCAATAAAGAGCGCCCTAGTCAGAACCAGCAGAAAACCACAAATAAAAAAAACTGTCTTTTGCCAAAGGCTGCCTGAAACCAGGAGGAAGCTAAACCTTTTTATTCAGCAAAGATGAAAAAGGAGAAGTTCTGTTGTGGCTCTCAGAGTGGAGCATGTTTCACAGCCAGGCACAGAGCTGCCCTTGCAGAGCTTCCCAGCCATGTCAACAGGCTTGGCTCCTCACTGCAGCCCTGGATTTCAGGGCACAACAGGAGCCCTGATGCCAAAGAAACATCCCGAGCAAAATCCCTGTCAGGAAGAGAACACAAAGCAGCTGCTCTGAGGAAAAGCTGCTCTCCCTTCTGCATCTCGTGGATGCAGAACACAAAATAGTTACCAAGATGGATGCCTACGAGTTTAGAAATTAATTTAACTCTTCAAAGTAGCACGATAATATATCCACCACCCATGACAAAAGCTCATGTACACAACCTAATTAGAAAGTCAGTAATCAGGTAATGAGGATGTCAAAAAGCAGTCCTGGAACACAGTGCTGTTACCAAAGCCTGACTGTAACTATATTAAAAAGCACACTATAAATAGGCAAAAGCTATTGAATTGAAACCTTCTTTCAATCCAATGTTCAGCTTTGTCTCTATCTCCACCATTCAACTGCTTGTATTTCTTAAGGACACTATTGCTGTTACCAAAGCCTTACTATAACTACATTAAAAAGCACACTATAAACAGGCAATCTAAATCTTTCCCCTTCTTTCAATTCAGTGTTTAGCTTTGTCTCTATCTCCACCATTCAATTGCTTGTATTTCTTAAGGACACCAGACGTAAAATAGGGGGATGGCCATACAGGCCTGGCTTGTGGTGTCAATATTCTGTCTGTGTGTGCAGTATATACACACATCTCAACAGAATCATGAAGAATTGGTATTGAAAGAGCCATTCTGTTTACTTTAATGAAGAACACTGTGGTCAAGCATACATAAACAAACTCATTTTCTGCTTACTGGCACGAAAATTGACTTACTTAAAATATCTGCCCCAAGACAAACAATTACTGCCAAAATACAAAAAAGCGGAGTGACTTTAAAATGTACTTCAAAAATCTAGTTGAATTTACCTCTCCAAAGTACCTTCTAGCTCTACAACAGAAATTTTTTATACATATTTCTTAGGTTTTCCCAAACGTCAACTGCTATAAGCTTGCTTAGTTAGCAGGCGCTGATGTAGAAGAAGTCCCATTGTTTATAGAAAAGGCATAAAATGAAGAACAGCACTTCTGACTCTTAGGAAATTGTATTTTAACCAGATCAGTAAGTCAAAAGCTAAAGCAACGAGCCGTTGATGCCGATTTCCATGAAAAGTGCTTTTTCTGAATTTGTTTTAATACAGAATGGTTAAAAATATCCTCACATGCCCAAAAGAAAGTAAGAGTGTAATGTGATACTGTTGTCTCATGTAACACAGGCTGTGACCTAAGAACATGAGTATGTCACTTAATGGCTACAGATTTGGATCCTCACAAAAACCAGACCCACTCACTTACCCAAACATTTTCCTGTTCTATTTCCACACAATAATGTTTAAGAGCATAAACTACTTTATGATATTTTTTAATGCACTGGGATTATTTGCCATTCCTCAGGACAGGGGAAAAAATAGAAAAAAAAAACAAAACAAGGAAGGCATAAAATATTGAAATACAGTATTCTGAGCCTATGAGAAAAAAAGAACAGGTTCTAGCAGAAACCTGCATTTCTTGGCCCTTTTTCTGTTATAACAATCACAAAGAACAATACTCCAGTTGATTTAGGATACCCCAAATTCTGCCATTTTGTGTATTTCTTTAAGCTATATATTCCAGAGTAGAATAGAAAGCAAACCTGCTCATGAATAAGAAAACTTACTAATGAATCAATGTGTAAAGCTTGTTTCAAAGGATAAAAATACTGAAATTAAGAATCAGGAAGTTCCTCTATATTTGGCCAAAGGCAAGGTATCGAGTGTCATTGTTTTGAGCAAAATATTCAGTGATTCACATCAATTAATCCTGTAACCATCTTGTTAAAGATTTTAATCATTTTTCCTAAATACTGTATTCCACGATCAAATTTCTGTCATAAGAACAAACAAAGATTGTCCATTTGAAGCTAATATCTTAAAAAGGGATGAAATAGTAAAATGCTATAAACAACTACTTAACGGAACCCTTGCCTGCTTTGAGGTAATTCATGTTATTCCTTTGAGCAAAGTATGGAAAAGAATCTGGGTGATAAGGATCAAAGTAAAAGAAAGCCTTTTTCTTCCATCATCTACAACAAAAATATCTCTTGCTTCGTTGTCATTAAGTTAGGGAAAGCAACAGGAGTCAAAGTGAGGTGGCACGTGGATGTTGGGGCTTTTTCTGAGTGCAGAAAACAAAGCTGCTCTACTCAGGAGCTGGCAAAGGGAGACTAAACTCTACATCTTGCTTTGTATCAGCCTTTTTCCTCAGGATTCAACCAGACCTGGGTTACATTTCAGTATTCCAGAGGCTGGAAAGATTTCAGAGTAAAGTTTGTGGGTCCTACCTGGGACAGCAGGCAGTATTTTCCACCCTGGTGAAAAGGAAGAGCATGCAGGGCAACCTGAGGGACATCCCTTCAACCCCTGTTGTTTGTTTGGTGAGGAAGCCTCTCTCCAAATCGTTGTGGAGAAGTAAAAACCATTTTCTCCCAGTAAGACAGATGGTCCAGGAGCAGAGATGCCTGGCCACACAGGCACAAGTGGTTTGTTTTCCTTGTGCCATGTGGTTCTTCCTGCAGACACTGCTCCAGGTGCCCCGTTAAGAGCTGAGGGACTGGCAGAGGTGGCTGACAGGACAGGGCTTCCCAGCTCCTTTCTCTGGCTTGGCAGAGCTCTCCCTGCCACCAGACTGCTCCCTGGGAGCTCATGGCTCTACCCAGGAGACCAACCACAGCCTTCCCTGGGAAGCAGGCTTCCCAACTTTTGCACCCAGTTCTAAATACTCCGAGTGGGCTGGAGCAACAAAAATTCATCTCCCACTGGCCACCCACTTCTGAATGCAGCAGTGACACTGAGACAGCTCGCTGGGCCCTGCTAGAATAGAAACAAACAGAAGAGTTTCTGGCAGCCACCGAGCCAAGTTCCAGGGCAGCAACTGAGTCATGACACGGCAAATTAGCCTTGAATTCATCAGTGCCCAACTGCTCTATTTAGGACAGTCAATAGGGAGACAAAACCCCACCTCACTCACACTGCCTCATGCACTCTGTTCGGATCTCTCTAGGCTTTCCAGATTTCTTTGGAAGCCCAAGACTGAGTTTTTGTGAAGCCCTATCAAACAGCATGATTACAAGGGGTGTATACAAGAGGCAAATAGGAAAAAAATAAAAATATCAGGCTTGGTTCATCAACCAGTTAGACCAGTGGTTCTAACCATGCCTTTCCCTGCTGTTCATGGTCCTGTTCTCATGTTGCTACTTTGATTTCAAGCACTCCACAGAGCAACATTTTTACCCTTAATAGCCTGAAATTCCTGGTTTGTGGAAAGTTAAAAGAATCCCTCTGAGCATAATGGGGGAAAAGCAGTAGGCATCAAACTCTAAACTTAAGCATTTATGCAATGTTACTTCAACAGGAAAGCAGCACCTACAGGACAAAGGATTCTGCATTTGTTGATAAACAAGGGACTTAAGCCAATGGAAGAAAAATTAAAAATAATAGGATGAAATAAAAACAGGACCCCCTGAGGTCCAAACATGGAACCTGCAGGTGCTAAACCTCCTATTTATAGAGGTTTTCTGAATGCTCACAGTCTTGGTTAGAGAAACAGCATGCACCTCCAAAATAACCTGCACCATATTAAATTTAAGAATCATTAGAGTTAAGCAAGCCAGTTTTCATGAATGCTGAGCATCCACAGTACTCATTAGCTTCTCTGGAAGCCAGAGGGAGGCAGACTGGGGAGAGTGAAGAACATAGATGAATTACAGCCTCTAGTTCCTCAAAGACATGTATTTTCTTCCATGATAAAAACGCCACTCATTTAGCAAACTCCTAACCCTCAGATCAGTTCTTACTGCAGTCTGTCAGCTCTCCTTCCCACCCTGCCAGCATCTAACTCTTTGCAGAGCCACAAAGAACTTATGATGACCTCGATGAAAAACACCTCCTTGAAAGGATTTCAGGTTCTCTCAACATCTAGGCATTACAGGAAAACCAAGAGGCAAGCCTCAGACATAAGGGCCACAGGGAAAGTCAGTGGTCAGTCACTAAACACTTTGGTGCCACCAGGGTATCAACAGGCAGAGCCTGCTGACATCCTGCAGTGGCCCAATGAACACACTGGATGTTGTGTGTTCATATAAATCCAATCCACTTTCAAGCTCGTGGCAAAAACTAGAACAATCAAGGGATTAAACAAAAAAAACAAAACAACAACAACAAAAAACCCCAAAACAACAAAGCCAACCAAATAAAAAAACCCACAAAACCCCATTTTCAGCAGGGTCAGTTCCTGACAGCTTACTGTGCATCTGATTTCAATAGCACTGCTGGTATAACATGGATAAAAATGGCTAGAAAGCACTATTACTCTGTCAACAGCCACCTGAACTTAACAAGATAAAGCAACCATGAAACCACAGCCAGCTAAGCACCATGAATATTGCATTTTCAGAAACTCAGTTTCTGGGTATTTTGTCTGACCACCACAAACAACTGTAGGAATAAGGAAGCAAGGAAAGAAATATATTCAGTAAATAAATATACCCGTCTCTATCTCGTTACAAAAAAAGCTTCTCTGTTCTGTATCACAATTCTGTGTAAGTGCAGTATCTGCTTCCAAGGCAATTCCACTTCCCTTGACTGCAGCACTATAATCCATGCAGCCTTCAAATTTATTTTCACCCTCCAAAATAAAGGGAAGTCATGCAGCTTCTCCATTGGCTGGAAAAAGAATTTGACCTTGACTGAGTAATGAATAAATTCCTGTTTACAGGAAAAACTGGCTTGCTTGTATTACAACAAGGACACAAGAATTCATAGATGAGTTAAGGTGAATCTCTGTTTAAGATGCTCTCCAAACTGCATTATTTTGTTGATGCACTCAAAGCATTAGGAAAGACTATACTGGAATGTCTGGAAAATTGATTCTGTGATTGTGAAATCCAGTTTGTAGACAGAAAAATCCCTCTTCTGGGAGAGAAAAAAAATGGACAGCCAAAGCACTTCTGAAGGAGGAAGATGATGGCATTTTGCTTGTCTTCAAAATCAGCATAGGCAAAAGAAAACAGTTAAATAATCCATGTTTCCAGTGTCCTTGACACGAAAACCACTGAGTGAAGGCCAAGCCACTTGTGCATTCCTGACAACAAGGGTCTTTCTAGACACAGAGAGGCACATGCAAAGTTTGAGAATTAACTAAGTCCCCCTGCTGAACATGGCTACCCTTGGTGCTGGCAGTCAAAGAGGAAAAAGCAAACATCAGTAATCATTTCTACAAGACAGGAGCTGCTTTTTTTAGTTTCACAGGAGTGGCTTAATCTCCCAGGTGCTCCAACTCCAGCTGGCACGGTGCAGCTCCATCAACAAAATGCAGGGCTCATCTTTTACCACTGCTAGAATTGCCTGCACATGCAAACTCTCCAAAATGCATTCAGACCATCCCTTAATGTGAAAACTGCCCACTCCTTCAAAGCCATCTGGAAAACATCTCATATTAGGCAGTAGGGTCCAGACATCTACACTGGTCACATATTTGGATGTCTGTGTTAAACAGGGCAGTACCATACCACTCTAAGGCAAAGCCTAAGAAGCTTGGCATTAAATAGATTATGTATTGCTGAAAGAACTAATATTAAAAACCACAGAGATAAGATTAAAAAAAAAAAGCAAGCTGCAGCTTCAGAATTTCTGGAAAGGGCACCAGTCTTCAAGTCAATGCAAGTACTGTAAAAAAAGGAACGAATTTGACCTGCATGTTTAGTGAGGGAGATGGAAAGCCAAGGATCAGATAACTTTCCAACACAGCAAAATGCATCTGCAGAAACTGGTTTCGCACATAAGCCAACACGAATGCTTGGTTTGCAGGCACGAGGCTGTCCAAGTGAAGTAGCTGGAGCATCACAGGAAAAGGACAAAAAAGGCATCAGCTGTTGGTATGAGAAAAATCACAGGAACCACCCAAGACAGACTGGCTTGTGGTTTCCTTTGGGTTAGCAGAAATCATAGGAGTACTTTGCTGATTGCCTTAGAGCATTTGCCAGCAAATTACCACAATGGTTTCCTCTTATGGATAAAGTGTGTGCTCAGATTAGGATCCTGCATCACTGAGACAGGCAAGTTCTGCTACTGATTTTCATGGTTGTTAGAAAAAAAAAAAATACAAACCAAATCCTTTGTAGCTGATCTCTTCTGGAGCAAAAACCTTAGCAGAAGCTAAAAGGCCCCGGACTTTGCAGCACCAAGCTGAAGGAAGTGCAGTGTGGTAACTTTTGGTAAAAGCTATCATTATAAGCAGTGACCATGGCAACAAACAGGAAGGTTGTTTCTTTTTTTTTCCTCCAGACCCTAAGGGGGTAAAAAACCCCATGGACGTTTCAGTGTGTGTACATATATTAGTGTTTGTAAATCACTGCCACGTCTGTGTGTCAGGACCTTACTTAGGGTAATGTATATTCCCATTGATTTCCTGCTGAAAAAGGAAACAACACACACACATTTTTTTCTGTCTTTGTTTGTTGCTCAAAATGGATCACCTCTAAAAAAAGTGGAGAAGTTTTCAGCTGACAAGCAAGGGGCAAGAAAAGAAAGAGGCTGCTACATAATAAATATAAAACAAAATGGTAATTGTCTTTTGATGTGTTATTTCTGGCCAGGTTTTCTTCCAAGTACATCTGTTTAGAAACCACAATTAAATTATTCTGCAGCTAGCATGGGGGTGGTGGCAAAAAAAGAAAAAAAATCAACTACTAAAAATGCTGATATCTAAAAATGTCTTTGGGAAAGTGAGAGTCAGCTTTTTTTTTTAAAGATTACAAGGCTACAAGTACTTACAAAGTTATAAATCATTTTCAAGTATACTGTGGCACAGGAAAATCATCTGTGATGAAAACAGTGTACTGTTTTCATGCACTAAAGTGGCACCACATTACTCAAAACAACACTTGTCATGCAAAACTGAGGCCTTTGAAATCTCAGCAGCACTTCAATCTGTGTTCAACAGAACTGCCTGGACTAACTCACTGGTTAAAACCAGGTCCTGTTTGCCTTCCTTAAAGATGTGGATGACATGACTGAGTACAATTTCCAGCTTTTAGCCTTGGATCATAGACTTTTGCATCACTGTGCTTTATACTGAAGGTTTAAAGCACACAGAGTGCTCCCACCCTACTCAGGCATCTCTAGTTTGCCTATGCAAAAGCATCACAGAATAATTCTGACTGGCAGGGACCTCCAGAGGACTCCCTGCTCTAAGAAGAATCAGATTGTCTTAGGTTGGAAATGGGGTTGCGTATTCTATTGCCATCTGCCAGAGGTGGAGCAGTTATCCTCTGTTCATTGGGCAGTTTTCTTTATCTCTTCCACCACCCATCCTCCCTCCAGGAGATCTCTGTTATTCATGGCCACTGAGTGTCCCTGCACGGCTGAGAGAATTCCATCATCCCATGGGGAGAGGCTCCGCCCAGGGGAGGAGCCAAGCATTCCTACCTGGATACAATCTGACCTTTGGGACACCACAGCAGCCTTTGCCCACTGCATTCCCACAGGAGCAGCTTTCTTGCCCACTGCATTCCCACAGGAAGCCCAGGCCCATCTCCAGCAGCCCTGGAGCTTCAGAGGAAAACTCCATCCTTGTCCAGGATCCCTGCTCCAGCAGAAGCACAGCTGGCACTGCAGGAGGGCTGAGCCACCATGGGATGGGACTGCTGCCACCACCCTGACCCACAGGCTGCCAGGGCCTGCTCTAACTCTGGCAGGGGTTTGAATTGCTGCATTGTTTATTTTATTTTTATTTTCTTCCCTAATAAAGAACTGTTATTCCTATTCCCATATCTTTGCCTGAGAGCCCTTTAATTTCAAAATTATAACAATTTGGAGGGAGAGGGTTTACATTTTCCATTTCAGGAGAGAGACAGAGATGTAAATGGGAAATACATGAAAAAAGCATTCTTACTGAAACAACTTCATGATGAAGTCCTCACAAAAAGAGGCCTCAGAGTGATTTAACCTCTTGCTCGGAGAAATGCCAACAACCTACTGGGAACCTGACTGTTTCTTCTGGATTCTGGAGCAGCCGGTGCACAGGAAGGGCTGGAAACCACAGATCTCTTTCTCTGGCCAGTGAGGAGATCCCCTAGGACATAACTATTAGGTACCCGTCAGCCATCCCCTTCTCAGCTACCAAAAAATCCCATCAACTACATGGCGGTCATATGAGCATATTTGTGTTCTGAGTGCATAAAATAAAAGCTAATATCATGATTTCCTCATGAAAACTCACTCTGAGGACCACTCTACCATGAGAATTCATTGGTCTTGTGTAATATCTACCACACCCTTCAATAGAAGCTCCCAAGAACAACCACAGGACAAATAAAATCAAACAGCCCCTTCAAACTCACCATGGTCTATCTGTGAGTCACTCCTAAGAGTAAGCATATTTTTGCTGAAATCAGGACGTCTTACAGTTCTGAATCAATGATATATTTTCATTATTTTGTAGCCCACTGCCATCCTGCAATGAGGCACTGCTTTCAGATGCCAAAAAATCCTGTGTTCTTGAGCATTATCACAGTGTTTAATAAAAAAGTGTATGTGGGAAAGCTTTGTGACCTAGAAAGGAGATGTACTGTATGAATGATGCACCAAGCCCAGAGAGTGAGACGTCATTATTCTATTTATAGCTATAGGCAGAGGCAAAATGAGTCCAGTAAAAAGATGAAATACTTAATGTACTGCAGGAATTTTTATTTACGTGAACAGATTTTTAAAAAACCCCAAAAGACCAAAAAAAACCCAGCAACCAGACACAAAGACTAATATACTTGTGGTAGAAAGAAAAAATAATCAAATGTATAATGATCAAATCTCAGTCTTGGCCAATTTGTTCTCTTGTGTATTTAGTTTGCCACATCTCCAGTTGTCTGACACAAAGCAAAAATATTTCAAATCCATGGTTTATAAGTAGGCTATCAAACCCATTTAAAAATTGTGTTCAACTGTTTCCAGCAATCTCACAAGATACTTAGAAATGCAGTGCTTTTTTTAACAGCTTTTCTTCAAGGAACACCTATTTTCTTTCCTCTCCTGTGGCTGCACAGTGCCAGGGGCATGTGAGCCAGAGACACCAGCATAACAGAGGTGTCAGACCAAACCACCACCCCGGGCAGTTCAGGGAATTAAGAGTTTGCAGAACACAATGCAGATTCCACACCTGTGATTTTATGTCAATTCAGATTAGATAAAGTGCAAGAAGGAAGGAAAGGATAACCCATCATTCTCAGGAAATCACAATGAAGGACAGTTTTAGTGTCCATACATCCTGCTGTAATCTCTCGGTTGTTTTTCCTGTTATACTCCCCTTGTGTTGTCTGATCATCAAATAGTATCAACACTGAGCAGAAGAAGAGCTCCCTGAATTTATTACAAGACATCACTGGAGTCCATTTGTAAGAAGTAATTGTCACCATAACAAGCATTTCTCTCTTATCCCTGCTCTTCATGCAAACCTTAATTCACACAAGTAAAAATCCAAGTGAGCTACCTCTCCCATTTTTGTAGGAGTCAGAAAAATCACTGGCAAGCACAGGAGAGCTCAGGGACCCACTCAAACACATTTAACCTACATACAAAGAGCTAAGGGAGCTCTTAAAAAAAGGGGGGGGGGAAGGAAAAAGAAAAAAGAAGAAAAAAAGAAAAAAGGGGAAAAAAAAAAAGGAAAAGACACACGCAAAATCAATTACCAGTTCTGCCTTTTTGAGCCTCTGGATCCAACAGCTGGAGCTCGCAGACTCTCTCACATCACATGTTTGTTTATATGACAGCCCTTGTACATATTTTAGTCATGGAAAAAACAAAACCTTTGATGGCCATTTCAGCTGTCATCAGAACAACCAGAACCTTGCCTGCTTCCATTCTGCGTTTCCTTCTCTGTATTCCCCAGGGACTCGGAGCATGCTCTGGAAGATACACCCTCAGACTGCCTTTCCTAGAGGACTTCTGATTTGCAATAAAATAAGAACTTTTTAGAAGGAAGTTCTGACACACACCTGCAACACATTCCCCCTCTCTTCTAAGCAGGTGCTCTTGGTAGGCTAGAGCTGACACATGCAGTGAGAAGGTCTAAGCTCTGGAAAGAAGAGATCCACCAGTAACCTGCTGAAACATAACCAGTCACAAAGGAGTAACACTCAAAGAGAAGAGGCACTACCAGAGAAGGGACACGACTTCCCAGTGCCTCACCATAATGAAAATGCCAGTAAACCAGTGCCATTCACCCTCTCCAGCAGCCATCAGCAGACTGCCTTAATGCTTGCAAAGGTTCTGTAGCTTCAAATACAGCTCACAGAACCAAGGGAACTCGGGAGGACATCTCGTGCAACTCCCCAATATTTAGTTGTAATAAACACCAGACCAATTTTCTAGCAGCTGACTCTTGTCCTATACTCATTAACATAACCAACATCAACTCCTCACAACCAAATGAAGGAAAACGGACCGGACCAAAGGAGTTAAACACCCAACTTCATAAGCTTCCAACAGCAACAAAATCTGTTCTTCATGGATTTTTCTCACCTTTGATTTGCCTGCATTTTTGAGTGGAAGCTATTGTGTGGCAGCTGGGGCTGCCAGCTCTGCACCCAGCCATGTGTTGTGTTCAGCTTGCTGGAAAGAGTTTGGGACAGTCAGACCTGAGAGTGCCAGCTCATGGCAGTGGAAAAATACCAAATGGTTACTGAGGAGAAAGCCTGGATAAATAGCCAATTGTTTGCTGAGTGTTTTGGTCTTGTCTCCCCCTTTTCACTGTGTGTCTCTGTCTTCTCTTACAAAACTGCAGCTTTAGAGTTAGGACACTTTGTACTTTCCCTCCATATTACTAATTACTGCCACCAAGCCACGAAGAACTACCCCACACTAAGTAATTTTTCCTTCTTTTACATCATTACATTCTTTGGTTGGCTAGAGTCCTTTATTGAAAAAGGAGGTAACAAAGTTTAATTGTTTCTTATATCTGGTTTATATACACACAAAACCAAACCAGGCATCATGCTGTCCATGACAGGTTTACTTAAGCAACAAAGTCAGCAAGTCCAACTTTACTATTTCATATATTTTTCTTTTCAATTCATCGGGTTTCAAAGCCAAACAACCTCTTTTAGTGAGAAGCAGCTTAGGACTACACAAAAACAGCAGCGTGAAAATAGGTCAGATTTTGACAAGTCTCTGAGTTACCTCACAGAAAGTCTGTGAGGAAATTGGATATTTTCTGGGAAACTTACCCACATCATGTTTCCATTACTGAACAAATAATAAAATTATGAAAACAGGAAGGAGGTTTTTCGCTGTAGCCTACTGTATTTGTTTCTTTGTCTCCCATTAAATTTCCAGTGCTCTGCATACTTCTCAGTCCAATAATTTCCAGAATAAGAAACCCCATATTTGATTTATCTTAGTTTATATGCACAGAATTACAAATCATATGCTGTCATAACAAACAGACAAGTCGCCATGAAAATCTAAGTTGTTTAGTTTGGGCTTTTTTCAACAAGCCAACCAAACCTGTTATGGCAAAATAATTTATTTTTCAAGGAAGCCTAAGTGGCAAAGTCTAAATGTTCAACCTCTTGTGTTTTTAAACTGAGATGGCTGATACAGGCACATATGAGGTCACAAATTAGAGGAATGCTTTTAAGAAAGCATCTGGGAGCAAGTAGCAGTGGTACAAATGGAGCACATGGCAAGATCCCCTGACCTGCCAGAAGGACGTGCTAGAAAACATCTGGCTCAACTTCCCCATTTGTGGAATTCCACAGGAGCACAACCAGAAATGTGTCCCCTGTCTGCAACAACCAACCAAGCTGTTTTACCACTTCCAGGACTGATCCATTCAAGTGACAACGAGACGGAAACAAAGCAAGAAGTCCTTTTAGGATATGCAAAACAGGCCAACATCAGAAGGGTAAATGGAGTCAAGAGCTAAGGTGGGGCTTGCAATATTCCCTCCATGGGCTCATCCCAAGAGGGGCCACATTCCACAAATCCATGCTGACAGGTGCTCAAATGCCAGCCAGAAAATAAACCTCGCTGAAATCGCTGCAGGCCTTCACTTTTTACTGCTGGGCTCAACACTTCAACACAGTTAAGAGCTCTTAAGAGCTCATCTGGTTTAAGGCCAAAGTATCCAGTGTTTTACTCAATCGTGTTGATAAAAAGGATTATCAACCACCTACTTAACACACTCTTTTGCAGTGTTTCCATCCCTCTGGCTGCTCACCTATTTGTGTTGAGGATAACCTGTTTTACAATATATGCAAGTTAATGATTCTCAATAGTGTACCAGGCGTACACCATGTGCTTGGCAGAGATAAAGACCTGTGTGTGCTTTATGGCGTGCCCCATAAAGCTTGCCATCAAAGCAGCCACATTAAAAAAAAAAACAAAACACACACACACAAAATAAGGGAATTATGGAAAGTTAAAATAGCAATTTTTGAGCCCCTCCTTCATACAAAACTTAAATACCTCTGCAGAAATATAAGGAAAATCTGTTACAACTTTTTTTTTTGTACTGGCAATTTTAACAAAATCCAGAATACAAGCAAGCAAGGCCTGAACCACAGTATTCCAAGCAAACCTCATTAGAGCAGATCGGGAATGGAACAATGCCAGCTGAACACTCTGTGATCTCCAGAAACACAGCATACATGCACTTTTGTATGACCTTCACAGACACTGCCATAGGCTCTACACCTTCAAAAATTCAAACAGTGCCTAAGGGCAGAAATGTCAGCATTCACACTTCTTTTGTAGTGGTTTCGTAATGTAAAATGATTTACTTCGTAAATGTAAAATAATTTTTTCATAAAGCAAAATAATTTGCTTCAGATTTTTTAGGTTTCCCTCACATTTTAAGAACCTTGCAGACTGAATAAAGCAGGATGCAATTTGATTTAAAATACTCCATTTCTTGACCTGCTGCCATTTGAAAGGAGGCTTCTGTATGGAATGAATGCAAACCAGTCTCATGAAGATGTTCTCCATTCTTTGAACAACCACCAATGAAACTCAGGTCTGCATCTTTTTGGTCCTGAAATTCCATCTGAGATCAAGCTGAACATTTCTTAATTAATTCAACTTTCAAGTCTAAATAAGTTTTACAGTAGCTGAGGTTCTCTCTCGAAAATACCCATTAGTGGCCATATCAGAACTACGTCAACATCCTCCCTTACACTGGGAGGAGAAAATAAAGCAAATCAGACCAAATCCACTACTTGTACCTGTGAGAGACATGTGGGAAGAGAGCTTGAAACTCACAAACCCTAAAGATTTGGGTCATTTTTTTAATAGGTGCATTCATTTACATGAAATCATAGAACATTCTAAGTTGGAAGGGACCACTAAGGATCACTGGAGTCCAGCTCCTGGCCCAGCTCAGGACATCCCAAGAATTCCACCATGTGTCAGAGAGAGCTGTCCAAATGCTTCTGGAGCTCGGTCAGGTTTGGGGCTGTGACCACTTCCCTGGGGAGCCTGTTCAGGGCCTGACCACCCTCTGGGTGAAAAACCTTTTCCTAAAAACTTCAGAACATTTATTATCATGATTTTCAAATTCTTCTCCAAGCTCCAAGATGTGTCACTGACGTAGAGTTTCTTGGCTTTTAACACCGTAGTTCTGTAGATCTGAGTTCTGATACATGAAGGTTGTATATGATTACCCATGCATAAAAGTGACATTAATCTAAGCTGCTCCAATTAGAAGCTCTAATTCCAGTAGAGGGAGAAGTCATTAAGTCCCAGATTCAAGGGCATCCCTTTGAGGAACTTCCATAAACTTTAACTACGGGGGCAATAAACACAGAGTGACAGCTCCTATTAACTGAAATAAAACACTGAGGTCATTTCTCTATAAAGCTTATCAAAATTTTATCTCAAGTAAATGATTTATAGCAGATAGTACTCATCAGGGCTACTCCTCTTTCTGCCTCACAGTCAGAGGTTCTCTTAAGGGGAAATACCTTTCAAAGAGGAGACAATCTTCCCTCAATTTGTCAATTGGCAGCCTCCAAGAGATTTGATAAGATAATGCTGCAAACAGACAGTGACTGCTTATTTCCACTCTGAGGGACTCAGTGCACATCTAAAGGCAAAGAACATTTTTATTTACCTGCTCCACTGGTCTGGCCATACAGAGATCAGAAGGCACAACCTGCTCTCCCTGTCCTGCTCACTTCCAGCACTACGACAGGCTCTTCAAGTATTGTTTCATTCAACCCAGAGACGGTGGTTTTCCAGGCAGCAAAGCAAAATCAAGCACAAGAAGTCTGTAACAGACTTCACAAAAGGAATCCTGGATTCAGAAGACCCCTAAGGTACTTCTCTTGACACTGAAATGAGCTAGGCCACTGACTTAAACCACAACACTGAACTGGATCTCCTCAGTGTGTGCAATGCTCAAAACTCCAGATTGTTTTGACAGGAATGCTGGGTGACCCAGGAATGCTCCTCCTCAGTAGCAGTAACATGAATTTACCAGGCATTAATCTTTCCTTGTCTAGGATGAAGCCTGTCATACAATACTGCCCCCAAAGCAAACCCTAACTTGCACAAGCTAACACCTTAGCAGGTTTATTTACATTTTTCTCTAATGACTACGTCTAAAATTCTATCGGCAAAGAAATTTTAAAAAACCAAATAAAACCAACAGAACCCCAAACCCTGAATTGCACTTCCTTATCTTCTTCTCTCCTGCCCATTACACTTTACCATGAGGAAAAAGGAGAGCTCTATTCCAAATCAGGGGAGAGAGGAGCAGAGAGGTTAGGAGATCCACCCACATCCTGCAGATAGTCATTGCAGAAACAGCCTGAGAACCTGGATGTGAATATTAAAACACTCACTAATTAAAGCATTCAAATGCCCACACGTTTTTTTCCTTCTGATGTTCTTCATTATTGACACTATATGTGAAGCTGCATTTAGCAGCCCTTGTGGGTGGGCATAGGTCATCCTCTGCTTCTGTATATTCCATTTTCCCCAGGAGAGGCTTATGCAATATCCTGATGTTCAAACAATAACGGAGTCATGGAAAATGTGCTCTTGCATGAAAACTTTAGGAGGAGGATGGGATGAGATGGAGAGCTGGCCCATTATACTCAAAAGTTTCAATTTAAACCAGCTGTACAATAAATAACTCCCTGCACTTTGCCACAAAGACACTGCAACGATACTCTCCAAAAACAAATATTTTTTGGGTCAGGAGCGTATATCCACGATAACACTGCGAGTACTTCCTGCAAGCTCAGCAGCAGCCACATGGGATCCTGCACAACTTCACCATTCTCCAGTGTTGTTCTGCTTCAGAAGCAGGACCTGCCTTTCTGTCTGTCACCACATTTCAGCCTGCTCAAGCAGCTCTCCTTGATGTTAAGAGAGAGCTTCCCCAGGGAAACGTGTCTGCAGTCTCTTGTCCTTGTGCCAGTGGGAAAGCCAAGCCTAATTCCATGAGCCCAGTACACATACGTGTCCAGTCCTTACAGGTGAAATTCAGGATGAAGTCATCTCTGGCTCTTCCCTTAAGCTGTGAAATGGAGGGAACTGAGTCCCCTTCTCTTTTGTTCACCCATCCATCTTTTGGCATAACTTGTAGGAAATCAGTTCCTTTCACCTTTCTATATCCTGTGAAAAATTTGTCTCTAGCAGGCTCAAAGTCTTACAGGCCAGGGCAAAACACATTTATACAAGGAACAAAAAAATGGAATTTATGTGACTGGAAAAAACTCAGCTAAAAAAAAAAAAAAGTACTTCATGATCTGTCACAATAAATGGAATGCTTTCTGGCATATAAAGACGCCCACAACCAAAAATCACTAGCAAGACACCATGATGCACGCAAATTATCTATTTTCAGATAACTTCAATAGCTAAAGATAACTACTAGACATTTATATTTTATTAGATAATGCAAAGCATGGTTTGGGTTCTTTATTTCTGCATGGAACCACTGAAAGTACGATGAACTGTGACCTAATGCAAATCTTTTGGTCTTTCATGTTTTCCCCTAGAAGTTTTGATGCCTACTGAAAGGTAATGATGGGGAAATATCTGTTTGCATTTTTAGGTAAAGTTTTCAGTGACAATAGCCAAGGAAAAACTTGGAAATATACCAGGAAAAAACAAACCACAAACAAAACAAAAACTCACTCAGAAGACAAGTGAAAACAATGTTTGATATTGACAGGTACATACACTCTAACATAAAGGTTTCTTTCTCTCCTTTTATAACTTGGGGATGACATGGCTCATTCAGGCAGCTGTCATGATAACTCATATTTGGCAATGAGTGGAGCTGTATTTCTTTGCTGTAAAACTTTGTGTTTGTTTTAAGATTTCCCATACCTTTTTTTTCCAGCTAAGGCAGTGGGCAAACATGCCTGATCAAACAACCATGCAAAAATATACATTGTATATCTAACCTGAATCCATCTGTCAAGTCTTTGGGGCTTCAACAGCTTTAGCTATGGCAAACTGACTTACTCTCCTCCAAATCCTTTGGCATTGATGCTCTATGTAAGTATCTTGAAAAACCCTTCAATGGCAAACAAAGACAAGCCATGCTGGCACACAACAAATATTTTCAAGCTCCTGTGGTGGCAGGAGGATGCTCTGCTAGAAGATACCAGGCATGTGTGACCTCTAACGACCCAAAACAGCTGTGCCAGAGCTGCACCTCAGAGGCCACGTTCCCTCTGGGGTTCTTACCTTGATCCACAAAAGCACAGCAAATTGTTGCTGATCCAGGCAGCTCAGCTGTTCAAAACATCACAGTGAAGAAATGTACCATTAAATTACTTTTCCAGGCACAGTTTATAGGTGCTGGTAGTCCATGCTGGGCTGGAAAAAAACGGGGGGATTGTTCCTTATGAGCGTTGTGCAGACAGCTTGTGTGAGTATTAGACAAACACCATGCAGGCTATGGCAAGAGAGAAGGATGTGGAAATAAAAGCATCACTTCTTTCCTGCTGACACATGCTCTGTGGCCATAGAACTTCACCATAGAGTCAGTGTCTATCTAAACTGAGGTAGTTTTAAACCCATTGTTAGCTATTTTTATCTTATGGAATGTTATGGGGGGGAAATATGATTCTCCTTCTCTTCATACTGTACTGATTATCACCTTGCCTTCCCTTGAAATCCAGCATTTAGACTATTTTCTTAAAGGAGCAGGTCACTAGACACCCTTCAATGATCCTGCTATGCAAGTCATCAAAAATGCATCTGCTTTTTTATGTTTAGGGTATTTTTAAAAGAGCCTCTGTAAGCAGAAGGCAAAACCAACTGCAGCCACAAAGCTTGTCAGCACAAAGACCAAAATGATCTCCACAGTACATGGCTTTAAGTAACCTCACAAATGTCAGCCTCTGCCCTCAGCTTCTGTCCTCCAAAGCCATCAATACTCCCTGCAACCTGTCACTCCGTTGATCCCCCAGCATTCAGACTCTCGGCATTACCATAATGATAACAGCTACTGGAGACTTTCCTGCTATTCATTCATAATCATAACCCGTCCGTTGTTGAGCTTATCTGAAACAGCAAATTTACAGAAAGGCCTTCATTTGCTTTTAGCAATTATCTCAGCACCCCGGCCACCCACTGAAGTCCTGGGGCCTGACTGCTCCAGTGCAATGAGATCCAGGAATCTTGGGATCCCTTTCTGAAGAGATTCAGGGTGCTGGTGCTTACAGTCCCCTGCCAGGGGTTTAGCATGATAATTTAGAATAAACCAGAGCTACCTCCAGGCAATCTCCAAGGCTTTGCCCCTGCCTTAGCCCAGCCCCTCCAGCCATGGGTCCCTGCACACACACACACACACACTCCAGTGGTTTTCCCCTTTAGTCAGTTTTTCTCACCTGAGGGGAATCTTCTGTCCCAGCACACGTCACAGCCGAGATGACCACGATACACAGAGTGCCACCACACAATATGAGACAGCTTCAACCCACACAGAGGAGCACCATAGCTCTTCAGCAGGCTGCAGCATCTGCCCTTCTCGTCCTTCAGCCCAGCCTTTTATACCCCTGATGCTGATGCACTGCACCTGTGTGCCCTCTGTTCCCTCTGGGCTTGGTCAGGGCACCTGGGCACTCCATGGCTCCTTCCCTTCAATGCTGCTCACCTGTCCTGCACAGCTGGAGCCAGTTAGGGATGAGGCTGGGCCACAGCCCCACTCCCAGTCACCACAAACCCTGTGCCTACAAGTTTCTACCAGTGAAGCCATTGAAACATTAAAATTGACCTATCCTGACAAAATCCTGATGGATTTTCCAAAATGGACCGGGTTTGCTGGCAAAGCATGAAGATACATAGACAAAATATTCAGCATAAAAATGGTGCTTTTCATTCCTGTTTAAAAAAGTTTTCAAATCAACACATCAAATGCTCAGCCTAGCAAACATCTGCAGAGAACCAGGAGCAGGAACACACCTGGCTTTTTGTGGAATATACCTTAGGGCATCGCAACAGCACTCACATATAGGACAGAAATCACTTCACAATTGGATATAACGAATCATACATCAAACGTGCAAAACAACACCACAAAAAGAAGTTAATCTGACAAGATTAACATTCTCTCCACCTTTTCTTCTTTTTTCCCCCCATGGAATCTCTACATCCTTTTCCTCATTTAGGCTTATAAAACCTCAGCTTTAAAAAAGCTACGAGCATAAGAGTGTATTTTTCAACTCCTCCCTTGCTGAAACTGATTATTAATTCAGTGATTATTAATTCACTGTCCCACACACAGAAGGATCAATTGTCACCTTAGGATAAGCAGAGATGCTAGAGAGAGAGAGGGAATGTGTGTGTGTGTGTGTGTATGAACACACACATATATGGTAACAACTGGTTTTTCACTTTTCAAACTATTTGCTTGGAGACTGGAACATTCTGATCCTGGTAAAATGACGCAACTTATTAGTGGCAAGAAGTGACTCAGTGCCTTGCACTATTTTAGAAAGCCAGAAAAGAGGACTGCTAGCTCTGGTACTTCCAATTCACACACACTTCCAAATTCAAACTTTATTATGGAAAAAAGAAAAAAAAATAGAAGTACAATGGAAAAAAACCTTCAAAATAACTCATAAGAAAGTACAAAGAACACTACAGAGCTTTCAACTTGTTCTTCTTAAAATGACCTGGAATGAGAAAACACCTGATCAACTATTTATTCTAATTATTCTAATTAGCTCTGCTATCAAAAACAGATCACGAGACATCAGAAAGAAAAGTTTACAAAAAGTCTCCAGGTTTTCTCCAACCATAGCTCTTTCAGTAAGCCAGAAAAAGATTGATTTAACCCAACTGTACATCTATGTCTCTTGTAAAAGTAATTTCCCTCAGATATTTTATGTGAGCACCAGTAAGAGTGAAGAGGTATCCTCAGAGGTGTCTCCTCCAGCAAGCAGTTGTTTCTGAAACTCTGCTGCATCACTGGAAGAGCACACACTGTATCAGGGCAAAAAGAACATCCCCAAGGCTACTCTGGATTTGCAAAAGTAAAGGTGGGAAGTCTTCAGTTCACTTTACTGTTAATCCTATTTCTCCACACTCACAGTTTTGCCTGGTTAAACAAACCTTCAGAGGAAGCATTTTACTTATTTTATGCACATATGAAAAATACAGATAGATTTATACATGAAGGCTCTCTGACACAGTGGTCACAGCATTGTAAAGAGCTACAAACCCAGCTTCCATTTTGAGCAACAACATTTACATACAGTGAAATGTAACTTATTTCCCCTCTCAGCTTCCTTATCCCCAAAGTGGAATTGCTCATACCAACCCACATTGAAAATAAGGCTTGAAAAAAGGTTAAGAAAGAACTTTTCTGGATCTGACACTCCAGCTGTACCAGCCAAGACTTCTAATGGAACTCCCAGGCACCAAAAGGTGGTTTTGATAAAGTTTATGACTGGCCTGTGAAGTGAGACAGGCTATGTTAAATACAGGCATGTTTTAGCTTAACAACTACACACAGGGGATTGTAAAACTTACTAAAGAAGAAAATAAATTTCCATCCCTAAATTCTGAAAAAATGTGGTGCAGGTTTAGCCTTAAAGTTATTAAAACTGTTTGAGTATTGTTTATTCAAGAAAAAAAAAAAAGAGGAATAAAAAAAGAGGGAGGGCTTAACATTTAACATTTATGAGAGACTACAGTAATGTCATACTATGTCTCTGTGCCCTTATGCACACAATCAACACAGAGGAGCAGGCATAACACCCAGAGAGAGTAGGAGATCTCTCCTACCTCTGTAGCAAGCATTGAAAATATCAGCTAAGCAATTCTTTGACAGCTAGTTCCAAAATTGCCATTTTTATGTGGATTTTAGAATCCAGAAGAGATGGTTTTTGTTTTGAAACCAGAGTAGTCTACATCATCCTGCAATTTCATGTAGTGTAGTTTCTGAATTCACAACAGTGTCAATGCCATACACAAGCTCTACTCCAACAAAACTCCCTGTAATCATGTTTGGTGACTGATTATGAAGAAACAGAAACCAAAGTATGCCTAGAGAGAAGGAAAAAATAGGAGAGAGATGATTAAAACAGAGATGGAAAAAAAAAAAAAAACAAACCTAAGGCTTGGTAAAAAAATAGAGAGGATTATTGTCTTACTTAAGTGATCCCCTGTACTGAAAAGAGATTGCAATCAGAAATCTGCCACTTATCCAACAAATTAGCCTGACTTTCAAAGGCATCCTTTAGCAGATGTGTGCCTTGGAGAATTCAGTGCACCCATTACGTGGCAAGCCATTTATTGCAGGAAGCAGGATTAGACTGAATCAAGGAAACAAAACCAACTCTCCCCCAAAAAGACTCTAATTAAAATGAGGCAATGTATCTTTCAGACAAAAGTATTTTCAACCTGAAGCATGGTCTGGTATAAAATGTTGAGAATAACTGCAGGAGCAGAATTCAGGGACCTCTACACATTTTTTTTTCCTGTTTAAGCCTGAAGGTTTGTGAGTAAACTGACACACTCCCTAGAAGAGACAAGGAGTGTGCTTTGTCACCTTCAGTATCAGCCTCTGACTTGATAAGCACACAAATTCACTACGCAACGTAAAAACTTGGTTTCTCACCAGCCAGGGAGGATGAGGGGTTTGTTCTCCAGATCTGCAATTGGCTTTGGCACATCACACCCTCTTTCTGCCTCTCTCCTCCTCAGGGAAAGTCATGGGCTCAGAGCTGTCTGTGCCCCACAAATGGCCCTTCAGCTCCCTAAAACTGATCTGGGGGCTAACAACTACCAGACTAGGAATGCAAAAGCACTCATGGATACTGGCAGAGAGGAAAAACAAAAATGAAACAAAACTACCAGGGACACACTTTTGATTGCAGTGTCTTACTTCACAGTTCACCATCATCGGCCTAATGGTTAAATCTATTAAAATTCCCCTCTGTCCCACTCCAAACTGCAGCACACATTCACTGCAGAGCCCTGACCAGGTCATTTAACCTCTCCCTTTGTTTCGACCAGCTGTAATGGGAGGATAAAGATCCACATCACCTGAAGTCTGAAGAAGTTTCTTTGAACAAAGATGCTTGGAAGGATAAGCAAGCAACAGAAACAACATGAAGCACAAATATGCAGTTATGAATCAGCTACTATAAATCAAAATATTTTCTTTAAGGAAAAAAAAAAAAAAACAAAGATTAAATCTGAAGGGCAGATTTCTAAGAAGCAGCAAAAGAAGTGAACTCAGATATCTGATTATACTTGGGATGCTAAGAAAATGAAGTTCTCCAAGCAGCAAGTTCACATGTGAAGAAAAACATTGTTCCAAAAATGCAAAGTTTTACAAAAAAAGTCCATTTATAACAGTGTTCAAATGTTTCAGATTCTTTAGGGTTTTAAGTCTAGTTTCTCTAATATATGGGCATTTTTGGCTATTCCTACTACTTCTTTGTGATCATTTGCTCAAGCATTCAAAGGCAGGTATTGAACATGGGAACCCCTTTCCTGCATGTCAAATATGCCCTAAAAATCCAAAATGGGTTTAGCACAGACAAATACATAAGAGAATGTAACATGAGCTTTTGGACATTTGACCCAGTTTGGAAATTTTCAGTTGGTTTCTGTTCTTTCCATTTACCAGGTGAATGTCCTGCCTTCCCAGCTTTTAGCTTCTCTAGTTAAAGAATGAAATCCCAGGCATTCTCTGCTCCAGGAACCTTCACACCCCCTAGACATTCCCAAAACATCCAGCATTTGGAATAACACATGGAACAGCTCTGTTTACCTCAAACTCCATTTAATCTTGTGCTAGACAAGACTGGATGCAAAGGAAAGACTGTAATAACGTAGGCAGAAGCACTTAAATTTATTGTCAATTCAGAGATTAATGAATTCCAAAATTCACCTGATCTGGAGTGCACCCCTATAATAAACTTCACCCTGCACATAAAACCACATGTGCTCACCCCAAAGCTTTGCTCCAGAACACTTCTCTTATTCATTAGCATATTGCACCCCTTCTCTTTAAAGTATATACATTGCAATCCGACCTCTTCCCAGAAGTGAATTTTGTACATTATTATGATGATACATTTTTAAGAATTCAGTTTCTCAGTCCCAGTTAAGGAGGGGATTGTACATTATTATGATGATACATTTTTAAGAATTCAGTTTCTCAGTCCCAGTTAAGGAGGGGATTTCATAGTCTCCTGTGTGTTCTTGTCCTGGCCTCTGCAAACAAGTGTCTAAACTATCATCTGATACTCTTAAAACTGTGACACTCCAACCTGGTCCTAACTTCTCTCCTAACAGCAAAGCAGCAATTGGTCTGGACAAGAGCCCACTTAATTTTTTACCACCAAACCCTATGTCAGGAAAAGAATACCTTTTTGTTTTAATTCTGTTCAGTCCCTTAATGGCTCTCATTAATTGCCAGGGTCCACCTTTCAATTGAGCAGCTCTGGTGTTTAACAACACACACAATTAGCCGGCCCTGTTACTGTTTATCTGGGAGGCAGGCACGGAAATTTCCAAGTGTGTGGTGTCTGCCGTGCCCATTAGAAGGAGGAAGAGCGAGGACATTAGTCTTTGTGACATATGGTATTCAGATGCACCCCACTGACACAGAACATGAACGGCCTTGGGGCACTGATGGTGAACACGTAACCTCTGAAGCCATCACGGCCCAACTGTCCACCAATTTATCACTGTCTTACAAAAGCCATGTGCACTCACTCACTCCTGCTAACCATCATTTCAAAGGGGCTGGCATGTCACTACAAAAGGGACGGTCAATAAAACTGTCGGTGCACTCTAAAGCTTTTTCCGTGCTGGGCACTGGGTTAGGTGGGAACCAGCAGAAGAAGTTCTGCCTGCCCGTCTCTGTCCCCACACTCAAATGCACAGCTGGGAGCAAACATGAAAAAAAAAAAACTTCTTTGGAGGCAATGAAAAACGAGAGCCAAATGAAATTCTTACTTCTCATTTTGCCTCCATGCTTTGCAAATCCTCTCAAACTCCTTGCAATAATGTAAATGAAAACAGATGCAAATGCAGGCAGAAGAACCAGTAAATAATTGACTGTCTGATTACCGTTGTCTGCTACTCTGCAGAGCTCATTTGGTAATTATGAGAAACTGCAAACAACCTATGGATGCATTTAAAATCAACACATTTAGGGGCTGCGGGGAGAAACACATTGCATCACATTTTCTGCACTGTTATTCCTTTTAACTCCTTATTTTGAGCTTAATAAATCTACTACTTCATGTATTTTGAATTTAATAGAGACATATAAATCAGAGATTAATATTTTTGCTGCTGTGCTGAAGGAAAGTGAAAAATCTTGCTGTTAGATTCTGGCATGGCTTGTATTTCTTAATTCTTGTTTACCTTAATCTATAGACTAACAAGCCCCACCTCCTTTCAGCTATGCACAAATACTAGTGGGATTGACACAGGAAAATGACACATGTCCAGCTGCAAAACTGCTTAAAAGATGCATTAAGCATTGCCCCTAAACCAAAACAATCTCTCTCACCAAGACAAGGTGTGCCGCGTTTCCAGACCCATTGGCCCTGGCCTTCTGAAGGCACCAGACCTGTACAAAGCAATCAAAGAAGGGTTCCCAAGATCTGCTTTCTGAATACAGCTGGGTATTTTTAATACTAGTTTGAAAGGGCAAAACAGAACTAGGTTAATACCAATATAGAATGGAATAACAGGATTTTTTAAATCCCCTTAGGCCAATAAAGAGCCATCACTAGGAACAAAAAAAACCAAAAACCATTCCAGTTGAAACATCCTTCCTCCCATGCTAGGTGCTTATGCAAGATGTAAGATATTAATAAATAAAGAAGAATAGAGTTGTTAGGATTCCTGCCTGTTTCTTTCCAGCTACCCCAAGCCCACTCTCCCAAAGGCAGGTAAAAATCCAGTAATTATTCCATAACCAGTCCACCAAGTCATCTTGTTAGAGGCTGAATGGCCAAGAATGCTGTTTTAAGCATCAGACAGCAAATACAGGACTAAAAGATAATGCTAGTTACTTCTATAACAGTACTTTAACATTAGGTAAAAAGAATGGAGTGGAACCCTAAGTTCTTGTCCATGAGTTTATCCAAGAAGAAAAAGCAAACAAGCAAACAAAAACATGCATGTTAAATACCAAATATTGAAAGCAATTAAAAAAAAAAATTTAGCTGAAGTTCACATAAAAACAGCAAAAAAGAAAAAAGTTATTTTGAAAACATACATAAAGAGATTTAGATTTAGAAAACAGGGCATTTTAGCATTCAAATTCTCCCTGCTTCTCTTAAACTGAACCTGAAGAGCTGCTGAGTATTGAAATGCCTGATTTAGGAAAAATCCTACATAAGATACAAGCACACGAGTATTCATTTGTGCTGGCCAGGGCAACTGCTTGATTATCCAAACTGAGGGCATCACAGCCAGAGCTAGGAACAATTGCTTTTGCTGCAAGTCCTAAAGACTGTCCCAAATTCCCCCTGCAGTTAGCACTGGCAAGCACAGCCACACCCTCGGTGATGGAAACATGTCCCAGGTAAGTGGGAGGCTGCAATGACAGCTTCTACAACAATTTTTTCTTTCCAACTGTTGTCCTCTCTACCAGAGGATGGCATCTTAGGAGCAGCTGAAGCTGATGTCCAGCAGTTCTCAACACTGCTGTCTGATTGCCACATCCCTACATTCAACAGTTTAATCAATACAGATTTCAGTGCCAAAATTTTGATGTTCCAAGTCAGAAGAGGACTCCTCCTCCTCCTTGGAAGTTACAGGGACAATTTTACTGTACTTCCTATTTAGGGGTGTCATTCTCTCTGAGGAGGAGGGAGAAGATAAGGAATGCTTCTTTTTGACAGGCCACTGGAATTTATTTAAAGCCCCATAAAATCAGCACAGATTTTGTAATACATTTAAATTGTCTTTATATTTGTTTAAAGCAAGTCTGAACTGCAAGCATGGGAATAGTTCTTCTACAAATCTGACCTCACTTGCCCACTGAGTGACCCAGGGGATCAGATTACAGTATTACAGTCTGGAGGTAACTGAAGCATTTTCACAACCAGTGGACAAATCCTGGTTTGTTCAAGGCCTCATTCATGCATCAGAAAACACTCTGGAGTAGCATTTCAAGTTACTTAGAAGACAAGGTCTTATCTTTGAAAAATAAGTACGCTACCAACTCAAAAAAGGTTTTTTTTTTAATAAAAGAGATGTCACTCAAGGCAAGTGGCAGATTCTAATAGCAGCCCATTATTTGTACAGCGCTAGAGTATCAGAGATGAAGTTTAAAGCTGCACGTGGTCATCACACCCTGGAGCTGTAGCTGACACAGGGACAACCTTTTCTCCATGGAGAAATGGAAAGCAGACGTGTCCTTCCAGAAATCCACATCCAGTCACACTTCACAAGGCCAAGTACAAAAAAAGACAACCACAAATAGTTTGTTTGCTGACAAAGTGGCAACCAAAGCCTTGGAAAATTCTACAAATAGTGGCAAGGAATTTTGTGCTAAATAATATGTCTGAGATGAATCCAGTTCAAGGGTGATTAGAAGCAGGAAGTAATAAAGAAGGAGTCAGCATCAGACACTGTCGAAAGTCTTTAACACCCAATTATCATAACTATAAACAGCAGGAAAAAAATTTAAAATTTATTGAAATCAGGCTAGCACTGCATGCAACCCATCTAGGTTTTTTATTTCATTGAAACCCCCTAGCATATCAATCAGCTTTAAGGAATGACTAATAAATTTTAATATTCCTCTTGAAGTTCATATTAAAGCATTTTACAGCAAGAGTTATTAGTTTATTACTATGAGATCAATATTAATATTTATTTGACATAATAAAGTTACTGAGCATTCATTTCCTTACTAATTTGAAGGCAGCAGAATGATGGGAAACAAATATTACAAAAGATCATTAATAAATATTCAGTATACACCAGATTTTTGAAGCCCTACCTTCTCCTCGTGAAGGAAGTGAGTCCTAAAAGAGGCAGAACTCCAGTCTTAACTTCACTTGCCATTATGGTTACAACTGGGTCAAATGGAAAGGAACCTTCCCTTATCACCCTACATGAACCAATAGTATAAAAATTACATTAAAAGACAAGATCTGTGAAAATATGCTTGTATTATATTACACATTAAGCTAACACCTAATAAAATGAGGAGCTGCATCATTCAGAGCATCAGCCTGAGGAAATTGCATTTACAGAGAAGGGTTCCCACAGGTAAAAACTTGTAGTTACTCTTCAGTCCTAAAGCATTGCAAGTGTGGGTAAGTCATTTGTGTTCTACCCAATAATGTCCAAGTGACTGAAAAGTTCCTGACTACTTCTGTAGATCTTGCTCGAAAGGTACCATTATAAAGCACTTGCACTTCCTTAGCTTACAGCCAAAAACACTTAGACAATAAATCCAGTTTCCAGCAAAGAAGTCAACAAGCCTCTTTATTACCAATAAAACTGCTAGTAGCAAACATATAAACTTATTTCTAAACTATTTCCTTATTTTAAGTCAAGTGCTGTAAACTAGTTAGGCTTGATGGTAATTATTCAAGCCTGAAATCTACTTCTGGTTTGGCTGAAAAAAATAAAGCTGGAGATTAAAAAAAAAAAAAAATATCTTAAATCCCAGCCTTGCAACAGATGTGGATTTATTTTCCATGGTGGCATATGGGGTTTACTGGTGCAAGTACCACCAGCAGAAAATACTCTAGTCTGTGCTAGCAACAAGTCCAAGCTGTAGTACAGGCAGGACTAGTAGCATCAGTTTAAAGTGGCCAACTTTCCATAATACAGCTCATTTTAAGTTGCATGTGCAATGTTTGAGTCATCATTTTGTGCCTGAGATTATGGATATGGGTTGAATGCTCTCTGTGCAGATGACAGAGAAACACATTGTTCTACCCCCGTGGAAAACAAAATCTGCTTTCATGTAAGCCTTATTTCCAATCATGAATTTCACAGTTTAGAGGGGCTACAGTACTGCAGCCACCATTCTCTGTCCCTCTCACAAGCTCCCCCAAAATGGCCAAGTGGTAAGACAACGAAAGCAGAGACTAGGATGCCTTAAGCCCGGCTTAAGGAGCTGCCAGGGCTGGGGCACACAGACAGCAACAACCAGCAGAAGGGACTTCTCTACTCACCTGCTCCAAGTCTGCATTCACTGTCTAGGTGACGCCTAAATGTCACAGCACACGTCACAGCCGAGATGACCACGATACACAGAGTGCCACCACACAATATGAGACAGCTTCAACCCACACAGAGGAGCACCATAGCTCTTCAGAAGGCTGCAGCATCTGCCCTTCTGGTCCTTCAGCCCAGCCTTTTATACCCCTGATGCTGATGCACTGCACCTGTGTGCCCTCTGTTCCCTCTGGGCTTGGTCAGGGCACCTGGGCACTCCATGGCTCCTTCCCTTCAATGCTGCTCACCTGTCCTGCACAGCTGGAGCCAGTTAGGGATGAGGCTGGGCCACAGCCCCACTCCCAGTCACCACAAACCCTGTGCCTACACCTAAAAGAAGCTATAGTCTCATTTTAGTTTCACACCAAACCTGCAAAATTTATCTTTAATAAACACTTGCAAAATTCAATTTAGACAACAACAAGGGAACAAATACACAAACTTGGGATGGCCACACAAATAATTTTACAAGTTAGTGCAGAAAGCAGGTTGTGATTCAAGACATCAGGACATCCAAACTCTCTCCTCTGCTTGCTGCATGACCTCAGACAAGTAATGCTGCTCATTCTCTTAATATTTCTGTTCCCTTGCAATTTCCTGCGATGAAAGGAGGATAGCGAACCAGATCTCACCACTTAGGTAGACATCAAAACCCATGTGAGAGCGGACTCTTACGAGAAAGTGAGACAATCAAGGCTCCTGTTGGAAAATCACCAGGTGCAAACCAATCCCATTTAAAATGGGGCTGACTGTAACATACTTGCTAGCATACAGACCCCAACTTGCTCACGTGTCAGAATCCCTTTGAGCGACAGAAATTTCACAGCCCGACATCTTTTCCCTTGGGGAGCTGCTTATTTCTTCTGACATTCGCACAGCTCTCTTTCCCCTTTGTGCTGAGGAAGAGGCACCTGTGTTTCTCCAGTCATTTACAGTGTTCAGATTCTGCTTTTGAACTTTCCTTTGCCCCAGTTTCTTGTCATCACTGCTTAGTTATCAGCATGGGGAAGCGAGCAAGTAGCTTTCTCTCTTCCCTCAGGCAATTCCATTGCTGCGCTTTGATTTGCGTCACAGAGACAAAAAAAAGTAGAGCAGCTGCAGCCCTTAATTGCAGAAACCACGTATGTGAGGCCAAGCTGCAGTTTCACTGTTGCTCTTTCAGCTAGAAAAATTATTAAAGGCCCAGTCCTGCTTCCCCACAAACACGTTTCCCAGCTTGTACACTACAGCAGTGTGCAACTTTCAGACAGTGAAATATGGTAAAAATTTAGAAACATCAGTACTTTTAAGAAGAATAAAGGGAAGTTTCAGAAATAGGCTCCTACACCAGGTACATGACCTGAGTGTTTCCCATAAGTCTGTTAAGGGAGCAAATCCATCACTGCTTGTTCCTGTTCTCCTTGGAGAAGATGGATAGGCACAGGCATTTCATTCTCCTTGCTCAAGTGGGTTACTGCAGTGGGGAGGGTCAGGTGTCTGGGTTGTTTTTTAGGCGCAGGTAGCTTTATGTTAATAAATACAAGATTTAAGAGTACATCTGGCCTTTGCAGTAAGGGGAAGACCAACAGGTTTGGCAGTACCTCCCAGGTTCCTGGGGATATCTTTCCCCAGATTTGAGCCCTAACTCTTTCAAACGTACACACTTTCTTTTTATAGATCCATAGGTGCACTCCCACAAGAAAACAAGGAGTGGCTTTCATTAACTGAGCATGGAAATGAGGAGCTTGAGCTGCTGGGAATTCCCAAGCAGTGGAAGCTGGTCACTCTGATCCAGCCCTGGCCAGGAAAACAATGACTATGGCCAGGCCAATACTGATCTGGACTAGAAAACACACACACAAGTTTATTACTTGCAGCTTCAGTATATAATACCTTTTTTCCTACTGAAACACTTTCTTGCAGGTATATAATCCCTCTGGTTCTGAAGATCATGAAGATGATCATCTCCTTCCATACTGTCCAAGTTACCAGATGGTCCCAGAAAGTATTTTAAGATACAGTTTGTTTACTCTGTAGAGCATTAAGACAACTTTATACTGAGAAGCATCATCATCGTCTGCTGCTGATGACCTTTTGTTTCTAAAGAAAAGAGCAGTTCTGTAATGGATAATGTGCTAATACATTAATATCTCAGAAAAAGGAGTAAGGATATCAGGGTGGGTGGTGCAAATATGAAGTGTAGAAAGAACACAACACACTAAGAGAGAGAGACCCATCAATTAGAATTCCTAAACAATGTCATGACTAATTACATTAGGAAGAAAGCTTCCAGTACCTCAATACCTTAGCAAATCCCTACACAAATTCAGGAGGAGAATGCTTTCAGACCATGCATTCACATCTTACACCTGCAGTAGCCACGTGCTGGTGATGCAACAGCTGGACAAACCCACTCCCCCTTCCATCCTCCACCAGCTGATTCAAGAACAGCAAGGAGCATGAGAAATTTTTCATTCTACTGTAATCATATGCGTGTTACTGATGCTTACACAGCCCTGCTTTCATGAGGAAGAAAAGCCAAAAATAAAAATGTCCCAAGTTAAAAGAGTGCCCTGTTCTAGTGGTATTTACACTGCTTCAGAAGCATAAGGTTTGGATTACTAACGTGGGCTATTCACCACCAAATTCCCAGGAAAACGCAAGCTGTGAAAGGTTGTGCTTGCTTTAACTTCTTGACCAAAAGGTAAAACTCTTCTAGACAACTTTGCAGTTTTGTTTAAAAACTATTTTGGTCCTGATGAAATTTGTCATTTTACAAAAACCACACTTACTGCCTTGAAAAAAACCAAGCACCTTGAAGCACTGTTTCATCAGTTTGAAGAAAAAAAAAATCCCTAAGTCACTAAGATTTGGTTTTGCTGGAAATTCCATAATTATTTTCCCTACATTACTTGCTTGTACTAGGTGAATATGGTGAAGGCTCTGATCTTTACTGTCATGTTCTCAGCACGTGCAATCCCTCTTTTCAGAAGAGCTCAATTCTGCCATGATTCCAGGGTGCTCAGTCAGGAATACAGTTTTTTCCCTATTCAAGGGCATTGTTTGATCATGCCAAATAGATCTGGCTTAAAGCATAGACCTGTCCTTTTTCATGAACACTCATTTTGGTGCCTCACAATCGAGCTGTTTGCTCTAGGCAGTTACTATGGCTTCTGCCCATGAACATGCTTTGTTCTTCAATCTCCTTCCAGAAAATAGGAAGCAACAGCCTGAGAGGAGAAGGGAAAAGAAGACAGCAGAAACCTCTGTATCAGAGCTACCCTCACACATTTGCTTCCAGGTCTAGATGTACTTTTGAGCTCAGAGTTGCTTATTCCAATCAAGTTTTGTCATGGGAAATGCTGACAGACATGGAGAATAACAATGTTTTTCACCTACAGTGAAATGTTCTGAAAGGCAAGATGCCTGGTGGTTAATTTTCTCCTTTTGGTACATATGCATATAGCCCGCCCTGTTTTTGACTCAAATGATATTTGAAGTATTTTTAGAGACAACCACTGGCTAGACCAAACATTCTCCCTTTCCTGAAATAGTAGCTCTATTTTATGGTCTCTGAAGCATCCTGGCTTTCCTCGTCTCAACTGCAACTCAGTTCTGCTGATCTACTCGATCAGAGCGCTTCTCCACACCTAGAATTGGGATGCTCCCAATTCTACACAGCCCACCTCAGCCTTTGCCTACCACAGCTGTATTTCAATGAGCAGAATCACCCAGACAATCCAACTTCTGGTCTCCTCTGGACAGGAGAGAAAACAACATGATGGTATCTCTACTCATCCCAGATTTCTTGACAGAGAGATGGTCGTGGAAGAACAGACTCATTCTCCAGCACAACCAGCAAGAAGAGATGTGTAACAGGACAACTTAATTCCTCCACGGGCACTGTAAATCTTCCACCAAGGATGGACCTGGCTCTGAAGAGTGCCGGATGAATTCTGTGCCTTTCAGATGAGTACCTAATGTACCTTGATTTCGTTCAAGTTTAACAAAATCATCACAGAGGAACAAGGTGTGCACGCTGGAAAGGCACCAAATGCTGACATGTTTGTATTGCTGTTTGGCTAGAACAATACAGCATTTATCAAAAGTTAAACATTTACTCAAAACAGGGCTTCTGAACACTTTCTGCCACAGTGTAAATTGCTGTAATACAGCATGAAGTTCTATTGAGAGGAGCACACACAATGCAAGAGGTAAAACAATTCTGCTGACTTGACCCTACCCTTTTTGCTCTGTTTTCTTTTTTCCTGAGCATGGGAAGAATGGGATAAGACTATTCCATGCTTGTCTTAAGAAAGATAATAAATTACAACAGCATCTTTTCCTGTTTGATTTCACCCTTACTTAACTTAGTTAAGGAGAAAAAAATAGAAAAATAATAATAAGTACAACAGAGAAAGTAATTGACTTAGGATTTGTTAGCCCCGTGGCCTTGATCCAGTCTCAGCTTTCATATTGAGATGCCTAAACAGAAGGAAGGGTCCGGGGAAAAAAATTATGCAGTCCAAACAACTGGTTGTACAGCACATATCAGTAAAGCGTCACCCAAATCATCCTGCTTCTGGATGGCAAGGAGCTGGCCCTAGGGTAGCAGACTGTGACTTAGGCACCAGAAGTTTAAGGTCCTGGGATAAAGGTACCTTTCTACTGCCATTTCTCAGATTAGAAGGGCAGTAGCCTGTCCCAAGAGGGGTCATAAAGCAGCCCAGCCATACAAAACCTGACTGGCTTTTTTTCTAGCATGCAGACTTTAAGACTGGTATTGCTTTAACACTGTCAGTCGAGTGATGCTGATTTTCATGAGTGCTCCAGCAAGCACTCAAGGAATTTAATCTTTGCTTGAGCCAATTCTTGAGACACATACTCCCAGCCTCCAGAGGCAAGGGACTGGCCTGAAATCTCTGAAAAAAGGGGCATATCCCTTCTTCCCACCACTGCTGCAATGTTTATGTATTTATACACAAAACCAATATACAATGACAAGCATCTAAGACTTCTACAGGGAGAAAAATGACATGGAAACCTCCCCCACCTCCCAAAGGCTACAAACTGGCAGATGGACAGCTGTAACTGAGACGAGCATGAGGCTGAAGAGCTTTTCCAAATGTACTGGATGTCCTGCCCTACTGCCAGTGGTGTGTTTCTTGCTTTGTCTTGCCATCTGATGCAGACTTGAAGGAATGAGTCTATCCACAGGTCTCAAGCAGCACAGAAATGCATTTAACAGGCGCCATGGAGACACTGAAATAATTACCTAACGTGCAAGGTCACAGTGTGCTGTACTAAACCTCCCATGTATTGTAAACAGGCAATTTCTGCAGGACAAAAGCACAGGCAACATTGTTTTGCTCACCTATTATAGTGGCCTCGCCACCACAATCATTACAAAAAACAGGATGCGTGATTAGAGAGTAAAATAATCTGAATTTTGTCCTCAGGCCGCGGGCTCTCCATCCCTCCAGCTCCTCCCAGCAAGCACAGTGGTTTCACTTACACAGGGCTCGTGTTTCTGCCATCTGCCCACCATATTGGTGGGGAGGTTTGAAAAAGGACTGAACAAAGCAGGGCTTGTCTCTCTCCACCAGCCAAAGGGAAGCCTGGACTGGCACCCAGCAGGCAGTCTCTACATCAACAACTAGTCAGGAGTCTGTGAAGGCTAAAAACAGCAAGAGATCTTTCGAAGAAATAATTTAAACAGAGTTGAGGCTGTATCGAGAGCTGGAAAATGGCCCATTGAAAAAGCTGGGGGGAAGGGGGAAAAGACCCCATCAACTGCACGTGTGATAAAGCTAAGGCAGCACAAAAATCCAGCTGACATCCGGCAGGAAGCAAAGATTTATTCACACCCTTTTCTGTAGAGCTGCTTGACTTAGAGCTGCTTTTAAGAAGCCTCTCCTAATTCCAGGTAATGAGTGGCTAGTGGCATTGCCAGGGAGCCTTTGCCACAGTCACAGTGGGTGGGAAGAAAAGACAGCTACTGGGAAGAAACCATAATCAAAACCCAAGCATATTTGCTTGAAATGAGTTAACGCAGACAACAACTCCATAAAAGGAGGATTAAGAACTCCAGTGTGACCAAACTCTTCTCCAGAAATGGAAACTCTTTAGTGGGAACTTGGGAGAGGCACTCGGACAATTGTTATCTCCCATTCAGTTTGAGGCCGGGCAAGCAGCTAGGGCTGAAAACACCAATTTCAGTCAGTTGCTCAACACTAGAAGTTGATACAGCAGTGATAACAGGTGTCTGTAGCATTAGTGTACAATAAAAGTCTTTGAGAAAACAAAAAGGAAATTTCTAAGACCAGACTTTATGTCAAAGAAAACCAAAAATACCACAGGGTGCTCCATCGCTCCCCTCAGCTTGGAGTCTGCCTTATTTTCCAGTGAGTAGGGGACCATAAAACAGTAAAAGCCCTGGAACTGGATCCCACAGAACACAGCATTTCTGAATAGCTGCTGACAATCTGGAGATTAGCCCTAGTTGGATGTTTAATAAGCAGCTGCTGGCATAAATGTCATATGCAACACAAATCAACCAGAATACACACATTGATCTTACCATCTCAAGGGGATTCACAGTCTACTGAAATACACAGCTTCTTCATCAGTTACCAAAGATAGAAAAAGAAGGTGTGACTGCACACTGGAAAGACCTAATTGTTTAAGGGAAAAAAAAAAAAAAAGCAAATAGGAAGTATTAAAAGAAGCAATAAAATGGAGAACTGAAGCGAATCTTGTAATTTTCAGATCAAAATAAAACAACGTGGTCTGAAAATTAAAAACATCCCAGATTAAAACCCAGTCAGCCATGCCATTAGTGCCTTCCTCCCAGACCGAGTGGTCTGAGGAATTTATAAATTTGGCGTAGTATAAAATGCACTATTCCTGGCAGGTCTTCCAAAGAGGGGAAGTGGAAAGGCCAGGAGCACAGGCAGAGCAGGGGAAGTGGAAGGGCCAGCTCCAAGAGCACAGCTATGGGCTATTTGCCAGCATTTCCAAATATTTTAAATCCCAAAAATCCAGAGCACCAAAGAGGGTAAACAAGCCGTGCTCATCAGCCTCCCCTTGGATTAATCTACAGCTCTGATACCTGCTGGGATTTGTAGGAAATCCACAGCAAGTTTAGTCATGTAATATTTATGGATATCAACACATTGACTTTTTTCATTCATTTAATTAAAAAGTACAAAAGCCATGAGCTGGGACATCCCTTTTAAAAGGTTGAATATGGACAAACTCTGAACTGCAAAACACTTCAACTTTTCATTTTCCTTGCTAAGGAAGCACTTAGGAAAAAAAACCCAAAACAAAACCGCTATCAAAATCACAAACCAAATAGAAAAATCTTTTCCCACAAGGAAAAGCAGCTTTATACACAAAATTATCTTTCACCAGCTAAGCAGATAGTCTGCCTCAAAGGAATGGAAAGACTTATGAGGCATCTGTAACAGCAGCAAAAAGATAGATGGCAAAGAAAAAGATCAGTCACAAACCCATACAAACTACCAGGAGGATTTAAATAGAAGGACTCTTGCAAATGACTCTATTTGCCCACAGAAATGACATCTACATTGGGAACATAAAGCTGTTCTTGGTTGGGCCTGATTTTTTAATATTTGAAGTATTCATGCATATGTAGGAAGAACACCTACATATTAACAAAAGGAAGGAACTCACTTCAGGAACACAAATTCTACTAAATTTCCAAGTGAAGGCAAACAAAAGACTACAAAGTTATCTGGTATCTGTTCAAACACCTCCATGTCAGAGCACATTAAATGTACCAACTCCATCACACAATTCCAACTCCGTTTGCTGCCACAGATCCAATCTCCATCAACCCGAGAGTTTGTGTCAGCCTTCGTGAGTACTCTCAGACATTGATCTGTGCCTCTGGGACAGAAAGTAGCTCTACCTGTCACTCATTAAGGACTGAAGAAGGGAGAGCTTGAAGCACAGCAGTTCCTCTCTCCAGCAAAAGAGGTAGAAATGCTCAAAAGAGGTAGAAATGTTCCCAAGCTGTGCTTGGGAACAGCTTTGCCCTGCTTTTCTACAATTAGCCAAATTGTTGCCCAAGGGATCGTGGGCCTAAACACTTATTCTGCTTACTTGTCATGGTTTCACATGGAAGTGAATTTTTTCAGGAAGTTGGGTCAAACCAATCAGTGGTCAAGTTTGGATATTGGCACCTGAAGTGACCACTGAAGGTATGGATACGCCTCTGAGAACACAGGGGGTTAAAAGCAGGAACTCCCAAGAGCTCGCTCTCTTTGGTTCCAGTCAGGGTGCAGTGCAGACCTCCCCTGCCCAGCCATGGGGCTGGGTGGGGGAGGGGAAGCCATGCGGCCTGGTCGAGGTGAGCTGAGGGGTAGAAGGACTGGAACCGAGCCAGCTCCTGTGGACGGAAGGGTGGAGAGAAGCGGAGATGCCTTTGTTGTCCCCCTCCCCAGAGGGAAGAGACAGAGAGTCTGGACGGCACCTGTAACTTTGCCGGTGGAGGAGAAGGAGGGGGGGGGAATGCACCCAGCCTTGGCCTTGGGAATCGGCTGCTGGGCAGAGATATCAGCCGTTCAGGGAGTCTGAGCTTTAAACCTTTCCTGAGAAATGAGGGCTTTGTAAAATATTACTCATCCTTGATATGAAGTAGAAGAGAGACAGTCTGGGATCTGAGATGACAGAAGAGGAAATTTTTGAGTTGGGAGGAGATGATGGAGTGGCTTGTGGCTGGACTTTTCTTGTTAGCCATAGACTGAACCAAATTCTCCTGCAACAGAGACTGCATTTAGGGTGATGCGGTGGTGGGCCAAGAGACCTGTTTCAGTGATTACCAACAGAGGAATGGAGAGAACAGAGGAAAGCTGAAGAGGGTGTGGAGAGGCGCTCTGTCTTCAGAGAAGAAGAAGAGAAGAGGAAGATCTCTGTTCTTGGACCCTCGGCCCCAGGGGGAAATGGTGGGGGGACTGTAGTCCCGAGATGAGATGCTGAACTGTTGTTTCTTTTGGTCCATGGCAAAGCATCCTTAAAGGAGCCCTATGAGCAGTCTGTCCATGCACGGTGGTGAGAGCACTGTGACATGGAAAGGAGAGTGTCACCATGGCAGATTTTGTCCGGGCGGTTGCCATGTGTGACATGGAGACACAAGGGTGGCAGTTGTGTTTCCTGGGGGAGTCTGTGGCACAGGAGAGACTCCTGTCTCCCTTGATGGACTGAGTATTGATTACCTGAAGGGTGGCAACTTGGTCAGGATCCTGGGTGGTATCTCATCATGGGTTTGTTTGGAAATAAGGTGGGAGGAGGAGAGGAGGAGGAGTGTTTTGGAAGGTCTTCATCCGTGATTTAGTGTCTGTGTTTTATAGTGGTAGTAGTTTAATAAAGTTTTTTTCCTTTGTTATCAAGCTTGGGCCTGCTCTGCTCTGTTCCTGATCACATCTCACAGCAATTATTTGGAAAAGTGCATTTTCATGGGGGCGCTGGCATGGCGCCAGTGTCAAACCAAGACATTACTGAAAAGTATGTTGTGCATTTGATTGTTGTTCCTACTCCAAAACATGTTCAAGAGAGATGAGCCACCTTATGGAAGGAAGTGCCTGGTGACACCGAGGTGGGACAGCGAGGTACTGTGAGTTATGGACCAAAGGGTAATTTGTCTTCAGAAGTGTGCTCATCAGAAGATATCTTGGAGCCAGCTCCCCAGCTGCTCCTGACACAGACCAAAAACCCAGACAGAAACACACAAAACATCTGCCTCAGAAGACAAACGAGGGAACCTGAACCACTGCAGCAAGAAAAGATTCTCCAGTTTCTTCCTGCACCCCAACCACGTCAGCTCTGCAGACCCTTTGGGCACCATGTCCCACCCCACTTCCTCCACTCCCTGAAGACCATAAGAACATCTTTGATTTGCAGAAGGTAGAACATATGTAGAAAGAAAAGATCCTTTAGGTTTAGCAGCTAAGGAACTTCTGAAATTCTCTATTCCTAAAAGCAAGGAAAGGCAACAGGACAGATCAGAGGTACAACACAGATGGAAAAGCAGAGGCACTAAGAAGAAAGGAAGGAAACAACAACCAAAGAATGAATTTCTTCAAAACTCACACATCCTAATTCTGCCCACTTCCTTTGCACTCCCTCAGCTGAATTTTTGTCCATGTGAATAAACATGTGCAATGGGAATTCAACTCAGGACCTCACTCCCATTACTGCAGCTTGCATTTAATTGAAATGTGCAATCCCATGGAAGTCCAAACTTTAACCCATTTGGGTGGAGTGACTATTATTACAAGCTTCATATTTTTCCTAAGCTCCAGCTGCTGGGACTGTAAGACTCCGTGAGAATCCAAAGATCTCAGTTGCAGGATATTTGTTTTGTTTATTTTAAAAGATAACTCAAGTTCTCATGCTTGTGGAGAAATAAAAATAAATAAAAAGAAGAAGCTTAAAACCATGACTTGCAGGTTTATTAAAGGCTCAGAAACCAGAAAAGGGAAAAAAAATATTTCCATCTTTAAAAAAAACCTTATGATTCTTTTAGTTTCCTAACTGCTTACTCCTTTGGGTTTTTATTCTGCAGCACTTTCTCTTCAATTACTTTTTTTTTCAGAATATAATTATTCCTCAATAAAGTGACAGATTAGATGGCCCATTCTTCCTGTAGCTTTACTGAAGGTGATTGTATTTGATGAGTCCAAAGTCATTCATCTTCCACGCATATAAGAAGATGTAAAATTATTTCAAGGGTTAGTTTAGACCACAGTGCAGGAGATGAGAGTGAAGAGACAGATCTGATACAAGACTTCTTAGATAAAATATAAAAAGGTAACAAAAAATGTGTGCAGCCTCAGAAGAAAGGAACCAGGCCACAGTCTGTCATCAGGTTTCTACCTATCACCTACTCAATATCAACAATAAATGAAAGCCTGCACAAACAGAGAATACACTTGACCCTCCACAGGCATTTTTCTGGGAATTCACTAGAATGCCTTATCTGCAATACCAACACCATTAATGCCAAGGGAAGAAAAAAAAAACACAACAACAAAAAAAACAAAACACACTGCCTTTAAAAATGCTCCATTACTTTTTAATGATGATTTCAAACTATTTTCAGACTATGCTTTCAGTGTCATCACCTGGTCCATGTGGTTCATTTGGTTTTGCAGAAGCAGGGGAGCAGCTTTGCGATGCAAATGGGTTTTGTGGTAGCACCAGATGACCACAGCAGCACCTCACCAACAGTATCCCCTCCACCAGAAGAGTAAAGTAGTTGTCAGAACTCATTTTCTTCATAAATATATTATGAAAAGAAGTTGAGATACACTGTGTCCGGCTCTAATGTTTTCATGGAGAAAAATTTTTTTTCTAAGCAGTTTTCAGCTTCAGGGCTCTCAAGTTACAGGACTGAAGCCCAGTAAGCTTCATTGGTGATGCAGATGAGAGACAGAAAGAAGTGCAAGCAAGAGAGCACATGCGTGTGTAGGTATTATTATATGGAGCCATGCACAAGCACAGCTTGGCCAAATTAAGTTTTCAGTTAAACTCCCATTACTGAAACACAGATTACACGCAGTTAGTTAAAAAATACCTTCTAATAGTTCTCGCTGAGTAAAGCAAACTACAGGCATACAACAGTGATGGAGATGTTTCCCAAAATTCACTCAGAGCACTGTGCTGGCTGAAGGGGTTAAGCATTGGAGAAGAGGGCAGAGAGGTGCACTGCCATGCTGCAATCCCAGAAAGCCTGGCTGGCTGAAGAGGAGCTACTCAGTTCACAGAGCTGGTTCAAAAAAAAAATTCCAACCATTTTCAAATCTGCTGTGAGGTTTCCTCTCCCTCCTCTGCAGTATCAAATGCTACTGGACCACAGCTGGAGAAGACATCTAAAATGAAATGGAGCCCTGTCTCCTACCAGCACAAACCCACTAATGAGAAGTTATTAAAAATATCCTGTTCATTTCAGCCACAAGAACACTTGTCCAAAAAATTTATTGTCAATGCAGACCTTTGCCTGAATGGTAAAGCCACTGATCAAGCTCAGCCTTTTCTACATTGATTGAAATGCCACAGCACAATGCAAGCAGCACCTACTCTTGATGCAGCCTCCATTTTTTTAATGTGTCTAAGTAATTAACAATCCATTTCTTTCATCTTCCGGGCAACAGCTGCTCGGGCCAAAGGAAGAAAGCAAGGAATTGTTTCATTTGGCATTCTCTTGCATCAGTACGTTTACCAAACAGCTCTTACGTAGAACTTGTCATGGTGATTCATTTTATTGCATCCAAGCCTGTTGTACTGCCCCAGTAGGTATTCCGGCTACAAATGAGTCATAAAACCCCTGAATGTGGTGTTTTGTAGGAAAGGCCGAATTCTCCATCAAAGGAGTCTCAAGAAAAAATGTAAAAGAACAAAAAGAAAGCACCATTACTTGGGGGCGAGGGGGGCTGGAAAAAGAAAAAGAATACATGAATAAATAATGTGGAAGCAAACAAAGTCCTTGCCGTGTTGAGCACAGCTGTTCTACAGCATGCCTAAAGTCTCTGGTTACAGAGTCAGGGCCATTTCCCCAAGGAAAGAAAAGCCCTGTATTGCACAAGATGGAAACATGAACACACAGGGAATATGCATTGACTTGTTAGTGCTGAGGAAAAAAAGATTTTGAAGAAATCACTAATCTACAACAATTCTAAACAAACAAACAACCTGATGCTGCCAGGGGACCTGCACAGAGATGATGACACTTGGAGTCCAAATTCTTACAAAGCCAACATTCAGCCTGCTGTGCTAGACACCTACCTAAACACAACCAATTCTGCCTCTTTGAAGCAGTTATGTGGGTAAGAGAACAGCGCATTACGAGGTGCAGACACTGAGTAAATCACTGCCCTTGCTCAGAAACAGAGAACAAGCTGTTCTGCTCTGCTCTGGCCTCCTCATCTGTGTGTGTGTGGAATCTGTGCCCATTCCTCCACGGAGCTGGGAAGGCAAGAAGTTAGGTAACAATTATGCTGGCATTAAAAGATGCCCAGTGCTGGTTTTTGGTTTTTCTTTTTTTGTTGAGGTCGGGATTGAATGTACTTGGGATGGCATTTTGTGTTTAGATTTAGATGTTTATTTTTTTTTAATCTATGTTATAGTTTTGTAAGCAGTGAGTTTTGTAGTATTTTACTAGCAAGGTATAAAATAGTTAACTATTTTTCTTTATAAGGTTTTTTAAGGTTAAACTATCTAATTAATAACAAATTACTTTTTAGTTTTAACTTAATAACTAATTAGTTGACATCTGCAATGCTGACTTTCTAGTTTAATTATAAAATACTACATAAACTTATGAAGAAGACTGATTAGTTACGGTTTTAAAACTTCTGTTTTAGTTTTATAGATATTATATTTTGAAACTTTCAACTCAGTTTTTTATTTTGTGATATTATGTACTTTTATTTAAACTATACACTCATAATTTCAGCGTTATTAATTAATTTTGGAAGTTTTCTCTACAGTTTTAGGTTAAATATAGTATTTTCTTGTGGGTCTATGCCTTTCAGCACAGAAAGTTTAAAATTCTCAGGAAAGCTAGGCTGTAGGAAAGGGATGAGGTACAGCACATCCATAGGGCTGTTTAAAGTGCATTAAGTCAGAGAGCCCATGGAACTCAAAGCAGTTCATAGGTGAGGGAAATTGATTTGTAGAGAGTTTTTAGGGTTTGATAGAAGGTTTATGTAGTATGTATTTGTATGTAAATTTTGAGATAAGAAATGTTAATTTAGAGATGTTATGGAAGAGGATAGATATTGTTGAGAGAGAAATGGAGTTAGAAAAAAGTTTTAAAAACTTTTATTCTATTTTCAATCTCATAAAAAAACCCAAAAATATTGTAATTCACATTATTACAATCAAAACTCAACTATTTCTTAATTACAAAACAGTATAAACATTTCTAAACCTATCAACTTTTTACTACACCATATTGTAAATACCACAAAACCAATCATTTAAAACTACCCCTTATAAATCTTACTACATCTTTCATAATTCTATTTCTCCAAAGTACCTAATCTTATTTACAAAAACATCCTTTGAAACTTTTTTCTAATTCCATTTCTCTCTCAACAATATCTATCCGATTCCATAACATTTCTAAATCAACATTTCTTATCTCAGAATTTACATACTATATAAACCTTCTATCAAAGCCTAAAAACTCTCTACAAATCCACTTCCCACACACAGGCAGCTTTCTCAGGGCCACAATAAATAACCACAACAGCAGCAAACTAAGTGGGAAGTTGTGTTTTCCAACGAGCCTGACAGCATGAGACACTTGCATTCATCCTCCTCCTCCAGAGGTGGGCACATACCAAACAGGCAGCTAAATGCACAGTTTTGCAGGACTCAGGGACAGCTCTTCTAAACCTGCTGCACTGCAGCTAGTTCAAATACCCAGAATATAGCCAAGGAGTCAGCCAGGGTTTGTTTTGCTCAGCTGGAGAAAATTGTTGCTTCTAGTAAGGAAGCCAGCTCAGTATACCCACGTCTCAGGGCACACAGATGTTCTTTGGCACTGCATTAATACCATAAACAACTATCTTGCTCCACTGTTAGTTCCTTCAGATTTATTCACACGAGTCATCCCTCCTGTTGAAAGACCAGGACTTCTGCCCAACATTTCCAGCTGATCCTGAGGTGACAACTCCATTCTGAAAATCAAAAATCCCTGATTTCCGCTTCAAGAAAGCAAACCATTGGTCAGAACAATCTCACAGCAGTAAGAAAGCACTGATTGGATTTTCACTCCACCCAATTCAAAGGTCAGAGAGTAGTTTTCCATCCTACATTGCTCTATACCATGCAGACCAGGAAGCTGAACCAAGTCTTCCACATCTGAAGGCAGTCTCTTAACAGCCTACCATGCATCTGCATGCTCACGTGCACACACACTCTGAGTTTCTTCAGAGCTCTCTATCATTTTTCCCTGAAAAAAAAAAATAGCAAAACTGATGAGTCTTGCAAAATACTTTGGCTCCACAAACAAAAAAAAACATTTCAACAAAATTCCAAGTCCAATTTTTCTGAGCAATGCTAGTATTGACATCAATTGTCCTGATAACGAAACCAAAGTGAGCTGGCAGAGTAAAACTAATCATACAAGACCGTGAGCTAATTAGGATGGAAAACAGACTTCTGTGGCATCAAGTTTGTATTGCTCAATGTTTGTGAGGTTTCAGGTGGTGTTAGTCAGATCTGGAATCCTCACTCTTATACTGGCATGTGTCTAGAGCAAATACTATACACTCACCAAAGCTGCTCCAGTGTTTTCAGGAATGCAAAGACGAGCTAATAAAACTTAGATTTTAATTTTAACATAGGCTATTTTTTAAATAATCAGAAAAAAGGATATTCTGTTTAGAAAGCTGTTTTTCTTTCACTGACTGCAGGGATGGAAAAAGGAAAGAGAAAGGAGAGAAAAAAAGACTCAGAAGCCACATTCCTACTCCTCTGCCTTCTTGAATGACTCCATTATGAGGCTGAAAAGGAGATTTAATTAAATCAGTTCCACTTACCAACCAAACCTTACCTGTTTCCTTGCCAGAGACACCATTCCTTCTTGTTCCCAAAGGGGTGTTGAGAGGAGGGGGAGAGGAGCAGAAAAACTGGATTTTAAGAGCAGGAAAGCAGAGGGGACTTTAACTTTTAACCCAATTAAAAAAAAATGTGGAAAAAAACCCAACAGAGATATCAAGCATTCATTAGTGCCAAGGCACCAGTGCTGTGACTATTCTGAAGATGCAGGGTAACACATGCTGAATTCTCAGATACTAAAAATAAGTAATTATTCTAAAAGGGCTTCTGCTGAATTGTACTTTCACAGCAGAAGCTGGACAAGGTCCAAGAAGAACCATGAAACGGAGGCTTTCTGTATATCGCAGCCATTAAAATATGCAGCGAGTTAAAAGTCTGCAAGGAAACCCTGTACTGTGGTAGCCCCTGCTAAACCTCATAACCACCTCTTTCTCCTCAGCATGAGGGGAGAAAAATTATTAGCCTCTGAAAATTAAGAATCAACTTCTTTAAACAGATGAGTCAGCAGATGTAAACTTGAGCAAAGCAAATTCCCCAAGCTGCTGACATCACCACACACACACACAGAGACCACCTAGGAATTACTGCAGGCATGCTACTGTTCTGAAAAACATGGAATAAAAAGCAGAACAACCTCTGTGATGGTAGGTGGTGTTTTACTGTGATTACCCAGAGTAACAGAGCTGCTGATTACCTCAAATAGTCTGAGTGCTACGCATTTTGCTCCTCAAGAGCTTTCATGTAGCATCACCTCACAGCCAGAGGTTTTTGACAACAGAGCTGGCATTGCTCTGACTCCTTGCTTAGACAAAACAAGACCCAGCACTGTCAGGGGCTCTGGAGCAGCTGCTGAGAGCAAAGTGGGACCCACTGCTGCAGAGACACAGATCACCTCTGCCCAGCCACGCTGCCAGCAGCAGCTTCCACCAGCAGCTTCGAGGGGGCTCAGGTAGGACCAGCCATCTCAGCTGGGGAGGCTGAACTGTGAAATTCTGGCAGCCACAACCCAGATTTTTGGCCCAAACTGAAGCAGCACTGCAGTCAGCTGGCTGGATTATGAAAAGAAGAGAAACACGGTGTTGTCGCTATGCTCACTGCAAATAATATTAAGAAGTTACAGCTCTATTATTCCCCATACTGCAGAGGAAAATTGTCATTATTAAAATCACTTGCTGATAAAACACCTGTAAGTTGGGCTTGACCAGAGCCACCCATGGAGGCCTGTGGCCAGATCCAGGGGCCACACATGTTTTGGACCATGCCAGACTTCCCCAGCCACTACAAAACCCCCCAACCTGGCTCCACCCCAAGTTTCACTTTTGCAGGAGGAGAGGGAAGCCCAAGGTCACCCATCCCTGACCCTGTGTGGGCTGCCTGAGCTTCACAAAGCTCACCACTTGGCCAGTTTGATAATAAATCACACTGCTGTCTCTGCCCTGACATCACAATGCACTGCCGGACACACACCATGCCACTGCAGGATGCCAATTCTCATGAACAAATGATCCAGCTAGTTAAACAGAAAAATAAATCTCAGCTGCTAATAGAAGGGAAGGGAATTTTCAGTCCAAATAGCTGCAGGATTTCTTAAGATTTTTTTTTTAGTTGGAGTAATTCAGACCTAGAAAAAGCCTGTTATGCCAAACACAGTAAGCTAAATCCACAGCCACATCTGAAATAGGCATCTGCCTCACTAATAAGAGACCCTGCATTTTGTGCTTTACCTAAACATCAATATAAAGGAAAATCTCACCATGGCAATGCCTACAGACGTCACAAATTCCTTTTACTGCAGAAATGTAACCTTATAGACACAGAAAACAACATTCGTGTTCTGGACAATATGGACAATCAGAAAAGATCTCAGTAAATTGTATTTTATTTTGTCTACTTTTTTAAACAAAGAGGAGAAAAAGTAGACTGAGCTGCTCACTATCTATCTGTTTTGCAGATTAAGGTGACACTGACAAATGAACAGTCAATCTGCCAAAAATTCAAAGAATTAACTTTGTAAAAGGAAACGGAGATACTGAACACTGAACGTATTACAGCTGCCTTTGACTGTGTAATGCAAAGCACTGTGCTGAACCATGGAAATCAGAAAGCCAAACCAACTTGGAAACAGATCAGTCTGCATTTCACTCTAAGCAGTAAACATGAGAAAAGGCTTTGAGCTTTAGGGATTTTTTTTTTTCCGAAGCATGATATAACAAACAAAAAGCAACTTCTCCCACCTGCCATCAAACTATCTGCCTTTTTCATGTGTCTTTTACAGCAAATATGCTATTTATCACTTTCCTAGTAAGCATTCAGAGCCTCCCCAGTAATTGTGTACCTAGTTTATATTTGAAGTGCCTTTGCAACACATGCATTGCCTGCCTGAGAAAACAGCTAGTTTTTCTAACTCATCCCTACACGAACAGAGGAGGGTCTGACCATGTGACTACGTAAAGAAATCATCAGAAGATTAAGCACAGATGATTATACATTTGTGAAGCTTTAAAACTCTTTCAAGCCCCATAGTGTTTTAGGTTAGGACACTGTTCTTCGTGGCTTGGGATTCTCTTCATGGGAATCTGCAAACAAAATACAAACAAACAGGACAGTACGCAGCTACTCTGGCAGGGCTGTTCAAAGCCCTGTGCTGTATTTACCCCAAGTCACATTAACAGATGCTGTTGGTCCTTTCAACTACTCTGAGAAATATGTATGACCTTTCACAAGATCCCCAGCAGGCCAAAATTAAGAACAGTAGTTTCAATTTTTACTAACATATAACCCCCTGGTCCCCACTTCCTGACGCACTTTTTGCACGCTGTCCTGCCAGGGGATGGAAAAGGGTAAGGAAACACAGAGTTACCTAGCGTGACTTGGAACAGAGGGCCTCTGTTCGGATGGAACAGCCACAGAGTGTTTCTAAAAAGTTGCAGGCTAGCAGGACAGCTGATGGGAGGAACAGTGAGATTCACACACTGAATGTCGGTGTCACTTCTGAGCTGTCACACCGTGCACCACGGAGATAAACATTGCACATGTGAAATAATTGTCAGCTACTTCAGGCTGTCAAACATTTCAATGGAACATTGTCAGTAAAATAGCTGTGTTTTAAGTAAGTCTACATTCATCCAAAACACACCTCACAAAATCACAGGGGGTGGAGGGAGGGCAGACAGAAAGCACCCTTCATTTTCCCATAGAACACACTGCAAGTTCATGACAAAACCCTTAATGCAACCCTTTGTGCCCATTTGTGCAGCATACCTGCTCACTACTGCTGAAGTAACATAAATCCTTTAACCATGGGAGCACAATGCGGCTGTGTCTTAAAAGCCTTGTTATTTCAGCTGGCAGAGACAAGATGAAACTAAAAAGGAAATACACTGGTGCATACAGAGCCTCAGTTCCACAGGCAGGATAGGCTGGGCTCGTATTTTGGTTGTAGGATGGAGAAGATTCAAAGCCTACCAAGAAAACAGCGGGTGCCAGCACGGTTGTTAGGGAAAATTCCTTGACCAGGAATCCAGGAGTCTCTCTGGCAGTCACCCTCACACCCCCTGAGCTGGGATGAAAGCCCCTTTGCACCTCCACACAGGCAGAACAGAGCTGAGGTTTCCTCACCAGCTCTATCCCAGGTTTCCCATAGCAGAATCTCAGACGTCTGGATCCTTAAAGCAGTTTATTCATGGCACTGCAGCAGAGAAACAGCTCAAAGTGGTGTCTCAGAGAGGGAATCCAAAGAGAGGAACTGCTGGGCTTTTATCCACTCACAGCTGAAGTCTGGGATCTTCCTGTTGAGTCCCTGGCTCCTGCGGTGTCTCTGAGTGTCCAGTCACCTGGTTGTACCACAGGTCCCCACGCCCTGTATTATCAAAGGGGTTGGTGGTTCACAGCCTCTTGTCTCAGGCTCTGGAGCTCAACCTGCATCTGCACCAAGCTGCCTGCCCTGGATGTGCTCCTCAACAGCTTGGAACATGGACATCTGGGGCACTTAAGAGGGTCTGGAGCCAGCCTGGGGATGCCAAGCAGTTCTGTCCCCATCACAGCAGCTCAGATGTACCTAAAGCTCAGGAGGGGACTCCTACTGTCTCTGCTGAGGACCAGGACTGGCTCCCTTGCTTCCCTCACCTCAGAACTGCTCATGCATGCAAAGGCTTTGTTAACTCTGCTAAAGACTGTAGGGATGTTGCTATCCCTGGAAATCACTCCCCTTCTGCTGCTGCAGGGGAGGCAAAATGCTCTGACTCCTTACTTCATGGCAAGTCCATGCCTGGATTTCCTGATTTAAGCACAGGCAAGGCACCTACCTGGTCTCTGCCAGAAAATATCCACTGCAGATGAAGAACAACATTATTTCCTCACTCCATCATCTGCTGCCATGCCCTGCACAGTCCTCAAGGCAGGAACTACCAACAGCTACAGGTGGGGCAAGCCATGACAGATGTTGTAAACCCTGACACATGTGGTCTTCACCCAAGCTGGTGCCTCCAGAGTTTTTCTGGTTGTATCAGTACCTTGTGAGCAGCTGGACTGGGCAGGTTAAAAAGAGCTGGTAAAGATGGTGTGCCACAGAACCTGAGGGGGAAAGCTGAATCTGAGAGCAATGAAATTGGTCAAACACACACTTTTAAAAGGGCTCTCCAGCTCTGTAAAAGCCAAGAGATTTGCAACGTGACCATGAATGGCCAAGAGCTGCCTTCGCCCAGTACGTAACATCTCAACCACTAGTGCAATTAAAAAGCAAATATCTTTGTGAGCTAGAAAACAGAAAACAAAACTGTTGGGTTTTTTCTGAGTTATTCTCTGTTTCTGGAAGTCTGATTTTTATTAACGTAATATTTCTGTTAGCAGCCTTGTCTGCGTAAGGCATCTGTAGAAAGTTTTTATTGTTAACTTAATAGCGAAAATCTAATAGAGGTTCATTTGAATTTTCCTATTAAATTGACGTCAATCGCAGTCTGAGAATCAGATTGTTACAACCCAGACTATGAAACAAACATTCAAGTCAGATGCTATAAATGTAGACACTGCACACTGGTAAGTGTGTTTTAATATTTTTAATCAGGTCCCTGGGTAGAGCCAAGATACACTTGGCAAAGAGATGAGGGGAAAAATTATAAAAATGTAGATATTTTTACTTGGAAAGTAATCTATAATTTATTTCAATAAAAACTGGGGAAAAAATTGAATACACATAGAGAATTGCACTTTAGCAAGCAGATGTACAAATATAAAAGTAACTAGAGCTTGATGTCTTAATCAGCACTTGCCACACAACAGACTAAAGTTGAGACATCATCTTCCCTGTAAGGTTACTTCCACAGGAACATTCTGTGTGGCACAGGGATCCCAAAAAGGAAAGGGGAAAAAAGGAATCCTATGGCAGCATTGGAGCAGCTGAATGGACTGAATAATGGTACAGCAGAAAGAAATTGTCTGTAGGGAGAGGAGACTTTTGTTGGAGGATTACAAGAAATCCAAAAATTCCAGCTAAGACTCCCATCAAAGGGACAGCAGGGTCCTACACCTCATCCAAACCTTATGCACTTTGTAAGAAACTCACTCCTCCTCAAAGCTGTAGATTTTTACAAAGAGACCAGCAGAAAAGCAGATAAAATAAATACATCACAAAGAGTTAACGAAGAGCTATGCTGGAAGAGAGATGGCTGGGATGGCCTTCCTCTCCTCTTCCGTGCTGGTCTCCAGATATCTGTGGGGATGGCATGGGGTCCAGGGCACACAGCACTGATGATTCTCTTGCCAAAAGCCACAAGGAGATCAAAGAGAGCTGAGAAGAGTAAAAGAAAAGTTCACAAAAATACGTGTGGCTCTATTATTTGCAATTGTTTACTGCTACAAAGAGGTCCCGAATCCTTATCAGGTTTCAAAACCTTTTAGGGATGTGTGAAAGGATGAATCACAGCAGAAGAGCCTGAAGAGCTTTGTCATTTTTCCAGCAGAGGTGGACTACACAAGTCGTATTTTCAACTCCAACAGAAAAGTGCTAGAGCTTTGTACTATTTATAAAATTAGAATATCACCCAAAACACAGATTCTTTTATTAACTAGAAAACCAACTGGGCAAAAGTTGTCTTCTCTTCTAACCCACAAGGTATTTGTAAGGCCTGCAATAATGAGGTTTGAAATCAAATAGGTTTTTAAATTAAAAACAAACAAAACAAAAAAAGATAAATTACAGTTTACAAAACTTCAGATTGTTCCTTATTTATTACTAACAAAGCAGTAAGTTACTTAGAAGTGCTAGAAAAGTGAATTCTCTTTCCAAAACTTTTTTCAGGACTCTTGGCAATAACAGCCAGCTTGGGTTTGGGTTTTAGATTAAGGAGAGGGGAAAAGAGCCCCGTGACCTGTACTGCATGTTAGAGTAAAAGTAAGGAATGGTAATGCACCAGCTACCTGCCACAGGCCTGACCTCTGTCTGGAAATTATTGGCACTGCATTGAAAAATGGAGGGATGCCAGTACTGCAATAGAAAATGAAGGTGCTGGAGCCCTCAGTGCATCCCTCTCCCTTATAAATCCACGCTTGCAAAAGGCAAATTCCCAAAATTCAGTAAGAAGTTATTTACTTGGTGCAAGTTACTTGCTTCCTTCCAAGCAGTAACCTGCTGAGGTTCTGTGGGTAGTGAAAGGCCCTCGGGAACACAGCTTGGTTGTGATCCTGCTGGTGGACATTTGCCTTGCACAGAGCACCAGGTTTCCTGTGCAAGGCTGGAAAGATCCCAGTGTGATTTATGGTCTATTGTTACAGCACCGTCTAGACGTGACTCGCTCGCTCAGGAACCGATAACGCCGAGCCCACGACAATGCCAGCCCAGCAGAGGCACCACGTCCTGCCAACACTGCAGCAGGCACAGCTCTCTGGGACAATCCTCTCTTGTACAGCCTCCTCAGCAGGCTGGTCTCCCATTCCCAACCTGCTCAGGGAGAGGAAAATGCAGACTTGTGGCATTCACATTCTCTGGACAGAGAGACTTAATTCTGTCTCTCAGGAGAAGCACAGAGAGAAGAAGAGAAAACAATCTTTTGCTCCTTTGTTTTCCCCATGTGGAATTCGGTATGGAGATTGCTTACCTGAAGTGATGGCTGGGTTGGATTCTGGTGAAGGTTGTTTGGGTTCAATGACCAATGGGATCCAGCTGTGTTGGACTCTCAGCAGAGAAGTCACAAGCTGTTAGTTGATAGGTAAGTAAGAAGTATGTAGACCAGTATAGTAGCTCTTTAAATAGCATATTAATGTAATATAGTATAGTTTTAATAAAGCTACCCTTCAGCCTTCTGATATAGAGCCAGACATCATCATTTCTTCCCGTCGGGGGTCACCTGATTTCTGATACAGACTGAACTTTTAGAAGCTGTGATGTGCCCACCACAGTCTTTCCTAGATCAGCTGTGGGGATTCTGTAGCCCTCCCATGTCACTTTGCCCAGCTGGGAATGGCTGTTCAAGGTATGGCTCCAGCAACAAACTCAAGCCAGGCTGGAGCACACTCTGCAGTCATCTTATTGGCACACTGGGAAAGAGCTGGGTGCCTTCTCTGGGGCCTTGGGCAGGAGCTGATGGCTTACTTCTGCCATACCAGTAAATGCCATCACCTAGCCAAGGCACAGCTTACTTTGGCAGAAGACTCTGCAGGAGGATTAGCAACAGCACCAAGAGGACTTTCATGCCTGGAATAAGCGTAGCTGCACCTGGGCTTCTGTTGACAGAATTATGCTGGTAAAAGTGGAAGGGGGAAAATGGGGGGGAAATGGCTTCCTGACCAACCAAACATGCCAGCAAAATCGCTAAGTGTAGGGTCAGGCTTCGGAACAAACCACACCGCAGTCCCTGGCACACGCTGTTAGAGTGGAAATTTCAATCACAATAACCTGCAGTAATTAAATGGACCATGGAAGGACTTTTGCCCTCAGGGAAGGGATAAAAAGAATAATATTTCCTTCAACAAGCTGGAATAGATCCAGCACCAGCACAACTGTGCAGGACTGGGTGTAGCAGTATCAACTTCTCACACGACAGCCACTGGCAAGGAAACCAGATGGAAAAGTGTGGGGAATGCCAGTGCTTTCCCTTTTCAGTCCCATAGCATTCCTTGATACCTGAAGCTGCTACTCCAAGGAGGAAAAAAAAAAAAAAAAAAGAGCACAGCTGACTTGGAAGTCAGCCACTGTGCAGTGCTGCTTGGAGAGGCAGGTGTGAAGACAAACTGCAAGTCTGGAGCATTCCTGGAGGAGCACTCATTGATTTCTTTCTGCAAGCAAGCCCATTTAAAATTTCACTTCTTCAAGGGCAGGTCCTGGAGCAAGTCTGGCCAATAAGAACAACAGCTTTTATGGAAAATATGTATCTAAAAAGACAGTCACCAATTCTCCTTGCAATAACATCCATCCTATTTTTGTCATCACTTGATGCCTTGTTTAAAGACACGCGAGATTATAAATTTGCTTTACTTCTTTCTGGTTGACTTAGCAAATCTTCCCCAAATCAAATGTTAGTCACACATACATTCTCTAGAACTTAACACTTAGCAACACCCAAAATAATAAACTCCACAGGATTTTTATGAGTCAGTATGCCTACACTCCTGTCCTACTAAATATCAAACCCCTTCCTTTGATCAGTTGGCACTAATGTCACTATGGCTGACTCTGGCCACACTCACACATTAAGCAGATCTACTGCTACTTGAATTTCTTATTTAATGCAATTGCAAGTTTTTAAGGGTAAAACCAACAAATCCCTGCATCTGTAAACTTTTTTTTAAACAAACGTGTGAAATATTTAAACTCTTTTTTATCGCAACCACAGCCTGCTACAGGGTTGGCACCTCCAGCACTGCAACCCTGGGTTCACAAAGATATTTGATAATTCCCTTCCCAGAAATTCCTTAATACAGATTACCAGTGACTCCTGGGTAGATTAATGAACAGCTAAACGTGTAGTCAGCAAAAGAGGAATGTCCTTTCTGAGCCCAGAAAGTAACAAAACATATATGCTCATACTTCATAGAAGACACAAACCAGAGCAAATCTGCATGGGGGAACACATTTTAGGAAAGGGCCAGTGTTTGTCCAGCATTATTCTTGTGTGCAAGCTCACAAGCACAGGAAGCATCAGCTACCCTGAGTAACATCCACACCATTTCTTTCTGTTAATAACAGGTGAGATCAGAATGCTTTTAAGTTAGGAAAAATTATGACAGCTAATGAAATCTTCCACTACACATTAAATTAGTGTCTTGTAGTCAAATACATAATACAGTGAAAAATAAAGCAGTCTGTATTAGCAGGAGCATAGCTGGAAAACTGCATATTTTCTTTGCTATTCTATTTTATCTACCACTACAATTTCAATACCTCAGTGGCATCTTGCCTCTTGAGTGCATGACAAGTCAGAATTTACAGGTCAGAGAGTAAAAGAAGAAGAGTGAACAAAGAAATACATTTACCTACAACTTTGCATTTTACAAACCCTATTTATGCCTAACACAGCCATTCACATTTGGTCAGCTACTGTACGTGTGTGGGAAACTCTTCTGAAAACAGTAATTTGGCAAAGGCAGCAAAAACACACAGCCAGGACATTTGCTGAACAGAAATATGTGTAAACTCCATGAAGGGCGTTTACACAAAGCCAGGAGGGGTGGTATTCTAAACAGTGGTAGTAGCAGCAGCATAAAACTTAAGCAAGTAATTTAAACAACCAAATAGCATTCTCTCTCTTTCCTTTACAGAGGAAAGAAGAAAATGATGGCAGAGGTATAAAGAGCTCCATTTCTATTCCCCTATTCTTTCCACTTGGACAAAGCATCAAAGTGCATTCAACAGCCAGAGAGAGCAGGACCTTTCACAGCACCAGGCACACTGATACAAGTGAACAACAGGATAGAGTTTATCTGAAGTGTGCTGTGCAACAGGCAAAACACAGAACGAATCTTAGAGTCCTGCAACACTGACATCAGAGGAGCAACACTACAGCAGGCCTGACTCTGACCAAGAGCTGTTCTTCATGTGGGAAAACCTGTGGCAGCAGATAATGGAGGGGAGAAAAAAAAGTGTGGGGGAGAAACACCCACCAGGCAAGGTAGCAAAGCAGGCTGGCTTCAAGCAGCTTTTACCACTCTTTCCTTGGGAAAACCTGCTCAGGGGCTGTGCTGGTTTTGGCTGGGATAGTTCGGGTGCTCAAAAGGACTGTTTTGGTCTAAGCCCAGTCAGCCCCACAGAGCCACTCGCTCACTGTCCCTTGCTGAGATGGGCAAGAGAATCAGAAAAGTGAGAAAACTCGTGGTGTGGGTTGAGACAATGGCATTTGAAGAGATAAAGTAAGCAAAACAAAACAAGGAGTTCATTCCCCACATCCCATGTCAGGCAGGTGTTCAACACCTCCAGGAGAGTAGGACCCCATCGCACGTAACGGTGTCTTGGGAAGACAAACACCATCACAGCAAACATCCCCCTCCTTCCTCCGAGTTGATACGTTGAGCATGATCCATATGGTCTGGGACATCCCTCTGGTCAGTTGGGGTCAGGTCTGTCCTGGCTGTGTCCCCTCCCAACTCCCCGTGCACCCACAGCCTCCTCGCTGGTGGGGTGGGGTGAGGAGAAGAAAAGGCCTTGTGTAAATCCTGCTTCGCAAGAACTAAGGCATCCCTGTGTTATCAACAGTGCTCCCAGCACAAATCCCAGACACAAATCCCACCAGCTACTCAGAAGAGAATTAACTCCACATGCCAGCCAAAACCAGCACAGGGGCCTGACCTGAGAGCTCACAAATATCACAGCCACCAGTGTTTGGATGCACAATCTGGGTTCTTTCAAAACTTTCCTCTAGTGCTAGTGTAGATATTCTTCCTCCTCTGGCTCACGGAGTTCCTATAACCACCCACCTATACTTCCAGATTTGCTTGGAAATTTGATCTTCCAACAGCATGCTTTCAATCTCTGCCTCAGGAGCACAACAGCAATAGGTACAGGTTCCATTCCCAGCTGAAATGCCAACTGCAACACCCAAGTCAAAGTTCCAGGAGTGACCTTAGTTCCTATGGCCTCAGGGACAGGCTTGGTGGCACATAAAAGCCTCCCCTGCCCATATCCTCCAGGAGAAAAGGAGCAAACAACAGTTTCCATCTGGGGAGAGACCATCAGGGTGTCAATAGCAACACTAACCCTCAGAAACTCACACTTGAGCACCAAAATGTACATTAAAACTACCTGAAAAAAGCATCAGTGAGCACCAAGTCCTGCTGAACTGCAAACCTGAACATAACTAACTGCAAGCTAACTTGACAGGGACATGAACACCAGTCATCCTTCCCATGCCTCTGTCTTCCCAAGTGCTGCACTGGCAGGGTTCAACATGTGCAAGTCCAGCAGCTGCAACCAAGTTATCTCTCAGCACCAAAAATGGAAATTTCTATTTTCAACAGCATTTCTATCTGTCCCAAAAAAAGGTCTTGCAGGTGTAAGAACTGTAGAGAATGAGAACCTCACATTAGTGTTGGGACTAGAAATAAACATTTACAGCATTCTACTGAAAACCTGTATTACATGAATCAAAATAACAACAGGAAGATCAGAAGAAAATCACATGTAGTACTTATGTTTGGGAACACATGTATGCACCTCAGTTTTCAAGCATTAAAAAATCCTATTTTTCCTTTAGCTGAAAACAGAGTTTGGTTATCAAAATGTTCACAAACCCCAAAAATCAAGTCTGCATTTATACATAGGTGGCTAGTAAGATGAAAAAATAATAATCCTTCCATCCAAGCACACGTACATACTAGTATCTTATGGTTACAGAATGAAAATCTGCCAACTTTAAAAACAGACCATCCTGCTTCAAAATCCATGCTACTGAACACTTTAAGGTAAGGATCTAAAAGCTTTCCTTGAAGAGGTAATAACAGAAATGGATACATTTGATTCCTAGTCAGTGCTTTCAGACACCCATAGGTTCTTCACAGTCAAAGAAAATTTCCCCAGGGATAACAGGCTAGTGGTTCAACTTGGGGATGCCCGAGTAGATGCTCTGGGGTCACCATTTCATGTTTCTCACCACACAAATCCACCCTCTCATGATAAAATAGCTCAAGCAAAGGTTCCAACCTCAGTCTGTTCTGCATATTAATGTCCTTGTCCCCACACAAACAATTAATCATAGACTCACAGAATCATTTGGGCTGGACAAGACCTCCAAGGTCATGGAGTCCAACCTATGACTGAACACTCTGCACACTAGACCGTGGCCCTGAGTGTCACATCCAGTCATTTCCTGAACACCTCCAGGGGTGGAGACTCCCATCACTTCCCTGGGCAGCCCATTCCAATGCTTGCCAACCCTTTCCAACAAGAAATTCTTCCTGATGTCCAGCCTGCAGCTCCCCTGGAGGCTGTATTTATCATGTGACATGTAATGAAACTCAAGCAAGGGGAAAAGACAGCACACAAACATCAAAGCACACAAGTGTGCTTTGTGGGCCCTGTGTCTGGATGCACACCAACACAATTAAATATTATTACTTGCAAAGTATAAAATACATGTCCACATGTCACGTTTACAGGTATGTATAAAATCAGAAGTGTTCCCAGCTTGATGTGCTTGTTACTTGAATTTGGTAACACCTGGAGAGCTGCTGAGCTGCCACATTAGGGAGTTACAACAAACTTTAAAAGGAGAAACAAACCTAAAGGTTACGGGGTTCTTTGATTTCCAACATACACATCGCTCCCAAAAAGCTGTAGACAGGAAATCCTGTACTCATGATCCCTTCAAGCGATTTGCTGTTGCAATCAAATTTAAAACATGCAATTAATCAATAATAGTCACTAAAGGATTCAAAAGTGTTCACATATGCAGTTAATTCTGAACTTCTTTCCGTGACATTCATTAAGGAAAATTCATCCTGTTTCTGTTAACACAAGAGTATTTCATTAAACCCAAATGCTATGGAAACACCATAAACCAGGACATCTTCATTTTGATTAGCAGACCATCACAATCTAAGCTCTTATTACTGAAGAGTTTTCTTAAGATAAAAAAGATTGTAAGTCCCTTAAAGCCAGTTAATTCCTGTTTTAATGGAAAAAGTAACTTTTTCCAGCTGTGAAGCAGCCCTAAACTCCCACAGCCAGATTTGACTTGAGAGCCTTTTCAGGATTAAAAAATTGGTTTGAGCTCAGGGTGTACTGTCAGACCACAATAAAAGGAAAATGAATACAATATGCTGGAAATACAGCACTAGTCACATTTAAAAAAACACTTTCTGACAGCATTAATTATGACACTGTGCCTCCCACTCTTATCACGCACAGCCCTTTCACAGCAGCTCTACAGACCTCACCCTCAGCCATCCCAGGCATGAAACAACACAACAACAAGCCTTCTGGAAGGCAGATAAAGAGAGTTACTGCTTAGTTCAAGTTCACAGAAAATGCTTGCTGAAAGCCTTTTCTGTCTGTTTTTTAGTTTCATCTGTTTCAAAGAATGTTCTGCATTTGTCTTTGGGAGAAAGAGTGATGAAGGCAAGTGGTAGGGAAGGGACAAACACTGGCAAATCAAGGAAAGTCACAGTTTTCATAGAAAAAAGCCCAAAACCAAAACCCCATGCCTTAAGTATTTCTATTGAAGAGCTTTTTTCCAAAGGGGAGGAGGGAGAAGGAAAGAAAGAAAAGTGAAAACTCTTGGGATGCTTTATCTGCCACCCAAGGCTCCAACATAACCCCTGCCAGAGCATCCCTCGGGCTTGTGACCTGAACAGTACAGTCGGCTTTTCTTTTGTCCTGCAAAGGACAAACAAGGAACAGGTACCACAAGTCACACTAATGACGTGACAATCTTCTGAAAACACTCAGCTGAAAGCAGTCAGTGAGTGATGTGCCCATCTAGCTCAGGAGCCCCAGCACAGGTATCACGAGTGCCACAAGAGCCAAGCTGCCCACAGGGCTCTGCCATCCCCACTGGGGAGTGCCAGCAACTGAGATGGGCAAAGAAGCAGTGGAAAAGCCACAGTGATGAATATAAAAGCAGTGCTGTACAGCACTGGAACAGACTGGTGCAGACTGGGAACGAGGTCTAAGCCCACTTTACCTGGAGCTCTCTACCAACACACCACCACACAGCCCCTTGCCTAGCAAGGCTCTGCTGGACCCATTCTTCTTTGGACAGACTCCTCCTCTGCTTTTGGAGCTGCTCAGGCGGCTTGGTGTGCGCAAGAGAAACACAGAATAAGCACAGTGCGGTGCACAGCTGTACTGCAGAAACCAGCAAAGGTTCCCCCCACAGCAACAAGTTAGGTGTGAACAGCTGTTTCCCCCCCCCCCCCAGTTTAGGCAGTGTTAAAAGCAGCATTTATTGCCATGGCAGCGAGACCAAGCAAAAAAAAAAAAACAACAGCCACATGCTCCAAGACAATGTACAGATTTACTGCTCCTTATCACAGAGCAGTTCAAGAAGCAACACGTGTCCTATACACAGGTATTCCAACCCAGGAGAAACAAAGTACAGCAAAACACAGAGCTGCAGGATCATGGCCAGCAAAAGCTGGGCAATGAATGCCTGTAGCTGTTCCAGCATTTGGGGTGGCCACACAAACAATGATTTATGGGTTCTGCCAGTTGGGGCTGTCAAACAGCAATGGCACAAGATCCATCTTTAATTATGGGGGATTTAAATCACACATACAACCATTACAAGAAGAAGTATTGAGACATAGAGATGGGTTTTCTTTATTTCTACAAAATTTTGGCCAAGTGGTCTGCTTGTCCAAGCTCAATTATTTTTTCCTTGATAGCAAAGATCATTCAAATCACTGTCCTACACAGCAACACTGGCTGTTAACAGAATCCATATATGTGCCAACCCTTTAAGAAAGTCCTCATTTTTAAGAAACAGTTCCCAAGCACACATACATACCACAAAACATCCAAGTTATAAAATCAAGAGGAAAAATTAAGAGTTTGCTTTGTTCAAAGAAACAATACATGTACCAGCACCTTTATTTCAACTGCACAAAGAGATTAAACAAACATAACTAGGAGCCTGAGATCATCACAGCTTTGTGATAAAACCATCCAGTGCATCCCAGCTCCTCCTAGAAACCTGCCACCCTGAGAAGAAGGCAGATGATGCTGCTGATTCATTTTTCTGGCAGCCACAGTGCCTACTCCTGCTCAAATGCCCATCTACCAGACTTTGCAGGACTGTCTTCTAATGCCTAGTCTTGATAAAGTGCCTTTTCTTTTTTGTGTTTTAAAAATACACTCGATCTCCCATTGTCAGTAAATGCGTCAGCAGTTGTATTCATTTCATAGACCTTTTCCCATTTTGTTGTAGCAATTGGTCCAGTTTGTGATTACAGAGTTTGACACACTTAGCATGTTACTGAATAGTCTTTCAGAAGGTGCAGACACTGAAATCACAAAATCCCTTTTTCAATTAGTAAATTAATCTCTTCTTTTTAATTTTTCAATACGAGGCGGAAAGACCAGCGGTAATGAATCTCTGATGGGAGTTAATGAATCTCTTGCTATCTCTCAGCAGGGAAAAAAAAAAAAAGAAGCAGCTTGATTTTTGCATTCCAAAGAAACTGAATTAAATAAGTAACAGAAAAGTTCCTATACAAATGAACTACAAATCACTTGTTCTTTGAGCAATATAGATGAACTCAGGATACAGACTAGCTTTACTTATCGATTTCAACTCTTTTGTTGACCTCCTTACATTGCTACTTTATTCCTCTTCCTTTACCTATATTTCAACTCTGTAAAAATCTAGTAATACGCTTATAAAATGTTCTTGAAATAGATAATTTGTATCAAGCAGAATAAAGTTGTACTAGTGCTTTCCCCAGTGTAAACATTCCAAATAAATTTCAATTTATGGTCAACAATCTATTCAGAATTACTTTGATTAAATGCCACTTTTATAAATATACAGGCAATTACAAACATCTGGAATATAAAACACTTCTTTGTGTGCAATGTTTTGAGTGAAATCCACTAATTTCACGAAATTTACTTACCATGTGCTTTGAAGTTAACTGAGGTGACTGAACTAGGTGTTGCCTCTGAAGTCACAGTTACTGCTTGTGCAGACATTCCTGCTTCCACCCACACCAGAGGAGCAGAGCACCCACACAGTACGCTGCTAATCCTTTGGAAATAGCACCAGCTCAGCCACACAGCTCAGGAAATGGCAATTTAAGCTGTTCTGTAACAGCCCCAGGCACAACTGCAGCACCTCTGCCTTGAGCAACCCCACAAGCATTTCCTTCATGCAGGAAAGGGCGAGAGTGCCGGCAGGATAGCACTGCCACAACAGAGACAAGCTGTGTGCCTGGCCTGATAACCTGAGACAGCAGTGCATTCTAGGCATTCTAGGGTTTTATTTCTAAAGCAGAAACAAAGACCTGTTCAATCTTTCTGGGGTAAACACACCCTGAAATCCCTCTGTTCTGTTGTTTTGTGAAGAAGTGTACTCGCCACCCGTCTTCCTAGGGTGGATGGTGGGGTACAAAGTGATGGAACAGTACTTGGCATGTAACTGCACAAACAGCTGGATATCAAAAAACAAATCTAGGACAAGCCAGTTCCTTAACAAATAATACATTCTTCTATGCCTTAACTGCAGTTTTCCCACTTACAGCCCAGGAAGAACAAACCAACTGAACCCACGCTGGAACCTCGTGCGGCTGAGGTTTCCCTGTGCCCTCCAGAGCCTCAGAACTTGGGTTGATGGCTTCAGTCTGGCATCCAGCACCCAACCAAGAATGACTGCAAGGGTCTCCAGTGAGGCTGGCACAGGGTGGGGTTTCCAGGCCTCCCCACTGTCACATTATGGCCTTTTCTGACCCAGAGATGGGCAACTGAGAGGCATTTTAAAAACTTTTATTCCATTTTCAGTCTCACACGAAGGGTGAGACAATACAGATGTTATAATTCACGCCATCCCAATCAGAAGCCACTAATTTCCTAATTACAAAACACTGTAAGTGTTTCTAGGCTTTGAGAATTCTCTACAAATTCATTTCCCACAGTGCACCATGTTAGAGATCTCCATGCTCTGTCCCAGGTGGGCTGGCACCTTGCTCCATTAAGGAATTGTATGAAACAGTTCCTGGAAAATCGCTGGTCTGTTAAGACTGCATCTTTCCTGGCCTAAAGTGCATTCCTCTCTTCTTTCTTGGTTCACTGAAGGTCTGTAAAGCAATAGCACTCTCCAAAAGTATTTTCTTATGTAATTTCCAGAAATTACAACCCCTCTGTGAGATTAGAGATCCCCAAGTGGACCATTATCATATTCCCTGTAATAGCCTTCTGCAAGAATTCTTTTGCACCAGGGCTGATTTAAGATCTAAACTGATAAAAGCAAAAGATACAGAAAATGACACATTAATTCCATTCATAATGCAAGTCACAGATACTTCCACATAACCCCCCAAAACCAACCGAGCAACAGGCAATACCTGTGTCAGATCTAAGTCCTGAACTGAAGTTTAGTCCCAAGACCACACTGCACAAAAGCACCTTACTGATGCAGCTCTCCAAGGCTCTCTCCCTGCAATTTCCCGACCTTTTTCTCACATCAACAGCAATTTCCTTTTCTTTCATGCTGACTCCCGCTCCTACACTGGCACCTGACTGAGCTCTTTTCCCTCCCTGTCCTGCTTGCACCCAGCCTGGGCTACCGAGATGCTTCAAGGGCCGCATTCACACTGTGCTCAGGGGGATGTCCCCACAGGTGTGCTGCTGTAGACAGGCCTAGAGTCTTTGTTTCCTTTTTGCTAAGGTTGGGATTAAATGCGTGAGATGGTATTTTTTTGTTCAGACTTGGATGTTTATTAGTTCTTATCTATGTCATAGTCTCACAAACCCTGAGTTCTACAACACTTCACTCTAACAAACTGAAAATGGAGCCCCACCTCTCTCTCTACAAGGCCTGTTAAGGATAAACTGTCCAATTAAGAAATGACACCTCAATTATTTTCACTTTTAATCCAATAACCAACCACAATGGGGACTTTTTTGTCCAATTACACAAAACCACCCAAACCCATGGAGGAGAAGGTGAAGAAGAAGGACCAGCCTCCACCCTAAAACCTCCATCTTGCTTTACAAATATTACTGCATTCTAAAACCTTAAACTCTGAGTTCTCCACCCTGTGATATCACACGCTTCTATTCAAACTCCACACCCACAATCCCAGTTCTGTCATTCCATTTTGGAAGCTTCTCCACGGCCTCAGGTCAGTGCAGTGTTCTCTTGGGGGTCAGTGCCTGGCAGCACAGAAAGTCTCAAATTCTCAGCAGCCAGGGTTCCAACAGGCAGGGGCTGCTGTGCCCAGGCAATAAGGGCCAGGGGCCCAGCAGCACCATGCCTTTGAAATGTGCTTTCCATTATCTGGGAAGGACTCAAAGAAATGCTTTGGGCTCCCCAGGAAACCAGATCCCCTGTGACGCAGCAGAAAATGCCCCTCAAGCACAAACTTCTGCAGAAACCTCTGACTCCTTAAATGCTGAAGCTAAAGCTGCATTTCAACACTACAGAAACAGTCCCTCACTTTTCCCCTCTCTCTCTTCACAATTTAACCTTCTACAATATATTTAGAAGATAAAGCTATGCTTGAAAACATAAATCTCATCATTAGGATCACAGAAGAAAAACATAAAAAGCCACAGCCACAAGTCCTTTATTTAGTCCTCATCTATCATTCTTTTCCAATCTATGTGCTCAGTACAGGCTAGGAGGGAGCTCAAGGTTATGCTTCTTGCAAATCCTTTTCTGTCCTGTATTATCAGCCACTGTTATTACCTAAAATTTCATTCAGAAGCAGCATTTGGAATAGTTTTTCAAGGGGGAAATTATTTTTAATCAAGTCAGGTCATGGATGATGTTAACCAGATTTGTTTTTATTTCTAGTCACTCTTCAAATTATTAATATAATTCCCTGCAGACAAATGGTGTGTTTGTGGTTTTAGATACACATCGAGAGGGAAGACTTATGAGCACAAGGCATTCTAAGTCTTTTTGCCAATGAGAAACTTCTCTGGGTAGCAGAAAGTAGAGCACCCAATTAAGTAGTATTTTCCTTTCTTATCTCTATTTTTTTTTTTAATTTCCACCTCAAAAAGGCTTTTGGCTGCATTTGTGACAGGCAACTGAAGCAGAAATGGTACTGAACAGAGTTCAAAAAAATCCTTTCTGAAAACAAAGACAAAAAGAATTGAATGCTAGAGAGGTTTAAGGACTTACAGTGTTAAGTGAAGGGGTGCCCTCAGGCAGATGAAGTTTGGCAAGATGAACCTGCCACACTTTAAGAGACAAATTCAACCCCTGGGTTCACCAAGCATTTTCCAGGTTCTTTGACCTAAACCACTTGTCTCTGGTTACTCATGGTGCTTGACATTTTTCTCCCAAGACATTATTAGGATTTCAGATGTCTGGGAGCTGGAAACAGCTGGATGCAGACAGGGCAAGGCTATTCCTTCTGCCTCCTTTGAGCAGCTGCACAAAAGCCATGAGAGCTCCCAAACTGCTGCACTTGGGTCAAGCTTTCAGCTCACCTTGCTGGTGAGGCACTGGAACAGGCTCCCTAAAGATGCTGCAGATTCCCCATCCCTGGAAGTGTTCCAGGCCAGCTTGGATGGGGCTCTGAACAAGCTGGGAGAGCGGAAGGTGTCCCTGCCCTTGGTAGTGGGATTGGAACTGGATGATCTTGAGGGTCCCTTCCAATCCAAACCATTCTATGATTCTGTGAGCAAACCAGACTGAGGGGCACCACCTCCTCCTCCACTAAATGGAGCACACCAGGCAGGAATACCAAGTTTTCCCAGCCTTACACTGAGGGAACATCAATGGCCTTCAGCTTCAGCACATCTTACAGTTAAACACAAAACTAAATCCTTTCCCCACCCCACAGCTGCACTTTTTAGACACGGTTTTACACGGCGGATAAAAAAATCCCTTAAAGAAGAATTTGAAAAGAGAAAAGAAAAGCATCTGAAGCAAACAAAAAGCCCAACATCAAGAGAAATGGAGGAAGGGAGAAACAATAATTTTAGAGTGACTCTTAGTGGAGGGCAGGGAAAGAAATCTGTCTGATTTTCTTTGGGCAGGAAATCGTTGAGGTGGGTTAAAATACCTTTCTTGTACATGCTTTACAAAGAATTTCCTCTGATTACTAAAATAATATTTGTTTTCATGTCAATCTTGATAAATCACAGCTGTGGTGCTTTATTTCCTCTTTTCCCTCTATTAATAGGCCTGCATATACCCGCACATCAATTAAAATCACTCATATATACTTATTCTATATACAAACACTTCTCTTTTGCAATCAAATTCCCTACGTAACATCATTCTGCTCCTGAAATATGTCATTTGCACTACTGAGCTCACAGCTCTCCCCTGGTGAGCCCAGGATCCCAGGGATGTCCTACACTTCACAAAGCCCTGTGCCTGCAGAAAAACGGAGGTGTTGGGGAGGTAACTCAAGCAACGTCCCTGCACCCACTGCAGGCTCACAAATGGAAATGCCAGAACAGAAAAGCAAAAGCCTGAGTAATGCTGGTTGTTTGATTCTGCTTGTTTTTTTTTTTTTTTGTTTGTTTGTTTTCTCTCTTTTTTTGGTTGTTTTTTCTCCTTTCGGCTTCCCCAGTTCAAGAGAAGGAAGGTAAGACATCTGAAGAAGCTTTAGTATAATTCAGAGCTATTCAGTTCTTTAATTTCAAAGCTATAAAAGGCTCTGGCAGTAGCTTTAACCAAGTATTTTAGGCCACCAATATGGTCGGCATGAGTTCCAACTAACATTCTTCAATATTTCCACTGCTGAATGTTGGAATCCAGCATAGGAAGGAAGGGATTTATTCTTCAAGTTTGATACACCAAACCTCACATATTTTTAATCATTTGACTTACAGGAAGACTATGAAAAATCTTAGTTCTCGTTGCAGCTTATCTCCCCCAGGTGTCACCTACCCCCTTAAAATGCAACTCTGAACTAGTTCTCAGGCCCAAATTCAACATATTTCTCAGAATCCAAGGAGAAAATGTAGATAAGAATGCACTGCCATAGCCCACTGAGTTTCATCAACTGCTCAAGTGGAAATTCTTTCCAATTTCAAGTCTTCCTTAAAGCTTCTGACAGTCACAACAGCTGCTTTATTTCTATGCTGAGCAGAGCAGCAGTAATGAGAGTTGTTTGCCTTCTTTAAGAGGATTTAGCACAACCATAAAAAAGGACTTTTATTACAGGTCCCACTAACCAGTTCTTTAGTTCTTGACAAAACAAGGTAGATACAGTTTTGAAAACAAGGCTCCCATCCCACAAAGTTACCTGGAGGCATCTGACCTATTCCTGCTGACAGTCAGTGCATTCAAAGGTCTCCCCTAGGAAAGATTATCTCCTGCAGTTGATTAGGCAATTTTACAGCTACCACGCTGAGATTTTTAACAGCCTTTAAGAACCCTCCAGTTAGTTCAGAGCGAAATGACAATAAAAAAAAATAACAAATAAATAAACCAACAACAAGCCAGCATGGAGTGACAGGAAGCACTAAAACCCAAGAAGATGTGAACTACTCAGCTGGGCAGCAGGGCATAAGGCACAGAACGTGCTGTACCCTACGCACACCCATTCCAAAGCCCTTCCTCCCACAGGAGCCCTCTGCCAAGCCCAGTGCTGCTCCCTCACGTGAGCAAGGGTGACAGGGTGCTGCTGTGCCCTTCCAACAGCTGTCCCTTATCTGGCTGCTAGGAAACCTCCCGACACACAGAGGCTAACAAATCCCAGCCACTCCATCTCACTTAGGCCACTCTCTTGGCAGCCATAAAAGCATTAAGTTAACAAGTGGACTTGATAAATAAGCTTGTAGCTGGGCCAAAATGAAGAGCAATTAGGAGCCTACCTGGAACTTGAACATTATCATTTACGGGGAAGAAAAGGCGGTGGTGGGGGGAAGGGTCTGCCTCTAATCACGACTTGGTAATACAAACTAAATTACACAGCACCTCCTGAATCAGAGAAGGGCAACAGTAGGAGACACAAGAAATGTGATCTGATCTTCAGTAATCCCCTCTAAGGGCAGGCACCTAGGCTGCGAGCTCTGGAGCAGGATTAACACTCCGCTTTGGGCACTGCCTGGAACATAAACGGGGCTTACGGGTTGGGTCTGCACCAAACAGAACAGCTGGCACCACATGAGGAGTCTGGCCAGCAGCTGGGGGACACAGCCCACAGGCAGGTGCAGCAAAAGTTGGCAGCAACGACTATGGTTTTCTCTAAGAAAAAGCAGTATCTAGACCCACTTGGAAAATAGCTAAAACGCTATTCTAAAAGAACCTTCCACGTACACACATGAAATTGCCCCACATAGCTTGTTGCAGAACTTTGCTACTACTATTAATCACAAAGTTTTCCCCAATATCCAACCAAGCTTTTTTCCTCTACAAAATAAACAGGAAAAAATAGCAGCAACACCTATGGTTTTATCTAAGAAAAATCAGGTATCTAGACCCACTTGGAAAAATATCTAAAACACTACTCTGAAAAGAACCTTCCATGTACACAGATGAAATTGCCCTACATAGCTTGTTGCAGAACTTTGCTACTACTGTTAATCACAAAGTTTTCCCTAATATCCAACCAAGCTTTTTTTCCTCTACGAAATAAATAGGAGGAAAAGAAATCAGCTACGAGCAGACATGGAGCACATTATTCTTTTCTCGTATCTTCTGACATATCAGAAAATATATGGGTTTTGTTCATAGCCATTTCCACCCTCTAGGCCTCTCAAAGAATGTTGTTTGCATATAAAAAGCAGGGAGGAGCTGTAAAATACGAGAAGAATTCCAAGGGAACTCTGGACTTCCAGGCTTCATCCAGCCAAGACCAGATGTGATGGCAAACAAGGGAACACTGAGAACCACGCTTCCCTTCAAAAGGAATTTTATCCAAACACATCTACCCATGGATTTTGCACCAGCCCAAGCCAGCTTGTTATGAACAAGTTCAATATGGTTGGAGCTTTTAAAGCATTTACTGTTTAGGTTAATAAATGTTACCCCCTTGTTACAACCCCCCCTCACTGTTATCTCCCTTACATACACCCCAGTTGTACCCCCTGGTAACCCCCCCTTCCGTGTTATATTCCCTTACACATACCCTGGTTGTACTCTCTTTTACCTGTCCCCTTATAGAAGCCTTCGCGTATTACCGCTGCTGCTCCCTAAAATGGCGGCCGGAAACTGTCCCAGGAATATGCAAATCAAGAAAAGCTCAAGAAAACCCCACAAAAGACCCTGGAAACAACGAGCCAACTTAAAAATTTGGGAAACTAAGTGACTGGACCTACTGGGGAGAAATTCCTCTACCCTTCCAAGGGGTTTTAGAAGTCACCCTAACCTAAGTGGAACCAGACTAGAATGAGGACCCCAGCCGACGAGCCAGAATTGTTTTCCTAGGCACGCCCGTGAGGACGGAAGCCCCAGCTCTGCTGTGAAGCAAACCTGATCACCTCCTCCTCTGTGTCGCCAAAGGGAGCGGCGGCGGTGTGCGCAACCCCTCGGGCCCCCACCCAGAGCTGATCACTTTAATAAAGACATCAAAGGGAGCTGGTCTCCTGGCCCAGTTATTTCAAGCTGGTCTCAGGTAAATCACATAGCTGAAGTGAGGAAGAAGATGGGACAGAAGAACTTGGAGCTAATTCAAGTTCTCCTGATTTAGTATTTCGTTTACCTCAAGAAAGGCCAACAAGATATATTACACAACACAATGACCTCTCACTTTCCCTCCTTCTCAACTTCCAAGAATCCCACAGAGATCTAGGACAAGTCTAACTGAGAAGACAGCAGGTCAAGAGCTAACAATTTCAGTACATGTTTCTGAACCAAGCAAGAAATAACAGTGATTTCTGTGGCTTTCCCACAATGCTATTTAACATAAAAGTCAACACAGGATTAATCTGTTATCATATTCATTCCTGGGAGATGCCAGATGCCCTTATTGCCCATCCAGTTCAGCACAAATTGAATACATGACACACCTCAGAAGGCTAAGCCAGTAGTCCAGAGGGTGCTGTAAAATTAAGACCAATACAAACGCTAAGCAAGATTAGCAGAGGGGACACTGATTTGCCACTTAATATTCAAACACCAAAGAAATAAAAGACTTTGATGCTGGTAGCTCTGTGTGGAAGCATCTGACAAAGCCACTTAATGATAAAACCTACTGGCCTGAGGAAACGTTTTCTTGCAGCATTACTGCTCTCACAAGTGACAAAAAAGCACAGGAACAGAAGTAGAGCGCTGGTGAGGATGGAAGCTCTGAAATCTTACCAAGACTTAACAAAAAGAACTGCTCCATCTCAGGAACCTGAGGAGCACATGGCTATCATCACAGGGGCACAGCCCTGGGATTCAAATCCAAGACAGCAATTTCCCTTCCTGGCCAACAAGCAGGATATCAATTCCCTCTACACCAGCCCAAGGCAGAATGCTTCCCACTGCCTCCAGATGAGGGACAACAACCTAAGAAAAGTGGAGGTGAGCTGTCTCTCCAGGTTGTAAGCAACAGCTCATGGTGAAGATTTTTACCTTGGCAAACATAAGGAGCTATAAATCACCTTCTCATCCAGATAGGAATTCTTTTCTATTTTCTTCTTCATTTCGTTGCTGCTTTGATCTTCTGAAATGGTAACAAGTTCAGTAGCAGTGCTAACAGCAGGCCTAAAAACTGCACACATCCAAGCAGCAGAGATAAACAAATAAAGAATAAGGTCTTGCTCATAAGCCAGCCCTAAAGGCTAATTTATTGCTTCCTATTTCAAAGCAGTGTGTGGTCACATCAGGAGTGAGCTTGGAATATCATGCTTGCTGTGAAAAATAACACACACATGGAAAAAGTACAAGATGCTCACTGGTACATGGATCAGCTAAAGATCTAAACCAAAATATCTCAAGGAACCAAATGCCTAGGTCATCACAGTAATAGCTAAAAGAAAACCAGAACTTTTTTCAAGTACAGATTCAACAGGAACAATATATTGGAAATTATTTCCAGGACAAAAAGCTCTACCCACATGCAATGAGCAACCACATAAAGGTGATTTTATTTATAAAACATTTCTGTACATACTATGGATTATGCCATAAATGAAGATGAGTTTTCTAGGCAGACAATCTTGCTGCAGCTGCAGAGGCAAGAGTATGAGCCTTAGCACACACTGAGCATCAGAAACTCCTCTCCCCAAGGCTGGTATCAAACAAGTTATGAAAGAAACTGAATTATGATTTCACATCTCTGATACAGCTTCTTTCCAGCCCTCACACACTGTAAGTGAAAATTATTTCCCCTTCTTAGTAAACCACTTTGATTATGAGCACCATGTAACATCTATGGACATTTGGAGGCAGTGAAAGATCTCACAGCAAGGCTACCATTAAATCTTTGCTGAGAAACAAGGGGAGACATCTGTGTTTCATTTTCTTTGAAATAATTAACCGATTTGTGTATTACCAAAGTGAAAATTATTTTTTTTCTACTGTGAGAAAGTTTGAGAAAAGTGTAAGTCTTTAGTAATCTTCTGGGGAAAAAAAAAAAAAAAAAAGTCTAGATTAGGCGAGACAAAGAACCAGTTCCCACAAAAGGCATGATGGAGTTATGCCAAATGTTTCTAAGAACAGAGCATTTTTGGTCATTTTTTTGGAGCCAAATTTCTTATGCCTTCATTCTCATTCTCTCTTTTATGGGTATTAATAAGATTTCCACATAAATCTGTCTCTACTTAGTCATCTTCACCACTGTCAGACTTCAGAGTCCTCCACAAGGAAGGACTGCCAACACAAATGTTTGTGATGTCACACGAGCCACAGCTCAGAACAAACAGGCCCAGAAGGTGAAAGGCCACTACAACCCTATGGAGGGACAAAGGATTAAACAATAAATATATCTAGCATCAGAATTAAGAGGGGAGAGGTGAAATAACCCCTAAATGCATTTCATGATTTAAGAAATGCATTGAGGGGTTATTTATTCTATATTTTAGCTATATCTATTCTATATTTTATCTAGGTTATTATATTTTATAATCTAGGTATTATTTTATCTAAGCAGTAATCCCCTAAATGCATTTTTTGATTTGGTGTCAACAAATGAAAAAGCTGTGAGCATCTTTCTGCAATTAATACACATTCTTAGGACAGACTTCACACATTACTGGGAAATTTTACCTGTGCTCATCTGAAACTGCCTTCCCATGCTCATTTCACACTGCGACCAGAGCAAACCTGTCTTTGATGTATGGAAATTTCCTCCAAGGCATCAGTGAATGTTTGCATTCAAGCCTTTTCATTTAAAGCCAGGTAACTCTATAATCCCTTAAAATCTGAGGTAGCACCTCCACAGTCACCATGGGTAAATCTCTCTGGTTCAACAAACAAACATACACAGCCCCCCAAAACAAAACAAACAAAACCGAAAGCAAAGAAACCAAAAAAAAAAAAAATTCACCAGATGCAGTGAGATGAGCTAAGGAAAAAAAAATCCCACCTGACAGAAGTGCAGTACTTCTTGGGTGGTCACTCACAGACATGCATCAAACAAATCTAATTCACATTTCCTAACGTGTAGAAGCAGAATCAAGTGCCCAAAGCCCATGGTTGTGTTGTTTGGCCTGTCTTTAATGAGAGAGGAAAGGGAGATCAGATTTGCTGGACCAGAAGACAGGGAATGAGGCAGGAAAAATCAGCTCATTGAGGTACGTATTCCTGGATCAAAAAAGAACATTTGATTATTCAGAAGAGTGGCTCTGAGGAAGCTGTTAACTCGGAGCATGTGGCCATCAATATAATGACATTCCTTTTAAGTTTGCTTTTTATTAAATAAACACATGGAAAAAGAAAACAAACCTGCATACAGCTAAGAAGTTAGATATCTAAAATTTCATTAAAAACATCTGTGATTGCAGATCCAAGCATTCAAAAGATAGTGCATGACATAATTATGCTCACAAGCACTGACTCACTGTTTTAGATAGCAATGCATTAAGATCACAGGAAAGATACTCCCTGGGCTATCATGTTTCTCCCTAAAGTTCTCATCTCCTTAACCTGCTATTATAAATGATTAAGACAATCTGATTGTTACTTTCATCTGAGTTCTAAAAACCTTCACCGAATAAAAGAGCCAGAGCCCCCCAGGCCAAGTTCTCATGAGTGCACTGAACGACAGCAAAGGAAGCTGTTTCATCACATGTGAGGATTTTTTGGGCTGGGTTTCTTTAAGTGCGTATCAGTAAATTTTGCAATACAGTGACTTCAGCTTAAAAACCGATGTTTTTCTCAGCATCACATTACCATCTTCATTTGAGAAGAGACAATATATAAAGCAGATCAGAACGTGCAATAAGCACATATTATTGCAACTGGAAGAATTTTACCATTTTTTAAACACAGATACGTTGCGGTTTCCAAAAGAAAAACAAAACCCAAAGACCTAAACATGACAGCATGTCCAGACATGCTAGCATGATAATGATCCAGAATTTCAAACTTTGGCTTTTCAAAAAGTCTGCTAGAGTGGCAGATCACAGCCCAAGTCAGGATGTCTTAAGGTTCATATTAAGGATTTTCTTTTTCATCTATGCATAATACAAAAGGAAAAGAAAATTCTAGATCCAAGGATGGTGGCAGCTAAAATATTGGGATGAAAACCGTTGAAACTATGCCTCAGTCACTATTATCAAAAGTTCATACTATCCATCAGCCCTGAATAAGAACATCACACATTTTAGGACTAGATTTATACACCACACACAGCAGAAGAGAAAGCTGAAATAAAGGTTGGATAGCTTTGAGAGAAAGGGGATAGACAATCTGTCTTTACTGCTTCACTTAAAAATGCTCAGGAGCTCTCCAAGAAACATTTGTGTTTGCCATCCCTCTGTCTCACCACAACAGATGCATCCAGAAAGCCAGGTTTAGATATCCTCAATTTCAGTTAAGCCCCAGCTCCTCGGATTTCCTATGAGCTGGCTCCGATTCCAAAGGTGCCTGGCCAAGAGGAAACGGCAGGCTTGGATCCTCGAGAGGAATTTAAGCTGGAATATGTGATTTAGTGCTGGCACCCCAGTCCATCTAATTGTTGCACTGCCAGGAGCTCCTCTATGGCCCTGCTTGACACAAGCACAGCAGGAGTCAGCATTCTGGATTCCGTGGCCCAGAAGTCCGTTTGCAGTCCCAGTAAGGCACAGACAACACTTCTCTTTGTCACTGAGCAGATTTCTTACTAAGGTCTCTGTAATGAGGCATGAACAGAGCCCATGCTGCCTAGAATGATGAGATTGTACACACCTGTGGATACACCTGCCTGCTCCTAAAGGCTTTTTGCTTCTCCACAATTCACAGGAAAGATGAATACTCTGTAACTCTCAGCAGAAGCTTGCTGGAAAGGGTCAGGTTCCATTTCTACCCTTATCCCCCTTTTAGCTTCCAAACCACCCTCACAGTTCCATCCCCTAAATAAAGTACAGCATTAAATCCTTTAAGAGAAAATGTTTATTTGTTTGCAGTTTTGTGTAATCAGTAGATAATCAGGACTGCATTTAAGAATAGCACTCGCAGACACATTAAGCTGGTCTTAAAAAAAAAATACCCTCAGTAATAGCATATAAATTAGCTTGAAACTTTTCAGCTTGTACAGAATTCAGAATCAACAAAAATGCAGTGGATTTCAGGGAACTGTTTTAATAAATAACAAATGTAAACCAGTCCACAGCTTCCCAGAGAACAGGTACATAGCAGCCACAACATATCCACTGCACCTCACAGGGTTTTACCAGGTAAAGCTCATTGTGCTAATCTGTAAAAACACAAGTCACCCACTTATTCCAACTGCTCTTATCATACTTCTCACCAGCCAGAGCTCCACACTGAACAACACAGCACGTGTCACGGTTGAGATGGCCATGATACACAGAGCGCCACCACACAATTTCAGAAGGCTTCACCCCAAACACAGTAACACCTTACCCCTTCAGAAGGCTTCAGGTGTGCGCCCACACAGAATAACACCATTCCACTCCAGCAGGCTGCAGCATCAGCCCTTTATTGCCCTTCAGCCCAGCCTTTTATACCCCTGATGCTGATGCACTGCACCTGTGTGCCCTCTGTTCCCTCTGGGCTTGGTCAGGGCACCTGGGCACTCCATGGCTCCTTCCCTTCAATGCTGCTCACCTGTCCTGCACAGCTGGAGCCAGTTAGGGATGAGGCTGGGCCACAGCCCCACTCCCAGTCACCACAAACCCTGCGCCTACAAACAACCCCTTCTTTATGCCCACAGGAATGGCTCCAGTTCAGGCTGCACTGGGACCTTATCAGCTCCTCCTGCCCAGCCAGTCCCGTGCTCCGCATGACAGCTAAAGCCAGCAGCAAGTCACCATGGAAAGCACCTTTATGGCTTTGCATCTCTAGAACAGACCTGTGGCACCAATCTCCAAATTTAACACTGGAACGTATCATTTGTAAGACATAAGTGGCTGTTTGTTGATCAAAATCACTACTCGAGTGTTTACAAATAACTAACAAATCATTGCACAACTTGGCACACATTTGTAAATCAAGAAAGAAGAAATATTGAAACAATAAAGAGTGAAAAGTCAATCAGTAGTTACTAAAGCTGACATATTTAATAAACAAGCCTGCCTGTGGAAACCTCAGGAAATGTGATCTAATATCCAGAAAGAACCCTGTCATATGTAACTCAGGTTTGCTGGCTGTGCAGTCAGAGTCAAGCAAAGAACTCCATCCCTCTCGACTGCACAATACTGATTTGTGTATATACATACATACCTATATGAACATTTACATAAATATGTGTGTGCACACATCTATAAAAACAAGCTACAAGGTGTCAGGTGACATTTTCAGCAGCACAACGAATGTTAGCTTTGAATTTCTTTAGAATAAGAAAAAGAATCGTTAGCAGTTAAGAAAAAAATTAAGAGGCTCTCTTTGGACTTTAGGATGTGAACACAGCTCCTTCTGCACTAAGGACTGAACTGAAAGGATCACCCTGTTTCCCTGGGAGGGCTGAAAATAGCAGAGGCAGGAGGAGATGATCATTAACCTTTACAAAGAGAATTTAAGAAAAATAGCGTTTTTAACAAACCTTCACTTGTTCAACATGAATTTTAAAGTATCACTGAGTGATGGGGTGAAGGTATCCATTGTCTCACAAGAGTAGGAGGCAGACTGCATTTCAGCACAAGCATTCCTGTAACAATCCCAGTGACAGATTGCAACTAAAGCTGCAGCCACATGAAACATCTCTTCTTGGTTATCTTGCAATTATAGATGCACCCAAACGCACTGAAGCTCCTTATCAGCACAAAATACAGTGATCAGACTTTGCCAAGAGTAACCTATAGTTAGCACCACCAGTACAGCTGAAGAGAAATGTACCAGAGAATTCAGTGCAGCATCCAACACCTTTTTGCCTTTCAAAAGTGAGTTTTGGGGGAAGGACTTCAGCATTACCAATACAGAAATAGTGGTAGCTGCACTGGGGGGTGGGTTTGTAGAGGAAATGAAGCAGCAGAGTCTACCCTGCAAAGAAACCCCAGTGAGATCTGTCAGCTGGTGAGCTCAAACAGGCATCAATAAGAAAGAAAGAAAAGGGGAAGAGAAGCCAGGAAGGGAAAGAGAAGAAAGAAAACAAAAGAAAAACAAACAAACAAAACCGAAAAACTCTCAAAAGCACTTCAAACTGCATTCACAGAGGCAAGGGTAGACAGTACATAAGGCTGTGCAGCCCTTTTTCATCTATACTTTCACACACAGCTCTGCACCTTTCCGCAGCTGTCATCTCAACTGAGAGTCAACATTCGAGCATAGACAGGGTTTCATAAGTTTTGCTCTGCAGGCAACAAAAGGCTTGGGAGAGCATATCTAGATTTCTGCCCACAGAAGTGGAGTAAAAATTGCTTGGACGTGGCTTTTCAGCCCATGTACCACCCTCATCCTCTGCTGCTCAGGCAGCAAACAGAAAGGCTCCTGAGGGTGCTTCTGCAGCCCACACTGACAGCACACAGCCCCCCACTCTGGCCTCTTCAGCCCCACAGCCACATTTCAAGGTAAATTTAGGGTGTATGTATTTGCCAAGAATCAATATTTTCATGTAACATCGGTAACGAAAGAGATTATTGCCCTGCTTCTCCTTTATGACATTAAACACAAACAGGCATGGGTTTATTTAAAACCATACAGCAAAAGTGCAAGAGACTCAAAGTATCTGTACTCCAGGGTGAGGAGCAATTTAGGTTATTGCTGGAGCCTGGCAGCAGCTCCAGCACACAGAGATGCCAGCAAGGTATCATCAACCTGCTGGGAGTGCAACAGTTCAAAAAATAATTAACCTTCACCACTCAAATACTCAGTTCTTTCCCTGTCTGGAATTCATATCACAAATGTACTTATGAACAAATTTATTAAAAAAATCAGTCAGAAGGATGCTGCTCAGAATAAGTAATGTTCAGTTTTGAAGTTCAGTAATGACTGTTCCCCTACAGTATTACGATTTTCTCAAAGACAGCCAGGAACAAGAAGCTTTTTTAAAACAAAAGATAAACCTAACAACCCTCAGTGACTTGATCCTCAAAACACAGCAATAGTTTTCCAGCAGGCATCATCATATTTATATTTCACACAGCTTTTAATGAAGCTGAGATATTTCTAAGAGGACCAACCAGTCTGAGAGGAAGGGTTGCTTTTTTTAAACTGTCAGCAGGGAGTGCCTCAGGACTTCAGCAGCCATCAGAAAAAGCATCATGAGGATATTTGAAAAGCACCACTCCTACAGAGTTAGGCAGACAAAAATCCCATTAAAAAAAAACAAACACCCAACAAAATGACGCAGAATGTAATTTTATTTTATTTTAAAATTCAAACCAAAACATAAATCTTAGTACAAAACAAAGCCAACTCCAGCAACCTAGAAACTACAAAAGTCAAATAAACCACTTTAACCCCACATATTTCACTGGTGGATTGGGGGTGTTAGCCAAGGAGGCCTCAACTATGCTCTGAGCTATTTCTGATATGTGGAGGTTTTGTAATTTTCCAGCCTTGTGCAGGGGCAGAAGGAGAGCCTTTAGCTGTATTGATGCTCATAAATATCTTCTCCCTAATTTTTTTCCAGTAGTTAATTGCAGTAAAAACACAGAGAGTCATGCAGTGATAGGTCCTAGCCAGTAGGCACTTCAGATAAAGCAGTACAGTCACTAAAGCACACAGAGCCAGCAACTGGGAACTTTCTTCCTAACTAGTATCAGATTTTTTAAAAAGAAAAACAAAACAGTTTTTCTAATCCTCAACTTGTTTGGCATCAGAGAGCTATACACTTCAATAACTAATAAATACAAATGTCTAAGCTGGAAGAGCTTCGTTCATACCTTGTGACATGCACGTACTTTCCACGATCAGTGTGTATTTCTATCTTACACAATCGGACTTCTTCATGGCAGCTTAAAAATAAAAGGTTTGGGGGGAGTTTGTTTTGAGGTTTGGGGATGGTTTGCTTTGTTTTGTTTTCCAAATTCTTTTCTATTCTTTCATTTTTAGGCAAATATGTTGTCAATACCCCTCAGGTCTGTTTTTATGTACAATTTCAGTCCCTTCTTAGATGAGGCTCAGAAGTTTGGGCTATCTGTGGACCCTAATCGGTCTGTATGTCTGACCAAAACTTGATACACCATTCCACACTATGCCTTCACTAACCCAATTTCATTATAAAACCTCCCACACACAAAATCTTTTCAGTGACCCGAACTGCCTGCTGACACAAAATCCTTTTCTTGACAGGTTCAAAAACGAACAATCCCATTTCACTGACCAAACTCTTATAGCCACCAGTATCTTCCCTATGCTGCATATTTTCCCTTTTGCTCAGCAGCCCTTGAGGTGGCACTACGAAAACATCCATCCATCCGTGTTCAACAGCAGCGAAGGACCATTTGTGTCATCGGCACATCGCAAAGAATCACAGAAAGGCTGGGGTTGGAAGGCACCTCTGGAGATCATCTAGTCCAAGCCTTCTGCCAAGGCAGGGCCACCTAGAGCAGGAGACACAGGGTGGTGGGCAGGCAGGTTTTGAATCTCTGCAGAGGAGGCTCCCCAGCCTCTCTGGGCAGCCTGTTCCAGTGCTCAGTACCTGTTGCTCATATTCAGGTGGAGCTGGCTGTCTTTCAGCTGGTGCCCCTGGCCCTGGGCTCCTGGCACTCACCCTTCAGATATGTGGATGCACTGATAAGATCGCCCTCAGTCATCTTTTCTCCGGGCTAAGCAGGCCCAGCTTTCCCAGCCTTTCCTCCCGGGAGAGATGCTCCAGTCCCCTCATCATCCCCATGGCCCCCGCTGAACCTGCTCCAGCAGTTCCTTGTCCTTCTTGCTCTGAGGAGCCCGGAACGGGACAGCGAGCTCCAGCTGCGGCCTCAGCAGGGCAGAGCAGAGGGGGACATCCTGCTTTTCACGTGGCGTTTCCCCCGGTTCACTTGGAAATGCTTCCACAGAGCCTGGAGGTGCCCGGCACCGGGGAGGACCCGCCGGGACCCGCCCCGGCTGTGCCGCCGCGGGAAGCGAGCGAGGGACGCGGCCGGAGCAGCCGCTGCGGAGCGGATCCCGGCACGGGCTGAGTTAAGGACCACGGACAGATTTTGTGGATGATGTTCGTGCCCGGCTTGGCTCTCGTGCCCTCTAGGGGGCCGCGCCCGCCAGCGCCGGCACCGCCCGCCCGCTGCGGGAGCGACCGGCACCGCCTTCATCACCGCCACCATCATCACCGCCACCATCATCACCGCCACCGGGGGCTGGCGACGGTGACACGCACCCACACGGCGGGAGAAGAAAAGCGGCTTAAACCCTTCATTATAAATAAAGAGATAAATGGATAAATAAATAAATGGAAGAAGCCAAAGCTTGACAAAGAGGGTAGGGCGCATCCTCTTCCCACAGCCCCAGCGAATCTCCAAAAGCAGCTCGGAAGGAAAAGCGCTGATGTTCCACCCACAACTTACAACTCAGACAGACATCGCATTTCATTTTTATTTTCTTTTTTTATTACTCCCAATACAAAGAACTGATTCTACCGCTCGCAGCAGGGCTTAAAGCAAAACTCGCAGCAGGACTTAGAGCAAGACAACTCGAACACAAAAAAAACCCCCAAGAACAAACAAACAAACAAAAAGCAGAAAAACCTCCACAAACACACACAAACAAAAAAATCCCACCCACCAACCAAACTAAAAATACCAAACAAGGAAAAAAAAAAAAAAGGAAAAAAGAAAAACCAACCCCACCACCTCCCTCCTGAAACCTGAAAAACTACATAGTCCAAATGAGAGGTATTTCTTTGAATGACACCCTGACTAACACAGAAGAGACTTTGAGGAAAGTGTTTGGTAATTCATAAAAAAGCTTTTTCAAAACCAAGCACAGGAAAAAAAATTAAAACTCCCTGCACAAAGTAAAACATGACTTGCACTTTGTTATCTGAATCTGTATATTTCTTTCCTTATCTGCCAAGGGATATGCTACATCTTCCATCAGATTACCTAGGTAAATCACAGCAACTGGCTCAAAGCCTTAATTGCAGCAGTGTTGTTTTCATTCTCAAATCGTTTAGGATGCAGTCAGCTCACCCCCATTCCAAGCCCTGCGGTTTGCAGGCACTAAAACCCAGCAAACCTTTTCACTTCCAGGCTGAGATTATATTTTTTTTTATATTACTTTTTAAAGAAAAAAGCCAAAGCACTATTCCTTCTATTTGCAACGTACGGCTATGCCTCATTCTCCCACAAAAAAACAGTTGGAATGTGAGAACACTAACAGCAGATTAGGACAAATTCATACAAATGTCACAGTTAATGTCCAAAACATCATGTGTCACTGTTTTTCCCCTCCAACCCCCAACAAGCTTCTCAAAACACATTTCATACACAGGGTCACTGTTCTGGCTGTTTATTTAATTAACATGACAACCCAGAGTACACAGGATTTCTTTCAGTTCCCCAGCTTTGCATTTTCACACTTCAGGCAGAAAGAGCAGAAAGTCACTACTGTACTTTACTTTTTTTGCCAATATACCATAATATATATTTCTTGATTTAACCAATCGACAAAAATAGATTCTAAGCTCTTCGTGAGAGTTTCAGCAGCAGTTTTAACATTTTTGTGAGGCTGAAAGAGAAATAAAAAACCCAAGTAGAGCAGGTTTGTGTAAATGAAGCCATGCAAAAGAAAATAAAGCATTCTGTCTGGAATCCCTGGGTGATTTCTCCTGGAGCCTTACTTTAATATTTTACATGGTTGTGTTTCAGCAAGTCACCACATGACATAACTCCTCAGTATTCCTTGGTTTTTAGTGACCTAAATGGCAATGCCATTAAATCTTATCGGAGTAATTACAGCTCAATACACCCTATTAGCAGGAGGAATATGGTATATAAAACCTCACATGCCTAATAGACACAGACAAAGTTCAGCACCTAAATTCAATCTGCCAGCTCCCCTCTAAAATTTTAAATTTCTCTGTGTTGCACCCTGATCGCTCATTTTCAGGCCAGAGCACGGGATCCATATTAATAAAAATTGGTTATAATATAAGGGTACATTTCTCTACTTTTTTAGGCAAAAAGGAAGAATCAGCAAAGGGGAAGAAGCAACATATTCCTAGCACTACCAAAGCTGTCACTATCAAAAATGAGAAGAGATAAAGCCTTAATTTTCCCCTTGGAAAAAAAAAAAAAAAAAAAAAAAAAAAGAAAAACTGACAAATGTATTTCTTTTTCTCCACTGTTTCTTAGATCTTATCACTGCAGAGATATCTTTGACCATGTGAACTGTTACAGTATTGTCTTCTCAACTCCACAGACAGGCGGTGATAAGGACATCCCGGCACACAACTTTCCCAGGCTATGGGCTGGGAACAGGCAGTGTTACCACCCAGAACCCCATGAAAAACAATCACTCGAGCAAAAAAACCCCACTGCTGCTGCTGAAGGAAGACAGACGAGTCTGGCACCAAGGTTACCGGTCTGAAAAAATAACTCTTAACAAGGAGAAAAGGGATGGGAAAGATGCAGCAGAACAAAACAGCGCCCAAGTCTCAAACCAGCAGAAAATAAGTGACAGACCCTCAGATGTCCCTCGGGAAGGCAAAGAGCTTTCTACTTCTCCAACTGCCCAGAAGGAGGGCAAAAGAGAAATACATAAGGGAACCAGAAATACAAAGCAAAATAAAAATACATAAGGAAAATGGATAGAAAACCTGTCTGCCTTAGGAGGCAGAGAGCACGGACAGGAGTTTGTACGTGGAGCTGCTGGCCTGGCAGCTGGGGACATGAGAGAAGCTCCTCCATCCCAGTGCTGTCACCTGCTAGCTGGGGGACCAAGAAGTCCTTCAGACACTGCTACAGTCTTCTAAGGTAAAAAAAAAAAATCCTGCAAAAGCAAATCAAACTGTTTTCAGCAGCTGCAAATAACACATACTTGCAATAAATCCAGGGTACCTGAAAGCTTCCCTAAACAAAACAAACAAGCAAAGCTCGAATGCAAAATCAGGAGTCTTCAGCATGGTTTAAATTTGCCCAGCTACAATCTGCTGTGCAGCATTCTACCCACCAAGGCAAAATCATCCCCCTGGACTGCTGCATGTCGAGATTAACACATCAATCAGAGGCACAAGCTCCGGAGCACATGGGCATTATGATATTTTAATGGGAAAAAACAACACATAGAATACATTTCTGCTCCCCTCCCTACCCCCACTAACCTCCTCTCTGCACTTTTAGGAAGAGAAAAAATGTTTGCAAAAACCTTCTTGGTGGTGCTTTTGCATTTACTGGAAAAAAAAAAAAAAAAAAGGTATTTCTTCATTCATTCACTCCCTGTCTTATGCATCCATTCACAATTTTGCTGGGCATCCTCTTTCAAATCTAGCTGAGCAAGCCCTCAAGGAGCTGAGCATCCTCAGCCAGCCTTGATGAAATAAATCACAGGGAGACAACACTCAGCTGGGAGCAAGATCAGGCACACACTCCTCAATGAGATCTACACACACACCAGGCTGGAAGCTTTTAATACTAAGACTTTGCCAAAGATGGGAAAGAGTGAACATATACAAAAAAAGCAACCGCAAAAAGCACAGAATTAAACTGAAAATGGGGAAAGAGCACTTTTAGCAACAACAGAAGGTTGCATCATGGTACCATTTGAATTCTGGATGGTGGCTTATTTAAATGAAAGATTTTATTTTCTAATTCTTTTTGGAACTGATACGATACTAACACAAGGTGTGCTGATACAATATCCATATTGTCAGTTTGCAATTCCTGGTACTGTCCTTTGCATCACCATGCCACATAGATTCACCTTCAAATTCTAGTAGGGAAGAATTCAGATCAAAATTGAGATGTGTGTGACTAAAAAAGAAAAATTCAGAAATTCCAACTTTCACAGAATCTCCTAGTAACAGAAACCATCAGATATGAAGGGAATCAAATTCTGGAAAAACAAAAGCTCAGTTAAGTGCTCAGCAATAGGAAAGGTTACACAGGAGGTGATGGGAAAGATCTCTAAAACTTTGCCTGATGTTACCCACTAAATTCAAGTACATGTTTCAAAGCAATAAAGTGGATATATTTCCTGATGAAAACTATTGGCAGCTCACAGATGTACAAACAAGACCAGAAACATTCAGGGGATGTTTTTTAAAAATAGAGGGGCAAGAGAAGGCCTGGTTTTCTTTCAAAGCCCTCATGTCTATTTTTAACATGTTATATTTAAAAACTTTCCAAAAGAAAAACATTTACCTATACTTTCTTTAAGTCTACAGGGAGCTGATTTTTGCTATAAACATAAACTTTGTTTGCTGTAGGAGAGTCCCACTTCTCTCATCATTCCTTCGAGGTCCTTACAGAGCTTTGTTTCAGCTTTTCAATTTTTCTGTCAAGCTGGAATTTATTTAAGAGAACAGCTTTTAGGGAGAGAAGTTCAAATACACACAGCCACATTGTGCTAAAAAAAAAAAAACAAAAAACCAAAAAAACCAAAACAGAAAGTCTCCCCAAACTCCAAAGTAATCATCCATTTCTAATCACACAGAGACACAAGCAATACCAGATCTCACTATTGATTAATAGTGAGTGAGAACAAAAGAAAGAGAAATTTGCCAAAATCCTGCAGCGGGTGAACGGAACAGTTGCCAGCTAACTCCAGCCCAGCTCCACAGCCTGGAAGTGGGACTTGCTCGGGGCAAAGCTGGCCACTGTCCCCAAGAAATGCACCATCAGGGAGGGAAAAGAAGTCTACCTTGTTATCCATCACCATTGTGGTACATGCAGGAGATTTGAAGTCCCTCCACAAGAAAAGACAAGGGCCACGGTCACTGAGTTCTGTCTCAGAATGATCACATTTAGAGATGTTAAGTAAAAGGCTGCATTTATTGGAAGTGTGAAAGCAAGTGGAAAATATGTTTTAAGACCTTACAAATGATTATTCTAATAAACCGCCAGAAATGCCTAGCATCACCAAGTAAGCATAAACAGTTTTAATTTCGTGCCTTATTGTACTTACAAATTACTCTTACACCGCTGCCTCTCAGTTCCTGTTAAAGTCAGAACTCGGTCAGTTTTCTACTTTTTTCACACTGTATTTATCTGTGGGAAATATTTACTTTACCTAAACAAAACTGTTAAATAAATAAGTACGTTTGTTGTAAAACAAGTCTCAAGTATATAGGGTTGTCAGGCCCTCTTCTAAGAAATGTCAATACCAACCACAAAGGGATGTAATCAAACAATTTCCAGAAACAAACTAGCCACTCACACCATATAGTTAGATGCTATTACTTGGAAAATACTTTGCTGCTTATCCAGCAAGCCACCTGAAAGAAAACTTTAGGAGTATGACAACACGCTTCACTTGATCACAGCGCACAGAATCCTTTTAAACACTAACTGAAAAACAAAACTTAACACCCTTTGATGCTTATTTCCCCCCAGGTTTCCCTTTCCACTGCTCAGCAGGGGTTGCGCTGGCTTTCAAGACACTCAGTTACACACGACCCACGGAGTGATATTTTTGTGGGGCAATCTTAAATCTCAACTCAGAAACACTTCAAGCGCAGAACCAAGCCCACTTTGTGTCCGTGTCAGGACTCTACACAGCTGTGCAGTATAGATACCGGTGCCAGACTGCTTCTTTCTCCACTTTTTTTTGAGGTGCGCATTGAAACGAACGCATCTCTGGTAATAAAGTTCTCACACAGCCATTCTAATCACAGCCTCTCAAAGGAAACAAAGTTGAGATAAATCGCGTGTGCCTCGCACCGGTTCCCACAGCCACGGCAGAGCCGCAGCTATTGATTACACGCACGGGAACAGCCTTGGGGAGGCAAAGTGCAAAGACGAGCCTCGGCTATCGCCCCGATAAAGGACTTCTCCCACCGAGCGGACGAGGTGCTCGGCTCACGCACACACCCCCCTTTCATGCTTAAAGCGAGTTTTACAAGGCTGAGCTACCTTTCTAGGAAACTACAGGCTTGAAGCAGCGGGGCTCCTAAGTGATGCTGGGAAACCCGAGGGCTGCGCTGAGGGCAGGTTCCCACCGGCTCCGAGAGCCAAGCGGGCACCGTCCACCCCAGCCCTCCCTCTGCCAGCTTTAGGAAAAGCCAGCGCCGGTGACAGCTGTAAGGGAAAAGCACACCCCGAGCCCTCTGCCCGTCGCCCGCAGCCGGGGCGAGTCAGACTGCTCCGGAGAGCCCGGCTTCAGCCCGGCTTCCCCCGGCCCCGTCCCGAGGCGTC